>NC_092753.1:59919516-60232016 GCF_047496795.1 Chiloscyllium punctatum
TCAACAAAGACGGCATACTCAAACTACTGGACCTGTGCCTCACAACACACTTCACATTCAACAACCAAATATATGAACAAATCAACGGCACACCCATGGGCTCACCCATCTCTGGACTCGTAGCAGAAGCGGTAATGCAAAGAATAGAATAAACAGTCTTACCGCAAATTCAACCCAAACTCTGGGTCAGATATGTGGATGACACCTTTGTAATCATTAAAATGCAGAAATAGAGAACACACACCAGATCATCAATGCCACACTCACAGGAATCCTATTCACTAGAGAGGAAGAAAAGGACAACCAACTTCCATTCCTAGATGTGATGGTACAGAGAACACCGAACAGAGAATTCACCACAAAGGTTTACAGGAAAGTCACACACACAGACCAAGTCCTCAACTACGAAAGCAACCACCCCAACACACACAAAAGAAGTTGCATCAAGACACTATTCAAAAGGGCCGCAACACACTGCAGTACATCAGAACTGCAAAAAGGGGGAAGAAGAACACCTATACAACGTATTCGCCAAAAACAGATACCCTTGCAATTTCATCAACAGATGCTTAAGGGAAAGACAACGGAACGAGGACACACCACAACCCAAAGGACTAGCCACACTACCATACATCAAGAGCATTTCTGAACTGACAGCCAGACTACTGCGACCACTAGGACTCATAACAGCACAAAAACCAACAGCCACTCTCAGACAACAACTCACCAGAACGAAGGACCCAATATCCAGCATGAGCAAAACCAATGTAGTGTACAAAATCCCATGCAAGGACTGCACAAAACACTACATAGGACAAACAGGAAGACAGCTAACGATCCACATCCATGAACACCAACTAGCCACGAAATGACATGACCAGCTATCCTTAGTAGCCACACACGCAGATGATAAGCAACATGAGTTCGACTGGGACAGCACTACTATTATAGGACAAGCCAAACAGAGAACAGCCAGGGAATTCCTAGAGGCATGGCACTCATCCACAGATTCAACCAATAAGCACATCGATCTGGACCCAATATACCGACCACTGCAACGGACAACTGGAACTGACAACCGGAAGCGGCACATTCAAAACACTACAAATGCCGGAAGAAAGATCACAGAAGCGCTTCACAGGAGGCTCCCAAGCACTGAGAATATCACCTAGACAGGGGACAAAACATCTACAACACAAATTCCCAGCTCGGCAAACAGAACCACAACATTTTTAAGCTCTGTGTTGCTTGTTAAGGCTTTCATCTCAGTTCTGAGATGCTATTCGAACTGTAGGATCCTCTGATACTTATATCAGATGCATCTCAACCTTGTTAGTGCAAAAAGATATTCACAGCCAGACCAAAATCTTTTCCTAGTCTTCTACACTTGACTGTCCACTCTCTCCTGCCCTAGCCTCTTCTTGTGCTGAGAGGTGGTGGATTAAATTCTGACATTCATTTATGTTTCCATTACTCTAACCTTCCTCACACTAACTTTTACAGATGCACATAGAAAGATATTATTCAGTTGCATAATGCTCTGCCCAGGACCATAAGAAACTACAGAAGGTTGTGTGCACAGTCCAGACCCTCACAGAAGCCGATTTCCTATCTGTGGACTCTATTCTCTCGGCTCATCTTCACGGAAAGGTCGTCAACATCATCAAGGACCTATTGCACCCCACAATCTCTTCCGTCAGGCAGAAAATACAGAAGCTTGAACACATGCACCAGCATGTTCAAGATCAGCTTCTTCCCTGCTGTTATTAAACCAATGAATAGACTGTCTATCTTCAAATAATGCTGATCTTGTTAATATTGGTTTTGCCTTGTGCATCCCTGTGTGGTGTAACCTGCATGCCTCTGCCCAAGTTTTTTTCTTTTTCATCTCATGATCTATATTCCTTGCTTACTATGGCTGCCTGTACTACTTGTAAACAAAGCTTTTCACTGTACTGAGGTAGATGTGACAATAAATCAAATCAAACAAATTGTTAGTTTAGTGGATTGTACTAACCACTTTTACAATCTGCTGATTAAATGCCAGAGCATTTCTCATTTTCTGCCACTTTTATCATTTTTATCAGCTTTTATGTAACGGAATCTTGTTACCTACAATTTAATTGCAATCAACCCAATTTACCAGCAATTTGTAAATTGTTTCAATTCAAACAAGAATATAACTTTAATGTAACACAGGATCTTTCTACCTTCTAGATTTGTTATCTTCTAGATTTACTATGTTCTGGATAATAAATTAAGAAAAAGTTTATTAAAGGAAAATGCATACGTATCAACTCAAAGCAACTTTACTAACTTAAATCAACTTGTCGAGGCCTCTCAAAACTCTTCCCAGACAGCATTTCTTTCTGAATTCTGCATTTGGAGAATTCAACCCCTGACTCACAAGGAAGCCCTTCAGGATGTTTATTTTTATCTCTAAATCACCATTGCTTCACTTTGAGTTGGGTTCATTGTAACTCAATAATTGGTCAATTACTTTTCTGAATTAATTTGATTAGATCCTGGTTACTAAGCCAAAGCAATAAGACAATAGAACTGTTTCACAACATCTTCCTATCTGATTCTGGACAATTCACTATTCAAACAGTTCCAAGTGATGTTTCAATTATTTTAGTTCTCTATAAGGTCATATAGTTCTTTTCGAGGTAACTCAAGGTAGGGATGTTCCATTGCCAGCACATTTATATAATCAACATTCATTTTAAAGAGACATAAATGTTTGGCTAATTAATAACTTTAAATAATTGGTGAATGAGACATAATGTTTCATTCATTTTGTATACTTCAAAATGGAGGATCAGTATGTTCACTTCCAATTATTACTGTTTTTGTTTATTGTTTTTCCCTCATGGATGTGCTATGAAAGTTTCAAATAAAATCCCTCTTACTAGTTTAACAACTGATCAATTATTGTTAATTTTGTTGTAATGCTATTAAGACTCACTACGTATACTATCATTTGTATCTGACTGCTGATCAATTGAAAGTAATTGTTACATTTGTCAATATCATTTGTCAATATCATTTGTCAGTATCGTTCGTCAGTGTGGTGCTGGTAGATGTATGCTTTTGCCTGATTGGTTGGCTCAATTATAGCTATAACATATTCTTCAAAGCATTGGCTAGGATGAAGAATTTAAAGGTTAATGGTACTGGTTGTACTGGCAATATTTTTCCTGAAATTGTTAAAACATAGTTGAAGAATGTCTTTTAATCACAACATCAGAAGGTAAAGACTTACAGGCATTTCATTTCCAATAGTATTAAATGTGTCTGATTTCTATGAGCCTGGCAGTCAATTTCATTGAAATGTAAACTGCCAATCGACAGATAGTCCTATCAATGTTTTAAAGATTTGTTCATAGTCTAGGCCAGCATTTAATGTCATCCCTAATTGTCCAGATGTTAATTCAAAGTCAACTGCAACACAGTGTATCTGAAGTCATATGTAAGCCAGATCATGTAAGGACACCGGATTTCCTTCCTTAAAGGACATTAGGAAACCAGATGAATTTCTACAACAAAACAGTAGCTACATTAGACCATTTCACTCTTCCGGATTTTATTGAATTCAAATTTCATCTTCTGCCAGTGTGGAAATTGAATCCATATTTCTAGAACTTTGGCCTGAGGTTCTGGATTGCTATTATAGTGACATTACCACTATCTCCCTTGACCCTTTGCAGCAGGAACTGGATTGACACAGATTCCTTTACTATAACATGATATGTAAAACTAGATGGTGCAGTTAACGGGACACAGAACCTGAGTTTCCATATGATTGTCTTGCATCTACGCCTGGTGAATGTTAATAATAATCTTGAGCTGGTAATAGAGTACTTGCTGAAATGTCATCTTTATGAAGAGGGCCTAGCTGGTCACTTCTTCCACTGTGGCCCAAGATATTAATGTTAGTTAGATCTCCACTCAGTCCATGTTGTAAAATAGTGTGATTACATTAGATTACTTACAGCGTGGAAACAGGCCCTTCGGCCCAAGAAGTCCACACCGACCTGCCGAACCGCACCCATCCAAACCCATTCCCCTTTACCTAACACTATGGGCAATTTAGCATGGCCAATTCACCTAACCTGCACATTTTTGGACTGTGGGACAAAACTGGAGCACCCGGAGGAAACCCACACAGACACGGGGAGAATGTGCAAGCTCCACACAGTCAGTCGCCTGAGTCGGGAATTGAACCCGGGTCTCTGGTGATGTGAGGCAGCAGTGCTAACCACCGTGCCACCCACATTCATAGCTGTATGCTGTGCCATCACAAGGACTACAGTTCAAAGAATAAACTGCACACCACCTTCACAGGGCAATCAGGACTAGGCAATAAATGAGGCTGCTTCATATCTCAGAGTTAACGGCTGTTTTTTATAAACTGAAAACTCTATGGTAGAGGTCACACGATCATGGTAGGATATTATCATGCCCTTGCAAATGCTTTTCTCCTTACATTGGTCTTTCTAATGCAGCTAGCAGTCTATGAATGAATTCTGAGAGTTCATTAATCCTATTTGTCTCTCCACAGATGCTGCCAGACCTGTTCAGTGTCTCCAGTACTCTCTGTGTTATGTTTGAGTCATAGAGTCATAGAGATGTACAGCATGGAAACAGACCCTTCGGTCCAACCCGTCCATGCTGACCAGATATCCCAACCCAATCTAGTCCCACCTGCCAGCACCTGGCCCATATCCCTCCAAACCCTTCCTATTCATATACCCATCCAAATGCCTCTTAAATGTTGCAATTGTACCAGCCTCCACCACATCCTCTGGCACCTCATTCCATACACGTACCACCCTCTGCGTGAAAATGTTGCCCCATCGGTCTCTTTTATATCTTTCCCCTCTCACCCTAAACCTATGCCCTCTAGTTCTGGACTCCCCGACCCCAGGGAAAAGACTTTGCCTATTTATCCTATCCATGCCCCACATAATTTTGTAAACCTCTATACGGTCACCCCTCAGCCTCCGATGCTCCAGGGAAAATAGCCCCAGCCTGTTCAGCCTCTCCCTGTAGCTCAGATCCTCCAACCCTGGCAACATCCTTGTAAATCTTTTCTGAACCCTTTCAAGTTTCACAACATCTTTCCGTTAGGAAGGAGACCAGAATTGTACGCAATATTCCAACAGTGGCTTAACTAATGTCCTGTACAGCTGCAACATGACCTCCCAACTCCTGTACTCAATACTCTGACCAATAAAGGAAAGCATACCAAACGTCGCCTTCATTATCCTATCTACCTGTGACTTCACTTTCAAGGAGCTATGAACCTGCACTCCAAAGTCTCTTTGTTCAGCAACACTCCCTAGGACCTTACCATGAAGTGTAGAAGTCCTGCTAAGATTTGCTTTCCCAAAATGCAGCACCTCGCATTTATCTGAATTAAACTCCATCTGCCACTTCTCAGCCCATTGGCCCATCTGGTCAAGATCCTGGTGTAATCTGAGGTAACCCTCTTCGCTGTCCACTACACCTCCAATTTTGGTGTCATCTGCAAATTTACTAACTGTACCTCTTATGCTTGCATCCAAATCATTTATGTAAATGACAAAAAGTAGAGGATCCTGCACTGATCCTTGTGGCACTCCACTGGTCACAGGCCTCCAGTCTGAAAAACAACCCTCCACCACCACCTTCAAAGGTCTTCTACCTTTGAACCAGTTCTGTATCCAAATGGCTAGTTCTCCCTGTATTCAGTGAGCTCTAACCTTGCTAATCAGTCTCCCATGGGGAACCTTGTCGAATGCCTTACTGAAGTCCATATAGATCACACCTACTGCTCTGCCATCATCAACCTTCTTTGTTACTTCTTCAAAAAACTCAATCAAGTTTGTGAGACATGATTTCCCACACACAAAGCCATGTTGACTATCCCGAATCAGTCCTTGCCTTTCCAAATACATGTACATCCTGTCCCTCAGGATTCCCTCCAGCACCTTGCCCACCACTGGTCTATAATTCCCTGGCTTGTCCTTACCACCCTTCTTAAACAGTGGCACCACGTTTGCCAACCTCCAGTCTTCCGGCACCTCACCTGTGACTATGGAGGATACAAATATATCAGCAAGAGTCCCAGCAATCACTTCTCTAGCTTCCCACAGAGTTCTCGGGTACACCTGATCAGGTCCTGGGGATTTATCCACCTTTAACCGTTTCAAGACATCCAGCACTTCCTCCTCTGTAATCTGGGCATTTTGCAAGATGTCACCATCTATTTCCCTACAGTCTATATCTTCCATATCCTCTTCCACAGTAAAATACTTCAGATTTCCAGCAGCTGCAGTATTTTGCTTTGATTAGTTACCCAAGAATATAGATTTATTGATTCTTACAGTGCAGAAAAGGCCCTTCAGCCCATTGAGTCTGTATGGAAATAACTACCATTAAAAGCATGCTAATCTCAATTTCTCGTCCCAAATCCTAGAACATTATGATATTTGAAGTGCTCATCAAACTACTTTTTAAAGGTTGTAAGGGTTCCGGCCTCCACAACCTTCCCTGGCAGTGCATTCCAGATTCCCACTACTTGCTGAGTGAAAAGGTATTTTTCCCAAATCCCTTAGAACATAGAATATAGGACATAGAACATTACAGCACAGTATAGGCCCTTCGGCCCTCGATGTTGCATTGACCTGTCATAAAAATCTGAAGCCCATCTAACCTACACTATTCCATGTATGTCCATATGCTTGTCCAATGACGACTTAAATGTACTTAAAGTTGGCGAATCTACCACCGTTGCAGGCAAAGCATTCCATACCTTTACTACTCCGAGTAACGAAATTACGTCTGACATCTTTCCTATATCTATCACCCTTCAATTTAAAGCTATGCCCCCTCGTGCTCGCCGTCACCATACTTGAAAAAGGCTCTCCCTGTCCACCCTATCTAACCCTCTGATTATCTTATATGTCTCTATTAAGTCACCTCTCAACCTTCTTCTCTCTAACGAAAACAACCTCAAGTCCCTCAGCCTTTCCTCGTAAGACCTTCCCTCCATACCAGGCAACATCCTAGTAAATCTCCTCTGCACCCTTTCCAAAGCTTCCACATCCTTCTTATAATGCGGTGACCAGAACTGTACACAATACTCCAAGTTCGGCTGCACTAGAGTTTTGTACAGCTGTAGCATAACCTCATGGTTCCGGAACTCGATCCCTCTGTTAATAAGAGCTAAAATACTGTATGCCTTCTTAACAATCCTGTCAACTTTCAAAGATCTGTGTACCTGGACGCCGAGATCTCTCTGCTCATCTACACTACGAAGAATCTTACCACTAGCCCAGTACTTTGCATTCTGGTTACTCTGACCAAAGTGAATCACCTCACACTTGTCCGCATTAAACTCCATTTGCCACCTCTCAACCCAGCTCTTCAGATTATCTATGTCTCTCTGTAACCTAGTGCATCCTTCATCACTATCCACAACTCCACTGACCTTAGTGTCATCTGCAAATTTACTAACCCACCCTTCTACGCCCTCATCCAGGTCATTTATAAAAATGACGAATAGCAGTGGACCCAACACCGAACCTTGCAGTACACCACTGGTAACTGGACTCCAGGATGAACATTTCCCATCAACCACCACCCTCTGTCTTCTTTCAGCAAGCTGATTACTGATCCAAACTGCTATATCTCCCACAATCCCATTCCTCTGCATTTTGTGGGGAACCTTATCGAACGCCTTGCTGAAATCCATATACACCACATCAACCAGTTTACTCTCATCTACCTGTTTGGTCACCTTCTCAAAGAACTCATTAAGGTTTGTGAGGCACGACCTACCCTTCACAAAACCGTGCTAACTATCCCTAATCAAATTATTATTTTCTCGATGATTATAAATCCTATCTCTTATAACCTTTTCCAACATTTTACCAACAACTGAAGTGAAGCTCACTGGTCTATAATTACCAGGATTGTCTCTACTCCCCTTCTTGAACAGGAAAACCACATTTGCTCTCCTCCAGTCTTCTGGCACTATTCCTGTAGACAATGACGATTTAAAGATCAATGCCAAAGGCTCGGCAATCTCCTCCCTGGCTTCCCAGAGGATCCTAGGATAAATCCCATCCGGCCCAGGGGACTTATCTATTTTCACACTCTGCAGGATTTCTCATACCTCCTCCTTCTGAACCTCAATCACACCTAGTCTAATAGCCTGTACCTCAATAATCTCCTCAACAACATTGTCATTTTCTAGAGTGAATACTGTTGAAAGTATTCATTTAGTGCTTCCCCTATCTCTTCTGACTCCACACACAACTTCCCACTACTATCCTTGATTGACCCTAATCTTACTCTCGTCATTCTTTTATTCCTTAAATACCTATAGAAAGCCTTAGGGTTTACCCTGATCCTATCCGCCAACAACTTCTCACATCTCCTCCTGGCTCTTCTGAGCTCTCTCTTTAGGTCTTTCCTGACTACCTTGTAACCCTCAAGTGCCCTAACTGAGCCTTCACATCTCTTCCTAACATAAGCCTGCTTCTTCCTCTTGACCAGAGATTCCACTTCCTTCGTAAACCACTGCTCCCTCCCTCTACAGCTTCCTCCCTGCCTGACAGGTACATACTTATCTAGGACACACAGTAGCTTTTCCTTGAATAAGCTCCACATTTCTAATGTGCCTATCCCCTGCAGTTTCCTTCTCCATCCTATGCTTCCTAAATCTTGCCCAATTGCATCATAATTGCCTTTCGCCAGCTGTAACTCTTGCCCAGTGGTATACACCAATCCCTTTCTATCACTAAAGTAAACATAACAGAATTGTGATCACTATCACCAAAGTGCTTACCTACTTCCAAGTCTAACACCTGGCTGGGCTCATTACCCAGTACCAAATCTAATGTGGCTTCACCCCTTGTTGGCCTGTCTACATACTGTGTCAGGAAGCCCTCCTGCACATTCTAGACAAAAACTGACCCATCTATAGTACTCATACTATAGTATTCCCAGTAAATATTTGGAAAGTTGAAGTCCCCCATGACAACCACCTTTCCTCTACATCTCTGGAACTATTTGGAGGCCTATAGAAAACTCCCAATAAGGTGACCTCTCCTTTCCTGTTTCTAACTTCAGCCCATACTACCTCAGTTGACGAGTCCCCAAACATCCTTTCTGCAACTGTAATACTGTCCTTGACCAACAATGCCACACCTCCCCCTCTTTTATCATCTTCTCTGTTCTTACTGAAACATCTAAATCCTGGAACCTGCAACAACCATTCCTGTCCCTGCTCTAACCAGGTCTCCGAAATAGCCACAACATCGAAGACCCAGGTACCAACCCATGCTGCAGGTTCACCCACCTTATTCTGGATGCTCCTGGCGTTGAAGTAGACACACTTCAAACCAATTTCTTGCTTGCCGGTGCCATCTTGTGTCCCTGAAACTTGATTTCGGACCTCCCGACTCTTAACCTATTCTATACTCGAACTACAATTTCGGTTCCCATACCCCTGCTGGATTAGTTTAAACCCACCCCAATAGCCTTAGCGAATCTCCCCCCCTACAGGATATTGGTAACCCTTTGGTTCAGATGAAGACCATCCTGCTTGTAGAGGTCTCACCTACACCAGAAAGAGTCCCAATTATCCAAGAATCCAAAACCCTCCCTCCTGCACCATCCCAGTAGCCACGTGTTCAACTCCTCTCTCTCCCTATTCTTTGCCTCACTAGCACATGGCACAGGCAACAAACCAGAGACAACAACTCTGTTCGTCCTAGCTCTAAGCTTCCAGCCTAGCTCCCTGAATTTCTGCCTTAAATCCCCATCTCTCTTCCTACCTATGTCATTAGTGACAATGTGGACCATGACTTGGGGCTGCTCTCCCTCCCCCTTAAGGATCCCAAAAACACAATCAGAGACATCACGAACCCTGGCACCTGGGAGGCAACACACCAACGGTGAGTCTCTCTCGTCCCCACAGAACCTCCTATCTGTCCCCCTAACTATGGAGTCCCCAATGACTACTGCTCTGCTCCGCTTCCCCTTTCCCTTCTGAGCAGCATGTTTTCGAGGAGCTGGAGCTAGGTGCACTTCCCGCAGATGTAGTCAGCAGGGACACTAATGGTGACCCTTACCTCACACATTCTGCAGGAGGAACATTCAACTGCCCTAACCTCCATTCCCACTATTCTAAATTTCCAAAGAGACTGATGAAAAAAATAAGGAATAAAAAAAAACTCGTTACCTTACCAATCTGGCGCACAGGTGCTTTTTTTTGGTTAGAGGAGGAGGATGGGTGGGAGACACTACCCGAGTAGTGTTTCGGGTAACGCAACCGCACAAATATATGTCTTCCCAGAAGTCCTTCGCTCCTCCCTCGCCGCTCTGGCAAAATGGACCCCGACTCCCTAGGTTAGTCCCCTTTAATGCGGGAAAACTCACCCTTCCCGGCAGCCCTCGCTTCACCTCTCCTTCTCTCCTCGCCGCTCTGGCAAAAACCTCCTTCTGAATCTCCTGCCCCTTACCCTACAACCAGGCCCCCCTCAATAAAGGAACAGCTGCTCTCTATTCACTTTGTCCATGATCTTCATAATCTTATACACCTCAATCATGTCCCCCCTCAGCCTTCTCTGTTCTAAGGAATACAATCTGAGCCTATCTAGCCTCTCCTTGTAGTTCAGTTTTCTCATGCCAGGTGACATCCTCATGAACTTCCTCTGTACTCCCTTTAGTGTTATCACATTCTTCCTGTATTGAGGTGACCAGAACTGCACACAGTATTGCAGCTGTGGCCTGACCAATGCTCTGTACAACTCCAACTTTACCTCTTCCTCTCATACTCTGTGCCACAACTGATGAAAGCAAGTGTCCCATATGCCTTTTTAACTATCCTATTCATGTGATCTGCTGGCTTAAGGAATCTGTGAATAAATATCCGAAGATCCCTCTGTTCCTCTAAGCTACCCAACATCCCACCATTCATTAACTGTTCCCTTGTTTTGTTTCTTCCTTCAAAGTGCATCACCTCGTACTTATCAGTGTTAAATACCAAGTGCCACTGGTCTGCCCATCTGACCAACCCATCTATAAACTAGTACCATCTTCTTCGCAACTAACCACTATACCAACCTTGGTGCCATCTGCCAATTGGCTTAACATGCCACCCCCCCAACTTTTCATCTATATCACTTGTGTATATAACAGACAAGAAGGGTCCTTGTAGCGATCTTTGTGGTACACCACTGAACACTGGCCTCCAGTCACTCAAACAGCCTTCTACCATAGCAGTTTGTGTCCTATTACCAAGCCAGTTTCTGATCTATCTCGCCAAGTTTTCCAGAATTCCAATTGCGTTAATTTAATGTTCTTAATCAGTCTCCCAAAACCTTTGTCAAAAGCTTTGCTAAAATCCATAGAAACTACATCAACTGAGCTTCCCTCATCTACACACTTGATCACATTTTCAAAACATTCTGACAAATTTATTAGGCATGACCTCCCTCTGACAAAGGCATGCTGACTATCCCTAATAAATCCTTTCTAAAATAAGATTTTTGACAAAGCTGTGCGTTTTTTTTCATGAAGTGGGAGTACTTCTATTTATGCGCTGCAAAAACATTTAAGCCTAAAATCTAGAGAAATTTGAACTGACAGGGAAAATTACCTCTTTCCTAGATTTAATATGATAATGAAATAAGTCAAATATAGGAGGATGATATTCTTTTAAAGCAGGAGTCTACCTCTGGTGAAAGTTATAGGAACAATAGGAAGCGATAACAGAGCGAATGCCTTGAGTTCACAGACCTAAATAAGAAGATGCTGAATGGAAATCAAAGAAGAGCCTCATGCATAACACACATGGCAAGAACCAAAATTTAAACTGCAGCAAATACAAAGTTTCCAAATAGAATCCACTTCTCTAATAGTTTGAACAACCACATAAAAATGTTGCAAAGTCTGTTAAGAATCTGCAATACATCATGCACACGGGATATGTATTGACCACATGTCTGCATGATTTCCAGTTACTGATGTCTTGATTCTTTGTTCCAGTAAAGGAGAAAAAAATTCACAAGCAAAGACTCACAGGAACTGATATGGTCATTCCACAATGTAAGCAGATCACCCTCAGCATATTTGGCTATCATCTATAAACAGAAGAGGAGATGCAGAGTTTAGATGTTAGCTGCCTAATTCAACATTTGCTATACATTGTTCATTGCTATTCTTGCTCATTCTGTAATTCAGTAACAAAGGTGCTTACTGCTCCAATGCTTTGTCATGATGACAGCTCATAACCCTGAATTACATATGGATATATTGAACTGTTAAGTAGCTTTGGGGTAGCATGGTGGCTCAGTGGTTAGCACTGCTGCCTCACAGCACTAGGGACCTGGGTTTGATTCCACCCTCAGGTGACCATCTGTGTGAAGTTTGCACAGTCTCCCCGTGTCTGAACATGTTTCCTCCAGGTGCTCATGTTTCCTCCCACAATCAAAAAGATGTGTAGATTAGCTGGATTGGCCATGCTAAATTATGCATTGTTTCCAGGGATATGCAGGCTAGGTGCTTTAACCATGGAGAATGCAGGGTTACAGGGATAGGTTTGGCAGATAGATCTGGGTACGATGCTCTTTGGAGGGTTGGTGTGGACTCCATGGCTAAATGGCCTGCATCCCTACTTTAGGGGCACTATGAAGTGCGTCTTTTTTACAGAAAGATATAGAAGCCAATAAATGGCAATATTTGCAAACTTAGTGACTGTTTAAAATCTTTGCGGGGATTACATGGAGTTCCAATAATAATCATGCAATAAAAACAGAAGTTGCTGGAAAAGTTCAGCAGGTCTGGCAGCATCTGTGAAGAGGAATCAGAGTTAACATATTGGATTCGGTGACCCTTCCTCAGAACTCCACGGTTCTGAGGAAATATCACTGCACCCGAAACGTTAACTCTGATTCCTCTTCACAGATGCTGCCAGACCTGCTGAGCTTTTCCAGCAACTTCTGTTTTTGTTCCTGATTTACAGCATCTCCAGTTCTTTAAATTTTTAATAATCATGGAATGTTGCACATGAAGAGTGTCAAGGGAACTTCAGACAGCAACAGTTCAAAGAGAGAGAGATACCATTCGCAAAATTAAACTATGATCTCCTGTCTTTTCCAGACTGCATATATGATGAGTTGAAAATAAGTCAGTTTTGGGTGAAGGCCACATTTATGTTTTAACTCTTTCAGGTATATATAAGAAAGGAGACTAAAAACCAAGCTGTGGTTTCTGTGCATTGGAGGGCTGATGTACAAATGTGCTAACTTATGGCTAATATTTGACTGTACTAAAGTGTGCTGTGAGGACCACAGCGGAGAACATGCCACTAGACAACTGTAAAAGGAAATAAAGTTTCTTTATTTGGGTTATTGAAAAAGAAATTCACTGCTGAAGCAAAGTGGTCAACCTCCTTCAGCTAACTGCAGAACCAAGAATCTCCAAATAAATATTCTTCTGCCAAGGGCAGTACTTTCAGAATTTCTCTCTTTAATGACTGTCATGTTTCTTTTTAGCACAGATAAGCCATAGCTCATATATTCTTTGTTTCACTTTTTTTAACTTTTACTTTTAAGGACTCATCTTACATTTCTAACCTGTGTTACTGTTTATTGCATTTTATCATTGTTTCTGGTGTTTTAGTTGCCAATAAACTCACTCTTTCTATAACTTAAAAAAGCTGTTTAAATGGACCCTGAAATATATTTGGTCTGGAAGGGGGTATACACAAGGGAAGAGATCCTTTTTAAATTAACCTTGTTGAGTCCAACTGAGGGAGAAATTGAGTAAAGAAGGGAGCTGTACATCACTTCCCACATGGGAGCTTAACCATAAAACCATTAGACCATAGGAGCATAAATTAGGCCATTCAGCCCATCAAGTTTGCTTCACCATTCAATCACGGCTAATAGGTTTCTCAATCCCATTTTTCCACTTTCTCCCTGTCACCTTTGATCCCCCGAGCAATCAAGAATTTATCTAACTCTGCATTAAATATAGTCAATGACCTGGCCTCCACAGCCCTCTATGGCAATGAATTCCACAGATTCACCACTCTCTGGCTGAAGAAGTTTCTCCTTATCTCTATACGGAAGGGTATTCCCTTTACTCTTAGGCTGTGCCCTTGGGTCCTTGTCTTTCCTATCAATGGAAACCTCTTATGAATGTCCATTCTGTCCAGGCCATTCAGTATTCGGTAAGTTTCAATCAGTTTCCCCCTCCTCATGCTTCTAAACTCCATTGAGTACAGTCCCAGAGTCCTCAAATGTTCATCATATGTTAAGCCTTTCATTCCTGGGATCATCCTCATGAATCTCCTCTGGACCCACTCCAGGGTCCTTCCTGAGGTATGGGGCCCAAAATTGCTCACAGTACTCTAAATATGGTCTGATCTTAAAAAGCCTCAGAAATACATTCCTGCTTTTATATTCTAGTCCTCTCGAGATGAATGATAATATTGTATTTGCCTTCCTAACTACCTCTCTACCTGCAAAGTTACCATTTGGTGGTATCCCATCAGATTCACAACGAATTGGGGATCCTCATCAGGGAAGCAGTTGAAAGAGCTAACATCCAATGAGATATATGTACAGCCTACTTCTGTTATAAAGGGTTTCATCTGAAAACAATGTAGCACTTTTTTTTCCTCTCTTACTGGCTTTTCCAATGATGCTGAGATGAAAAAAATTCACAATATGTCATAAATCTGTTTGAGTTGTTAGTGGAAGAGATTTCTCAGCTGGCAAGATGATGAATTAGTCTTTATTGTTCTGGCACTAATATATAAATTAGGAGCAGTGGTAGACTATTCCAGCTTCTAGTCAGGCTGGGTAATCAATAAGAAACATCATCAATCTAATTGTAACTTTAACTCCATATTTCCACCTCCACCTAAGAATCTTTAACTCCTTTGTTCATCTTGAATCTATCCACCTCTGTCTTGTTAATAACCAATGACTCTCCTTCCACCATACTCTGAGAAGGAGAATTCCAGTGACTCATGGCCCTCAGAGAAAATAAAATTCTCCTCACCTGCAGTTTAATTGGGGGATTTTTAGCTTTAACTGTGTCCCCAGAGCTATTGTCCCTTACAAGAAGAACCATCCTTTCAGCATCTATCCTGTCAAGTCCTCACAGGATCTATATATTGCAACAAGACCATCTCTCATTCTTCTAAACTTGCCTAACATGTTCAACCTTTCTTCACAAGACAAACCCTTCCTCCAAACTTCTAGTCGATTTTCTGTTAACTGTTTCAGAGTAATGTTCCTCTCACTGTGCCCTTTTCTTTGTCTACTCAATTGGCTTCTGAGGAAGTAGCCAACATTAATATGCTGCATAATATGCACGATTACTGATTGTAAGTGCCAAAAACACCTAAATCCATCCAAATATGTTGTGGCATGTAGGTAGCAGATTCCAGATAGCAACAGATATAGCACAGATCACAAGGAAAATAGCAACAATGAAACAACCAGAAACTCATAGAGTCATGGAGTCATACAGCATGGAAACAGACTCTTCCAAGCTGACCAATTTCCCCAAACTAAACTAGTCCCACTTACCTGGGTTTGGCCTATCTCTCTCTAAACGTTTGCTATTCATGTACCTGTCAAAATGTGTTTAAATGTGTAACTGTGCATACATCTACCACTTTCCCTGGCAGTTCCTTCTCCACACAAACCACCCTAAATGTGAAAATGTTGCCCCTCAGGTCCCTTTTAAATATTTCTCCTCTCACCATAAAAACATGCAGCCAGGTTTTGAACTCCTCCATCCTAGCAAAAATAACTCTGCTATTTACTTTATCTCTGCCCTCATGATATGGTAAACCTCTATAAGGTCACCCCTCAACTTCTGGTGCTCCAGTGAAAGAAGTCCCAGACGATCCTTATAACTCCAACCCTCCAGTACCATCAACATCCTGGTAAATCTTTTCTGAACCGCCTCTAATTTAATAATACCCTTCCTGTAGCAAGGCAACCAGAACAGTTTGTGTTGTTACAACAAAATGTTCCTGAATGGGATAGCCAATAAATTAGGTCAATGTTTTCCAAACTGTTCCCACTGTGACCTTAACTTGAGGCTTGAAAATTGTTGCAACCTGTCCTTAAGAGTTGAGACAATGGAGACTTGTTAGAGCCTACAATAATATGGTCAGTATTCCACAGTGACCATTCCTGCCATGGAACTCATGACCCCAAAGTTTCAACTTATGACTCCATTTGAGGTCCCGATCCCCACTTTGGGAAGCAATCTGTAATATAATAGGTTAATCTCTTTTAAAAATGAATTAGAATAATATTATATTACTAAAATGATTTTGTATAATTGTAGTGTTTTTGCCAACCCAAGGTTAGCCATCAATGCTTCTATGAACACAACTCACATGTGACAAACCAAATAACAGTTCAATATTAGTTTTGGCAATTTATTTCCCAATTCTCTTGAAAGGGAACACCAGCATGGGTTTGGACTCCCATTTGCATGCATTGGCAGACCAGTAGTAGAGACAAAATAAATTGAAACTCAGAATCAACAATGGTAATGGCTCTCAAAGGAACCATATTTAATGGTACCTGACTACAAATGTTAGTTGAGTAAAACTATATTTCATGAAGTTAAATATTAGTGGCTTTAGCTAGAAGTGAAATTTATACCTCTATTTTAGGATAAGTACTCCATTTACACTCACTCGTATTTACATTTGGATTTTTAAAAATGCAATTTACTTTGCAAATCTTAGTTATTCTGTTCTACATCTGGGGTGTATTTGGTTATCTAATATCAAAATTTAATCGAAAAATATAAACATTGTCCTCTTCAGAAGTGTATGAACTGGTAATCACCTGGAATCTGCAGTGGGCAAGGTGTGTCATTGTCTAGCAGCTTCTTGAGTTTGGCAAGAGATCTGTTGTGTCTGTGAACAGATCAAGAAGCCAGGACATTTTTCAACCAAAGTCAGAAGTCACATGATGCTGGGTTATAGTCCAACAGGTGAAGTTTTCACCTGATGGAGCAGCAATGGTCTGAAACCTTGTGATTTCACATAGACCTGTTAGACTGTAATTAGATTAGATTACTTACAGTGTGGAAACAGGCCCTTCGGCCCAACAGGTCCACCCCAACCCACCGAAGCGCAACCCACCCAGACCCATTCCCCTACATTTACCCTTTCACCTAACACTACGGGCAATTTAGCATGGCCAAAACATAACCTGCACATCTTTGGATTTGGGAGGAAACCGGAGCACCCGGAGGAAACCCATGCAGACACGGAGAGAATATGCAAACTCCACACAGTCAGTCGCCTGAGGTGGGGATTGAACTTGGGTCTCTGGCGCTGTGAGGCAGCAGTGCTAACCACTGTGCCATTGTGCCGCCCGTATTGGTGTCATGTGACTTTTGACGTTGTCCCACTCAATCCAACATCGGCATTTCCACATCATTTTTCTACCAAGCAGGCTGAAGCATTCTTACTGAAATGCACAGACTGCAAAGCATAAAGTAAGAAACAGGATCTATCAATTGTATTTAAGCCACCGTAGAGAAATTAAAGCAAAGATTGAGGCATTCCCATTCATAAGTTACAAAAAATATATAAAAAATACAAATTGCTAAAACTTTGCAACATAATTTTTCATCCAAGAAGCAAGACAACATACTTGTAAAATTAATTTTCAAGGCCAGAGAGATTGTTCATCAATAATTATTACTTACTACCCTATTAAAGACTCAGTTATTTCTGATTGTACAAGGTCACACTAACACTTTCAGCTGTTGTTAGTGTGTGAATTCTGAAGAATCAGCCAAAGTTCTTGCCACAAAGATAATCTTCATGCAAGCTTCATATGAATCTACAACAATAGCAATATCAGATTTTGTTATTTAACTACATATGCAGACATCATACAGTCAGATACAACCACCTAATTATTCTAATCCCAATCTTTTCCACTCTTGTTCCTTAGCCTTTAATGCCTTGGCATCGCAAGTGCACATCTGAATACTGCTTCAAATGTTATGAGGGTTTTTGCCTCAACCACCCTAAAAGGCAGGGAGTTCCACATTCCCACTGCCCTCTGGGTGAAAAATATTGTCCTTATATCTCTTCTAAACATTCCTAAAATCTATAAGCCCTCATCGTTGATCACTCCACAAGAAGAGAAGATTCTTCCTTTCTCCTCTGTCTCTGCCCCTCACAATTTGATACATCTCAATCATGTCCCTCCTTAGTCTCTTCTGCTCCAGGGAAAACAACCCCAGTCTGTCCAAATTTTCTTCATAACTAAAATTCTCCAGCCAGGGCAACATCCTGGCAAATCTCCGTTGTACTCTCTCCTGTGCTATCAAGCATAATGTAGATTCCACAACTGCCCACAATACTCTAGCTGCTAGCTAAACAACATTTTATACAGTTATAGCATAACCTCCCTGCTCTTAAACTTTATACTTCAGCTAATAAAGGCAAATCTTTCATATGCCTTCTTAACCAATTTAACTACCTCTCCTGTGGCTTTAAAGGATCAATGGACATACAGAAGTTTCTTCTGACCCTTGGTGCATCCCAGGGTCCTACTGTTCACGATGTATTCCCTTGCCTTCTTTGTCCTGCCCAAGTGATCACCTCACACTTTATCCAGATTGAATTCCATTTTCACGGATCAGCCATCTGACCAACCTGTCTATGCTGTCCTATAAGTATCCTCCTCACTATTTACCACCCCACAAATTTTCGTATTATCTGCAAGTTATTCATCAATGCTCTTTCATTCAAGTCTAAATCTAAATGTAACATAAACAACAAGAATCCCAATATTAACTCGCCAGACACATGCTTCCAGTCACAAAACACCCCTCAACCATCACCCTCTGCTTCCTGCCATTCAGTCAATTCTGAATCCAGTTGGCCAAATTTCCTTGCACCCCATGGGATCTTACATTTGCTACTAGTCTCAGTTGTGGGATCAAATTAAAAGTCTTGCTAAAGGCTAAGGAGACTTCCTCAAGTGTATTGCTCTCATCAATGCACCTGGTTACCTCTTCAAAACATTCAATCAAGTCTGCCAAACATGACCACCCTGAGCAAAAACCCTGTTGACTGTTCTTGATTAATCCCTGCCTCTTGAAATGCAGACTTGTTCTGTTCCTCAGAATTGCTTCCAAAAATTTTCCCACCACAGAGGTGAGACTGACTGTTCTGTAGTTTCCTGGTTTATCCCCTGCTCCCTTCTTATCACTGGAGAAGAACTTTGTATCCTCTACAGTGAAGGCCGAAGCGAAATATTTGCTCATTACATCCTTCAAGCCTTATTATGTATTATTAACTCCCCATTTTCATTCTCTATAGGACCAATATTCACTTTATTTAATCTTTTCCTTTTAAAATATCTGTAGGAATCCTGCTGTATTTTTATATTTGTAGCTAATTTCCTCTCATGCTCTAATTTCTTCCTAGTTTTTCTGTGTTTCTTTTAATATTCTGACCAGCCATCAGACCTGCTATTCACCTTTGCATAGTTATATATTTTTTTCCTTAAGTTTGATGCTTTCTGTAACTATTTTAACCACTGATCCTTCCTTTAGAACTTCTCTTTATGGAAGGAATGTACTTAGCCTGAGTATTCTGAGTGCAATCATTTCAATCGAACAAAAAATAGTCTGTTGCACTTTGGGATTGTGTAAGTACCACGTGGATGCCAAATCTTATCTAAATTATATATTCATGGTGCATTTGTTGTGTCTACAAACAAATGTTTAGTTCAATGTTTGTTTTAAACGTATTTAGTCAGTTTTTAGGTTTCTATGTAATTGATTATCATTCACAGCTTGTTGTGGAAGAATGCAAGTTGATAAAACTGAGGAAATTACTGGTTTAGAAATTGGCAGTGCAATATCTTGGGTATTACTTGAACTGCTATGGTCCAAAGTGCTACTCAGATCAACAGACCAGAATACCTGAGGTGCAGAAGTAGGTCATTCAGCCAAATGAGTCTGCTTTACTATTCAATGAGATCATATCTGATCTGATATCCCTCAACTCGACTTTCCTGCCTTTTCCTCATGATCCTTGATTCCCTTACTGATTAAAAATCTGTCTTTCTCAGCCTTGAATTTACTCAACCATCTCACCTTGACAGCCGTCTGCAGTAAATAACTTCACAGATTCACTAACTTCTGAGAGAAGAAATTCCTCCTCATCCCTGCCTTAAATGGCTCTCAGCCGTTTATATTTCTGGTCAGAATTGCATCAATCATCATACTGGGTATTGTGAATTGAAGTTTCCTTTGTCCATGTCTGAAGTGGCCATCAGGCACTTTTCATATTCAAATACGGAGGCTTTCTGTGGCCTCCTCTTTCAGATTCTTTCATCTTAAAGCCATTTGAAGTGTTGATTTATCATTATACAGGACTCAGTTCTGAATCGGCACCTTTACAACCGTACTCTAGTGCAGCATTATGGGATTATTGCATTTTTAGATATGTTGCCTTTCAGATAGGATGTTAAATTAAGGCCTATCCAACTGTTTTGGTAGCCTTATAGGTTCCCTTGGCAGGATTTAAAGAAGGGTAGAGAATTCCTCTAGGGTCCTGGTGAACAGCTACTCCTCAACCAATACGACAATAAGAATTTGATTTACACACTCTTCACCTATTACTATGGCTTGTTAGGATTTAACACTTAGATTCAGAAAGAGCTCATATAAATTTAATTAAGGAGCTCCCACACTATGTTCATTCAGAAATAACATGGTTTCACTCATCAATTCTATAAATTCAAAATCATTTTGAACCATAGTTTGAATCATAAACATATCTACATCATATTTGTGTTTTATTTGAAAAGGACATATTTCTTATATTAGACTTTGCTTAGGCTCCTTATCCATTGTGCCTAGATTTAAACAGATAGTTACTCTGCTGTCTTTAAACAAATAACAATTCTATATTTCTAATTATACTAAGTTTTGCACTTGACACCATTTGTGTTATTTTACTTTTGCTTTTTTTCTGTTTTATTCGGTTTTATTCCCCTTTTTTGCTTTTAATTGATTTTTTTTCTTTCATAGTCTGCCTCAGATTGTTTTCTTTCTACTTCACATTTTCTGTTCCTCATTATATTATTAGCAATTGTTTGCAGTTTTCTTTACAAACACTTTCTCTCTCCTTTTCTCCAAATTCTTAGTTCTTGCTTCTCTTGACAACTCTCAAGTCCCTGGAATTCTTGAATGGAGCAGAAAGACACAAGTATGATTTGGCTTGTATGCTATGATAGGCTGGCTACACTTCTAGAGAAGTTCCTTTTGTTTACAAATGAGACAAAGGTCTTAGAATTGGTTCACAAAAGTGCAGTTCAGAAAGCTTCCTCCCGTGATATTGTTGCCCAAGAGGATAACTGTTTTAATTGAGAAGAATTTTCCACAAGTTAAATATCAATAGTTGAATTTCTCAGTTAATAGCTGCATTTTGTTTTATTGGATGTTGACATCACTGGCTGGGCCAACATTTCTTGCCAATCACGAGTCGCCTTACATTGAATGACTTGATAGGGTTCAGAGAACAAATAGGAGTTAACCAGCTTATTGTGGATTTCGAGTCACATGTAGGACAGTCCAGGTAAGAGTGACAGATTTCCTTCCCCAATGGGCGTTAGAGAACTAAATGGGTTTTGATGATAATCAAAATGTCATAGTTTCATGATCACCATTACTGAGATTGGATTTCAATTCCAGATTTGTTAATTTCTTAACATGCCCAAATTGTTAATTTAACTTCTGCTGTTGTAGGATGTTAAGTCAAGTCCATAAAATATGAACTCAAGGTTCTCCAGTACAAGTTGAGTGACATGACGGGTATATCACCATTTCTCCCCAAAGCTGATCTATCACTGCCGAGTGTGAAAAGAAGGAAGCTGATAAATAATGCTGTTTCTGAAAACAATCTTGATGTTATTCAGGTTTCAACATGATTGGCCAAAATTTGTTTTCATCATCTCTGGAATTTGATTCCCAAGGACACGGCACAGAAGGGCAGTTACAGAAAAAGTTCATCATTGTTGAGGACCACAGATAAGTTGCCTTTCCCTTTACCTTCCAGAGCTATGTTCTGCAGATTAATTAAAAACCAAGTGAGCCCTAAATCATAAGTAGCATTTGGCACCACAAAAATCAGATTCACTGGTGGAATCTTATAGGGCCCTGAATGATGTGAGCAATGGCACAAGTCTAGGAGAATTATGTGAGAAGTCCCATGAGTCTGAGCATTCCTGAAATAAGAATCAACCCAGTTGATCTGGACAACTGCAGCTGGCTGCTTGTTCCTCCAGACAATCAACTTGGCCATGTGAGAACAACATCTCTGGGCAAACTCCATAGTTAAGGGACCAGTGTGCTCCATGTCTGCAGACTTTGGCATTTGTCACATACCAGTCTCTGCATTATCATGGCACATCTCCGATCCACTTACATTGCACTTCTACACTTTCGGAGCACATTGGCACCTGCCATTACAATGGTGTTGCAGGCAGACTTTATATGCTGCAACAAATATCCAGCTTACTGACTAAACTGGGCTGCGGCTCAGAGTTGCTTGCTCACACTTATCATGCTCACACATTAACTGTCTACCCGGATGCCAATAACATTCCTGCCTGGCTTTGTTGTTTCTTGCTTTACCTTTCTGCCCTCTCAGTCAGAGCTTAAAGGCTCACCCAACTGTCTCACTGGCACAAAGCCAGACAGCTTGTAGTGTTGGTCAGCATCTGTCCATCAAGTGGGTGGACCTGTTGTTTATGGCTCATTTAATAGAATAGTAATTTATGATAGAATTGTAACTTATTATCCCTTGTATTTTTACAAGAAGTACAATGAAAATAAGTCGCCACACCCTGGTGCCTATATTAATAATAAAAATCATATACTAAACATTTTAAAATGAAAACAAAGTCCAATTTCAAGGAAAAGGCAAGACCTACGTTGTCCATCATTGTAGAAAGTGGACATTGAAGCTGCTGAATCCAGGGCTGTTGGACTTGGACTAGACCATCACACTGCCATAGCTGCTGAAGCAGACTACCACATTATTAGACCCACCAGTATGTTGCCACAATGGCAGCGAGGAATGGACCACACCACCTTCGCCACTGCAGCAGCCTCCCGAAACATCCTACCTCCACCAGCTGCCTAACTCTGAAGCTCCCACCTCTTTGCCCATGCCGGAATTCCTCCATTGCTCCATTACTGTCATAACTGTACCATTCTGACCCTGCAAACACATTTGCTGCAAGCAAACAGCCATGTCTCAGTGTCTAAACGGTGTAGTCCACTCAAATGTCTATAGAGGTGCTCTTCAGGCAGGAGGCCCATTATCAGTCCAGCAGCTTGGGCACGGCCAGGTGTCCAGCCAGGACAGAAGGTCCATACTTGTATGGACTGTGGAAGGGTCATAGTTAGCCTGTAGGAGAAGTGCAACCAGTTTGGGAAATTGTGGGAAGACAGTCAGGCAGCTATGTAGTTATCAGTCAGGGGTCTGGTCACTCATTGCTTGGGACTGTGTGGTTAAATCGCTCAAAGGGATGGGCCACAGCCAATCTGAGGGGTCTGTCCACTAAAGCTCTTGGGCCACTGTTGTGTGAGGGAGGCTGGGGATCATAATTATAGGGACTGGAGTGATTGCAGTGAATCAAGGGAATTTAGATTTTAGATTAGATTTAGATTACATTACAGTGTGGAAACAGGCCCTTCAGCCCAACAAGTGCACACCGACCTGCTGAAGCGCAACCCACCCATACCCCTACATTTACCCCTTACCTAACACTACGAGCAATTTAGCATGGCCAATTCACCTGACCTGCACATCTTTGGACTGTGGGAGGAAACCGGAGCACCTGGAGGAAACTCACACAGAAACGGGGAGAACGTGCAAACTCCACACAGTCAGTCGCCTGAGGCGGGAATTGAACCCGGGTCTCTGGCAGCAGTGCTAACTACTGTGCCACCGTGCCACCCACAACGCCTTACTGAATAAGAATATTGGAAGTGGATGGAGGTGACAGATTATTTAAGAGGGGTATATAGTAAGGCCATAGGAGGGAAAAGGACCATAGGATAAGGTAGGTTGATGTTGATGGTTAACAGCAGCACTCTGGCTTGAAAGCAGGATCAAGGTTTAGTGCTCTGCTGGATCTGGCACCTTGACATAAAGTGACTGGGATAGGATGTGTGGGTGTGGTGACTTGTATTGTGGTAAAGGGGGTTTATGGTGAAGGGAAAGGTTGGTGGGCAGCAACCGCCTCTTGTAATCTTGCTGGGTGGGGATTTTGGAGTTGGAAATCCAGTGGGATCGATGGGAAGGAGCTGGATCCTGAGACTTACTATCTGCTTGTTTCCTCCATCATGCTGTACTTCAATAGTCCAGACCCCTCAATAGAAATCAAGATGGTGGCAAATTCATCCAGAGAGAGCAGAGTAAGTGCTTCATTCTGGGGAATGGCTCAAGTCCATGTCATCTGAAGCTTTTTGAAGGGCAATGTCGTTAGACACATACCTGCACACAGAAGGTGAGAATTCCATTCTGTGAGACTCTTCGGTGTTAGCCCATTGTAAACTCCCTGATCACTTCATGCAGCAAAATGACAGAACTTCACTAATGCCTGGCACACAAAAGCAATGTCTGTTTTTTCTGGAAAGTTGAAGAAGAATTGGCAGGTCCTAAGCACATGCCATTCCCTATCACCTGGATATGCTATGACGATACGAAAGTTTTAAGAGATGTATTTTGGCCTTTCTTTTAAGAGAGGTTGAGGCAGAGGTGAAGAAGAGAAGCTCGAGAAGTTATTGCTGCGCCGCTTGCTGAGATATTTATATCATCTGTAGCCATAGGTAAGATACCGGAAGACTGGAGGTTGAACGGGTGAGGTCAAACTCCCACAGAACCAGGATTTTATTTTAAGAAGGCATTTTGTATGCTTGCCTTTATTGGTCAGTGCATTGAGTATAGGAGTTTGGAGGTCATGTTGTAGCTGTACAGCACATTGGTTAGGCTACTTTTGGAATATTGCATTCAGTTCTGTTCTCCCTGTTTTGGGAGGATTTTGTGAAGCGTGAAAGAATTCAGAAAACATTTACAAGGATTTTACCAGGGTTCGAGGGTTTGAACTATAGGGAGAGGTTGAATAGGCTGAAGCTATTTTCCCTGGAGCATCAGAGGCTGAGGGGTGACCTTATAGAGATTTATAAAATTATGATGGGCATAGATCAGGTGAATAGCCAAGGTCTTTTCCCCAGGGTGGTAGAGTCTAAAACTACAGGGCATAGGTTTAAGGTGAGAGGGGAAAGATTTAAAATGGCATTAAGGGGTAACATTTTCATGCAGAGGGTTTTGAAGGATATGGCCTAAATGCTAGCAAATGGGACTAGGTTAATTTAGGATATCTGGTCGGCATTGACAAGTTGGACTGAAGGGTCTGTTTCCAGGCTCTACAGCTCTATGACTCTAAGAGCAGCCTGCTCAAAGCCAATAGAATAAACAGCTTGAGGCTTTGGGTTTTTTTTTATAAAGTTGGAACAATAGATGCAGCCTGAATGGGTGAGGTCAAACTCCCACAGAATAAGGATTTTTAAAAATTTTAGCTTTCTGCAGTTGCTGAATATTGAAGCTGATGTGGAAGCTCTTATTTCTCTCACCATCACAGCTAAAAACTGAGATTCTCTTCCTGCTGCTAGAATTGCATGTAAGACAATCTATTTCATTGAATTTGTGTATGTGTGCATATGGGATGTTACTATATTGGAACAGTTAATTAAAAGTAGTTAATATATGTTTTATTATGTTAGGCATTTTGTTAGAGTTACTGTTGAACCAATTATTTTGCTTTATTTTCATTTTGTCTATAGTTTCAACTGCGTACCATCCAGAGTCGCAGGGAGCTAGAAAGGTGGCATCAGATATTAAAGACCATGTTGAGGGCTTATTGTAAAGATGAACCAGATGATTGGGATAAGGGAACTCCATCTGTGCTTTTTGTGATCAGAGATGCACCAAATGAATCGACCAAATTCATTCCATTTGAATTCCATTTGGGCATGAAGTGAGAGGACCATTAAAAATTGATTAAGGAGAAATTGGTAAGTCAGAATTCAGAGATCACATATTTGGGTATGTGTCAAATTTTCAGGAATGATTAAATAGAAAGGGGGAGTTGGCTAGACAGCATTTAAAAGTATCACAGCATACAATGAAACAGGAAACAGACAGGAAATCAAAAACTTGCAATTTTGCTATTGGGGAATAAAGTGTTAATGTTATTTTCAGTGGTGGATGAACCTTTAAAAGCAAGGTTTAGTGGACCTTTTCAAGTTGAAAGGAAATTAAGTGAGATGAACTATTTGATAAGATCTCCAGACAGAAATCATGATTTGGAGATGCCGGTGTTGGACTGGGATGTACAACGTTAAAAATCACACAGCACCAGGTTATAGTCCAACAGGTTTAATTGGAAGCACACTAGCTTTCAGAGTGACACTCCTTCATCAACAATCACCTGATGAAGGAGCATCGCTCCGAAAGCTAGTGTGCTTCCAATTAAACCTGTTGGACTATAACCTGGTGTTATGTGATTTTTCACTTGATTATGTCATCTTGGGGCAGGCATTCTATCTCCTTTTGAGCGTGTGATAACGTTAGAGGGGTATGTCAATAAGTATGTTGCTGAATCAGACCAGCATCTCCTATAGGTACATTGTGCATAATTGGCTTAGTACTTCCCAGCTTCGCTCCGAAAACTAGTGTGCTTCCAATTAAACCTGTTGGACTATAACCTGGTGTTGTGTGATTTTTAACTTTGTACACCCCAGTCCAATACCGGCATCTCCAAATCATAATCAAGTGAGTTAGTGTAACTGAAGCTCACCCATAATATTGGCACCTAAACAAGATAGTACCCAATGGTTATGTGTGGACTATAGCAAAGTCAATGCAGTTACAAAGACTGTATTGAAAAGGTGAGACAAGCAACTTATATTTCTAAGCTGAATTTGCTAACTTTGTCAGAAAGAGCGAAGGCTTTTGTAATGCTGAATGGACTGTATCAGTTTAAAGTTGTGCCATTTGGTATGAAAAATGTGCTAGCCACATTTCAGAGACTAACCAGTAAGGTCATCGCTTGACTACCCAATTGTGTGGTATACAAAGATGACCTGGTGATTTTAGTCACACATGGAAGGAACATTTGCAACATTTATCAGACTTGTTCGTTCGACTTCGGAAGGCAGACTTGGTGATAAACCTGGCTAAAAGTGAATTTGCCAAAGGCCAAGTCTCCTTGCTGGGTCATGTTATTGAACATGGACAAATGACCACACAGGATGCAAAAACAAAGGTAATTGGGGAGTTTCCCATACCATCAAAAAAAGAGTAGTACTACAGTTCCTGGGATTGAGTGGATTTTATCGAAAATTTGTACCAAATTTTAGCAGTGTGATTGCTCCGTTCACTGAATTACTAAACAAAGGCAAGAGGACTATCAAAAGGCATTTGGTCGCCTGAAAACTGTGTTAGCCACTGCCCCAGTATTAGCCACACCTAATTATGCAAAGTCATTCAAGGTGGCTATCAATGCGAGTGACGTAGGTGTCGGTGCTGTGCTCTTGCAAGAAGACGACAAGAAGATAGAAAGGCCTACTGGGTATTTCTCCAGGAAATTGAACATTCATTACCAGAATTATTCAACATTTAAGAAGGTGTCTTTGAGCTTGGTGTTGGCATTACAACATTTCAATGTTTGTGTTACCATAGCATATCTGAGACAATCATGTACACCGATCATAGCCCACTGAAGTTTGTGAAGACATTTAAGGACAAAAATGCCAGACTGTTTAGATGAAGCTGTTGTTACAGACATTCAATTTGAAATTTGTGCATGTCGCAGGATGAGAAAACATGTTGCAAGTATTTGGAAAAGCATCATTAAGTTGGGATAATCTATTGGGTTTTCAGATAGGTTATGTTATTTTGTATTCTGTTCTCTTTTGTTTGAGGTTCATTTAGTAATCTTTTAAATAAATTCTGTTTTGTTTAAAACTATGTGGTTTGACCAGTGCCATCTCTCCTGGAATGCTTAAAACAACTAGCAAAGTTAGGCCACTTTTTTGAAATGTTTTGAGGGGGTCTGGCCTGGTCCATAACAACATCCATAGACAAAGGGTAGAAACAATTTGTGTCCATGGAGCTTGTCATGAGATGTCAGTGAATGGAGCTAAATATGAAGACCTGGGAAGCAATTGGTGAGCTTTATCTGCCAGGTAACCACTCTGACTTTCATGTTGGGAATTATTTCTGTCCAGTTTCTCACCTGTACCTGAATAGCAATGAGGTGAAATTAAGTATTAACAAAATGCAAGTGCATGGAAATTCAGTCCTCACTGCTTTCCTATAAGACTTTCAAACATAAGAAGGAAATTAGACTTTTCTTTCTTGACATCAAGAACCTTTTTTTAAAATTTGTTCTGTAATCTTCTCACTAGTTCTCCTGTTGCTCAAGGGCAAGCAGACTTTCCTCATGATTCAAAAATTAAAGTTCAAGCAAGTGACAATTTATCCTGCTAAGTGTCAAACCCTATGAATTCTGTGGATAATTTGAAGAACACGTCAAAGATAGAAAAGTCTGAAGAATCTCATAACCTATGGGTTAGTATGAACTTCCTACTTTTTCTCCCTTTATGTTAACCAACTCGCATTACTGCCATACTTTATCATTGCAATCCTTATCCTGGTAGTTATAGTACTGATTTAGCAAGGCAGGATTTTCCGTCATGGTGCCCCATAGCCAAGAACGCTAACAGATGTAACACTAGCTCTTGTGTTTTG
Organism: Chiloscyllium punctatum; assembly: GCF_047496795.1. Classification (NCBI taxonomy): domain Eukaryota; kingdom Metazoa; phylum Chordata; class Chondrichthyes; order Orectolobiformes; family Hemiscylliidae; genus Chiloscyllium; species Chiloscyllium punctatum. The sequence continues at coordinate 59,948,420 of NC_092753.1, forward strand.
GGGTCATGTCCAGTAGGAAATTTCATCATAGGAACTGCATCCTGCAAATTCTTCCTTTATTGGAAGGTTACTTACAGGAAGATTGGTGGCTCAGTGGTTAGCACTGCTGCCTCACAGCACCAGGGACCCAGGTTCGATTCCAGCCTCGGGCGACTGTCTGTGTGGAGTTGCACGTTCTCCCTGTGTCTGCGTGGGTTTCCTCCCGGTGCTCCGGTTTGTGGGTGGCACGGTGGCATAGTGGTTAGCACTGCTGCCTCACAGCGCCAGAGACCCGGGTTCATTTCCCGCCTCAGGCGATTGTCTGTGTGGAGTTTGCACATTCTCCCAGTGTCTGCGTGGGTTTCCTCCGGTTTCCTCCCACAGTCCAAAGATGTGCAGGTCAGGTGAATTGGCCATGCTAAAATTGCCCGTAGTGTTAGGTAAGGGGTAAATGTAGGGGTATGGGTGGGTTGCGCTTCGGCGGGTCGGTGTGGACTTGTTGGGCTTAAGGGCCTGTAATGTAATGTAATCTAATCTTTCCTCCCACATTCCAAAGATTTGCAGGTTAGGTAAATTGGTCATGCTAAATTGCCCATAGTGTTAGGTGCATTAGTCAGGGGTAAATACAGGGGAGAGGAATGGGTCTGGGTGGGTTACTCTTCAGAGGGTCGGTGTGGACTTGATGGGCCAAAGGGCCTGTTTCCACATGTAGGGAATCTAATCTAAAAGATGATCAGAGTGTTTTGTTGCACAGTGGTAAGTATCTTTACCTCTGGAGCAGAAGGTCCAATTTCAAGTCCCTTCTTCCTCGGAGGTATTCATAACAAGTCTGAGCAGATTGAGAAAAGAATTAGCTTAATCTACATGTTTACAATGGAAATGAGTTTAGGCACAATGTATCTCATTACATCAGCACTTCATGACACCTGCTCAATTGGCATCTCAGCCCCCACTTAAACAGTCAGAGCCTCCAGCATTGATGCTCAATAACAGCAGTGTGTATTACCTACAAGCTACACTGCAGCAACCCACCAAGGCTCCTTAGACAGCACATTCCAAACCGGTGACTTGTCGGCACCTAGAAGGGTAGCAGAAATACTTGTGAGGGTTTTCTGTAAGGCTCCTCCTACTCATCTGCCATGAATTGAGGAGATAAGTCATGGAAACCCTGAGAAAATGGAATAGTGGGAGAGCCCTAGTGAAAATTCCACTGCACCAATATTAAAGCAGGCCTGAGATAATATTTCTGTTGCATTATGGATGTGCATCACACTTAGCATTGAAACATTTTGACATTTATGGGAATATTTCAAATTTAAAGTCTGGATGTATTTGCAGTGATTTAGATTCAATTCCTGAACTACCTTCAATCACAAGATAACTGACAACTAAACTGTAAAGTTTATACTTGAAAAACTAAATGTTCTGACTATCATCACGCCAACTAGTGTCTTCAAAATGCTTTTAGAACATAGAAAAGTACAGCACAGAACAAGCCCTTTGGCCCACAATGTTGTGCCGAGGTTTAATCCTAATGTAAACTATACGAACTTAACCTACGCGCCCCTCAACTCACTGCTATCCATGTGCATGTCCAGCAGTCACTTAAATGTCCCTAATTACTCTGCTTCCACCACCACAACCGCTGGCAACGATTTCCATGCATTCACAACTCTCTGCGTAAAGAACCTAACTCTGACGTCTCCTCTATACCTTTCTCCTAATATCTTAAAACTATGACCCCCCGTATCAGTCAATCCTGCCCTGGGGAAAGGTCCCTGGCTATCGACTCTATCTATTCCTTTCATTACCTTATATACCTCGATCAGGTCTCTTCTCTTCCTTCTTCTCTCCAGAGAGAAAAGTCCGAGCTTCTTCAACCTTTCTTCATAAGGCAAGCCCTCCAGTCCAAGCAGCATCCTGGTAAACTTTCTTTGCACCCTCTCCAAAGCCTCTGTATCTTTCCTATAGTAGGACAACCAGACCTGGACACAATATTCCAAGTGTGGCCTCACCAGGGACTTGTAGAGCTGCAGCAAAATCTCACGGCTCTTAAACTAGATCCCCTTGTTAATGAAAGCCAAAACACCATATGCTTTCTTAACAACCCTACGCACTTGGGTGGCAACTTTGAGGGATCTATGTACTTGCACACTCAGACCCCTCTGTTCCTCCACACTGCCAAGAATCCTATCTTTAATCCTATATTCAGCATTCGAGTTCGACCATCCAAAATGCATCACTTCACATTTATTCAGTTGAACTCCATCTGCCATCTCTCAGCCCAGCTCTGCATCCTGTCTATGTCATGCTGCAGCCTGCAGTAGCCCTCGATACTATCGACGGCAACTCCAACCTTTGTGTCATCTGCAAATTTACTAACCCACCCCTCAACCTCCTCATCCAAGTCATTTATAAAAACTACAAAGAACAGAAGCCCAAGAACAGGACCCCACTCATCACTGACCTCCAGGCAGAATACTTTCCATCTACAACCACTCTCTGCCTTCTGTCAGCCAACCAATTCTGAATCCAGATAACCAAATATCCCTGTATCCCATACTTCCAACTTTATGAATGATCCTACCATGGGAACCTTATCAAATGCCTTGCTGAAGTCCATATGCACCATATACACCTGTCTTGTCACCTCCTCAAAGAACTCAATAAGATTTGAGAGACATGACCTGCCCCTTACAGATTCTGGATTAGTGGTGCTGGAAGAGCACAGCAGTTCAGGCAGCATCCAAGGAGCTTCAAAATCGACGTTTCGGGCAAAAGCCCTTCCAGCATCTGCAGTCAATGTTTTTACAAAGCCATGCTGATTGCCTTTAATCATACTATGCTTTGCCAAATAGTCATAAATCCTATCCCTCAGAATTCTTTCCAAAACTTTGCTAACCACAGACATAAGACTGACTGGTTTGTAATTGCCAGGGATTTCCCTATTACCCTTCTTAAAAAAGGGAACAACATTCGCCTCCTTCCAATCCTCCGGTACAATTCCCGTGGAGAGTGAGGAGGCAAATATCCTCACCAGCGGCTTAGCAACCTCCTTTCTTGCTTCCTGGAGCAGCCTAGGATAAATCTGGTCTGGCCCTGGGGACTTATCAATCTTAATGTTTTCCAAAATTTCCAGCACATCAACGTCTTCAATCTTGATCTGGTCAAGCCTGTATCCTAGCTCCACAAAGTTCTCATTCACAACAAGGTCCCTTTCCTTCATGAATACCGAAGCAAAACACTCATTTAGGGCTTCCCCTATCTGCTCAGACTCCATGCACAAGTTCCCTCCACTATCCCTGATTGGCCCTACCTTCCCCTTGATCATTCTCTTTATTCCTCAAGTATGAGTAAAATGCCTTTGGGTTCTCCCTAATCCTTCTTGCCAGGCCTTTTTCGTGACCCCTCCTGGCTCTCCTCAGTCCATTTCTGAGCTCCTTTCTTGCAAGCCTGTATTCCTGTAAAGCTGTACCAAATCCTTGCTTCCTCCACCTTACGTAAGCTTCCTTCTTCCTTTCGACGAGAAGCTCCTCTGTTCTCGTCATCCAAGGTTTCTTAATCTTACTCTTTCTTACCTGTCTCAGAGAAACAAATTTGTGCATCACTCACAACAACTGCTCCTTAAATAGTCTCCACGTCTGCTGTGCCCTTTCTGTGGAACAATTGCTCCCAGTCTGTACTTCCCAACTCCTACCTGATAGCATCATAATTTCCTTTTCCCCAATTAAATATCTTCTCTTGGTAACTGCTCCTTTCCCTCTCCAAGGCTATGGTAAATGTGAGGCAGTTGTGATCACTGTCACCAAAGTGTTCTCCCACTGCAAGATCTGACTCCTGTCCTGACTCATTGCCAAGCACCAAATTCAAAATGACCTCTCCCTTCGTCGGTCTGTCTACATAATGACTTCTCCCCTCGTTGGTCTGTCTACATAAGAATTTGGAATTGTTGTAAAATCTTTATGCAATAACACTATTTTGTTTTACATAGACATCTGTTACAATATGTTGTTAGATACCAGATGCAACTCAAATGGCTCACTGGAATGGAAAAGAAACAGCTTGGCTTTACACACACTTAAAGATTAAAGACTAACTCTTGCTTATTTTGCCCAGTCTCTTTAATCTTAGACATTTTTAACATAAGTTTGTAAATGAGACAAAACTTACTAAGGGAAGTTGTCAGTTTTGGAGAGAATGTGCATCTGTTGTGGTCCCCTTTTGTAACTGATTGCATGCATTTTCTGTTAAAGGATGATGTTTCATTAAGTTCCTACATCAAGTAGTTTCTGTATTTATTTTAAACCTGAAAACCTTTGAAAGGATAGTGACTAAAACATGCAAATCCCAAGACTGTTATTTTGTTGAAATTAAAAAACACTTGTGGCTTCAACTTTGTCTTTTCTTTGTGTCTCTGAGATTCATATGTTCATAGATGGATGCTGTTATTATTGTACTTCTTCCATAGACTTTACACAACTGTTGGCCATATAAATAAAACCAGATCGCCAGATGGTAAAAATCTTGACATTGTTGATAATTCCTGGAAGCAATGTTTACAGTTCAGAAATTTTCTTCCATCAGCTGAATGTGTTATGGTTTAAATTGATGCAAACCCTATGTACAATCCCATGAGGTCACCTAGAACACAAGACATTGCACTGCCAAACTTAACCTTCTTTTAATGAAGTCGGGTTGTTGTTGAGACAATTGTTGTTACTAGATAGAATCAAAATGGTAATGAAGTGACCAGCACTTGCTATCATATCATTGAATCTCCAAGGACTGCAGGAATATTTGGCATAGTGCTGTAGAGTTCTTTCAATGAGAAGTAGGTAACTAGATCTGAAAAGATACCAAAACAATTTTGAAGATCTGTTATTGTGACTGACCTTCTCAAATTCTGAGAGATTTATGCACAAGATCTAATCTGACATACCAAGAGAATTCTGCACTGTTGGAAGTGAAGTGTTTCAGACAAGGTAACACACAGAATCACAGCATGATTATAGTGCAGCAAAAGGCTATTTGGCCCATTGTGTCTGTTCTTGTTCTTCTAATGGCATCATGACCTAATGCCATTCTCCTGTTTTTTTTCCTCTACCCTGCCCCATTGTTTCTATTTAAAGAATGCATTAGTACTTTCTTGTATGTGTTGATTAAACCTGACTCCATCATACTAACAGGCAATGCATTTCAGAACCTACCCATTTTACTTTGTGAACTTTTATTTTCACACGTGGCATTTGCTTCTTTTGTAAATTATTTTAAATCTGTGTCCCCTCATTTATTTTCCTTTTACAAATTGTAATGACTTTCTGCCTGCTGACTCTGTCCAGATCTCAAGCTTTGGAAAACATTGATCAAATCTCCTTATAGCCTTCTCTCCAAGGAATATAGTCTCAATTTCTCCAATCTGGGAGATCTTACAGAAGTGTATAAGATCATGAGAGGCATGGATAGGGTGAATGAACTCAATCCTTCTCCCAGGGTTGGGGAATCAAGGACTAAGATTAGATTAGATTAGATTCCCTGCAGTGTGGAAACTAAGGGGTATCAGTGTAAGGTTATGGGGGGGGGAAAGGAAACCTGAGGGACAATATTTTACACAGAGGCTGGTATACATATGGAATGAGCTGCCAGCAGAAGTGGTTGAAGTGGGTACATTAACAATATTTAAAAGGCATTTGGAAAAATACATGGATAGGAAAGGTTTAGAAGGATATAGGCCAATTGCAGGAAAATGGGGTTAGTATTGATGGACATTTGGTCAGCATTGACAAGTTTGGGCCAAAGGGCCTGTCTCCATGCTGTAGGACTGTGTGACTCTCCAAATGAAGCTTCTCATTCTTTGAACAATTCTTCTCCATAAGTTCACATTTTTTTTCTGAAAAGTGGTGCCCAGAGCTGTACACAAATGATTTGTGAACCTGGAGAATCTACAAAACAGCACAACCTGTGTGTCAAACAGAATAAGCCATAAGTGATAGAGAGAGCTTAGCTATTCCATATACAACAGAGAAGACCTAAGCTCTCCAGTCCTACTACATCCAGACATGAATGCTGGCGGACAATTGAACAGCTCATTGAGGAAGATGCTTGTCAAATATCTGCATCCTCAGTAATAGGGGAGCCCAAAACATCTGTGCAAAAGAAAAGTCTAAAGCATTCACTCAATCTTCTGCCAGGCACCAAATCTTCAGTCAATTCAGTTCACTCCACTTGATATGAAGATTCAACTGGAAGCACTGGATATCTTAGTGTTTATGATCCCTGACAACCTTATGAAATAGTAGAAGACATGTGTTCCAGAACTCATCACATCACTAGCCAAGCTGTCCCAGTACAGCTACGACACTGACCATGTGGAAAATAGCCCAAGTATGTCCTGTACACACAAAAAAACAAATCCAATCCAGTCATTACCACTCCTCAAATTTATTCTTGATTATCGATAAAGTGATGATCAGTGTCATCCGCGATTAAGCGGAATTTGTTTCGCAATAACCTGCTCACTGACAGCCAGTTTGAGCAGATTGTAAATGACAGTGTCAGAAATGTATCCTTAAGCTGCCACAATTATTTTGCGAAAATAGAAATGAAGGATTTTTAGAATGGTTTTTAATTGGTGTTTTATTATATTTCTGTACAAAAAGCTAAGATAAATCCACATTACATAGCAATGAACATATATAGATTTACAGATTAGGGCAGATCTGTTCAAGTATTAGATGTGGGAGTAGGAAAGTGACATTCAATTCTTTCAGCCCTTGACTCTATTCCAGTTGTGGTTCAAACATGGAAGAAACAGTGGAATTCCAGAGGTGAGATGAGGTGAGAGTGACAGCCCTTGACATCAAAGCCACAATTGTATGAGTGTGACATGAAACAGCCCTAGCAATGCTGGACTCAATAGGTTTTGGAGGGCAAATGCTTCATTGATTGGATTCACTCTTGGCAGAAAGGAAATCAGTTTTAGTGGTAGTCATCTCAGCTCCAGACATCTCTGCAGGAGCTCCTCAGTGTAAGGTACTTTCCTAATCAACCAATTCAGAGATGTAATTAAACACCTCCAAACCAGATAGGATGTGAACCCCTGTTGCCTCAGATGTAGGAGACACTATCTCTGACCACAAGAGGCTTCCCAAGTTCCTCAGGCTCAACCATTTTCTAAGTCCAGCCATCTTCAGTTGCTTTATCAATGATCTTCCCTCCATCATAAGTGGGGATTTTTGCTGATGATTGTACAATGTTCAGCACCATTCACAACATCTCAACTACTGAAGAAATCCATGCCTAAATGCAGCAAGCCCTGGACTATATCCAGACTTGGGCTGACAAGTGACAAGAAACATGCCTGTCACACAAGTGCCAGGCAATGACCATCTCAAATAAGAGATAATCAAATTATAATCCATTGACATTTAATGACATTATCATCATGAATCTCCCATTATCAATATTCAGGGTGTCACTATTGACTAAAAACTGAATTGGACTATCCATATATATATATATGTATGTGTATACAATGGCTACAACAGTAGGTCAGAGATTAGGAATCATGCTAGAGCCTACTTTATGAACTGCTCTCCCAGCTTCTCCTATCTGGGAGTTTTAATAACTTATTTGCATCTTTACCCAATAACCATTGCTCTCAGATTCCTATCGCTCGACCAAATTTGTAGCCACACTGCTACTGTTCCTTCTATTCCATGCACTGTAAGTTTGCCCACAGGTCTGTTCTGCAGTTTTTAATCAAACACCTTTTGGAATTCCATGCTGAGCACATCAACAGTGGCACTCTGAACAACTCCTTGAAAATGGAGTCACAGGTAGATAGGATAGTGAAGAAGGCTTTTGGTATGCTTTCCTTTATTGGTCAGAGTATTGAGCAAAGGAGTTGGGAGGTCATGTTACGGCTGTACAGGACATTGGTTAAGCCACATTTGGAACATTGTTTGAATTCTGGTCTCCTTTCTATTGGAAAGATTTAGGGTGTAGGTTTGCTCGCTGAGCTGTAGGTTTGATATCCAGACGTTTCATTACTTGGAAAGATGTTGTTAAACTTGAAAGGGTTCAGAAAAGATTGACAAGGATGTTGCCAGGATTGGAGGATTTGAGCTATAGGGAAAGGCTGAACAGGCTGTTTTCCCTGGAGCATCGGAGGCTGAGGAGTGACCTTATAGAGATTTACAAAATTATGAGGGGCATGGATAGGGTAAATAGGCAAAGTCTTTTCCCTCGGGTTGGGGAGTCCAAAACTAGAGGTTTAGGGTGAGAGGGGAAAGATATAAAAGAGACCTAAGAGGCAACTTTTTCACTCAGAGAGTGGTACGTGTATGGAATGAGTTTGAGGAAGTGGTGGAGTTAAGTACAATTGCAACATTTAAAAGGCATCTGGATGAGTATGTGAACAGGAAGGGTTTGGAGGGATATGGGCCGGGTGCTGGCAGGTGGGACTAGGTTGGGTTGAGATATCTGGTCGGCATGGACGGGTTGGACCGAAGGGTCTGTTTCCATGCTGTACAACTCTATGACTCTATGATTCTATAGAACCATTTCTGTTATCACTTCAAAAAACTGAAACATAAAGCTGTCTCATCTGCTGACTTGCCCAACTGCAAGAAATCTCTGTTACTATTTCAAAGAAGCAAAGAGTTCTTGCTTGCTCTTGGTCAGCATTTAGTCCTCAGGCAACATCATGAAAACACATCATCTGATCGTCATCACATTGATGGGACCTTATGTGTAAGTTGGCTGCTTGCTTTCCCACGTTTTAAATGATATTATTGACTGTTAAGTGGGCTCTTGTGGTCTGGTGCTACTACCTTTACCTCTGGGTCAGGACATTCAGCTTCAAATCCCACCTGCCTTGAAAGTGTATCATAATAGAACTGAACAGTTTGACTGAAAATAATTTGTAACCATAAGCTATGAAGAGGATAGAATGTCATTTTCATACACCCACATCTAATATTTGAACAGATCTACCCTACTCTGTATATTCTATATATGTCCATTGCTATATAATATGGATTTATCTTAGCTTTTTGTGCAGAAATGTTATAAAACACCAATTAGCAACCATTTTAAAAATCATTCATTTCTTTTCATGAAATAGATGTGGGGGCTTAAGAATATATTTCTGACACTGTCACCTACCAACCCAAATTATATATTAGCATAATAAGCTTATAAACATCCACAAACATGACCTTACACTTTCTATTCTGTTTAAGTTATTCCAAGAACTTTCTCCTGTATGCTGCAACCAACTCCACCAGATTTCATATTCAGTTACATCCTTCCTCATTACTCCATTTCCTGTCTGGATTTATCTAGGTGCAGCCTAAGTTGTGCAACATATCCCTTAAAACCTTCTACATACTCAGTTATTTTTGTTATTGCGCAAAATCCATGAAAAAAAAATGTGTTCACTTCAGATGCTTGAACGTGTTCACCTTCCAGCTATTGATGTGCATAAAGTATTCATTAAAACAATCGCACCGTCCATCTATGTTTACTTATACAACCTTCTTCCTAAAATTGGTCAGCCTATGGCTTTTATTCTTGTACAGGATGGGGATTAAACATATCATAAGTATATTTCAACATCATCTGCAATATAGAGACAACCTGGTAGATTCTCGATTAGGTGATCTCTATGTAGTTGGATATATTGTTAATATATATTTGTGTGTTGTTATTATCTATATCCCAACTACCAGATAATCCAATCTGAGGAAATAATATTAATTGAGAAATGTTATAAAAGATATGTAAATCAAAAGACTAAATGTAGGTACTCAATAAATACTATGTTCAACACTATTCAGAATAAAGCACTCCAAGTAACGAGTACCTCATCAATCATCTTAAACATCAACTCCCTCCACCATTATGACCATCTATAAGATGCACAATTCATCAATGCTCCTTGCCAGCACTTCCCATATCTGCAACCTCTACCACCTGAACAATAATGGTATCAGATATATGGGTATTCCACTGCCTGCCAATTCCCCCCTAGTCATGCACCATCCTGATTTGAAGCTACATTGCCTTTACTTCACTGGTATTGGATTGAAATCTTGGAACTCCTTCCCTAATAGCACTTTACAAATACCTATATGTGAGTTCCAACAGTTCAAGAAGGTAACTCATCACCTCTTTCTCAACGAAATTTGCAGTGGGCATTAAATACTTGCCCAGCCAGTGACACATACGTCCCAAAAGAAATAAAATAAAAATGACCTTACAATTACTTACAATTTATAACTCAACATTATTTCAACATTCTATTTAATGTAAATTACATAAAATAAAACACTTAAGGTAAAATTAAACTTAGAAAAGGGAAAACAAATGACAAAATTATGAAATAGAAAAGTAGTTATCACTAAGTAGTTATCACTAGTTATCCATCACCTGATGGATATTCCTCACAGATGTAGGATTTCTTTCTCATTCTATCTCTGACAAAGCATTGCTTTATGAACAGCTTTTGTAAGTACGGGGTCTGAGTTTCACAAAGAACAACCAACAGTATGAGTTCTAGAATTGAATGATTTCTAGACCACGTGAGTAAATAGGTTGAAAATATGCTTAAAGTGACATGCGCACTTCCTTTTACTACAACAATTGAACTCTATTCTTTCTCTTTTAAGGAGAGCAACCAAACACTTATAAATTCATACAAGGAAAGAACAACTCCTGTTTCTTTGCAATTTTATCATTTATTTCCTTTTTCCAAGTTGATTTTACCTTAAATATTTTATTTTATGTATTTTACTTTAAATGGGATGTTTTTATTTTTTTATTTTTATTTTTATTTTTATTTTCTTACTCTAGGTATGTATGTGTTACCAGCGGGACAAATATTTACCAGCCTTTGAGCCTTGTAATTTTTTCATAGCTTAGAATGTCAGTTGTTGCCATTTCATGTAAGGTCATATGATTAAGAAGATTAAGAAAATATTCAAAAAATAGATATGTGTCAAAACAGTCAGTAACAAAGAAAGCACCTCCCTTTGTGGATAGAGCTTATTAACTACTCAGTCTTCCACTCCTTCTGCACATCATGCCCTAACTGTTCCCACTTTATATTTAACCAGTTATTAATCAATTAATCCAAGTCACCTGCTTAAATACTTGTTTTATTAACAACAAGGAAATTCTTTAGCAACTTGCTAAACCAAGATTGTGAGGGGCTGTTGTGGTGCAATGGCCAGGAGGCCTGGGTTCAAGTCCCTTCTGTAATAATCTCATGGAACAGATTGATTCCAAAGTATCATAAACCAGGATTATAAGAATAAAACAAAGTGGGCTTTATCTTCCATTTCTTTGGCTCAATCTGAGTTCTGTCAAGTCTTTAGGTGAATATTATGTTGCGCTGACTTGCAGGTCCTCTTGCTATGTCTTACCAAACTCACAGTATTAGTTATCTACTCAATGTTAAGCCATCCATAAGTCTGACTCCAGTCCCATCTTACCATCGAGAACAATTCACCACTCAAGCGATCTCTGCTGAAATATTAGCTTCCCTCGCAACCATGCCACCTTTAAAAGCTAATTGTGTACAAGGATGAGCACTGGCATTGTGAAGCTGACCTACCATCAGAGTTGGGGAATCTTCCCACAGTGACCTGGAGTCCTGGTCAAGGAGTGGCGCAAAGGAAAGTAGTGCTTTACCCAGAGGCCTCCCAGAGGAAGCTGTGCCGCCAGACATTGCCCAGCTGAATTAAGATCACCCCCCAGGTCAGTGCAAAGGATCAGCTAGCATTGTCAAAGAATGGTCAATGACCCACTCTAACAGGGAAACTCTTTTTCAAAGTTTGTGAGAAGATTTGTAGCTCGGGTGCTCATTGTGGTTCTGTTCGCCGAGCTGGGAATTTGTGCTGCAGACGTTTTGTCCCCTGTCTAGGTGAATTCCCTGGAAATCCCATGCAAGGACTGTACAAAACACTACATAGGACAAACAGGAAGATAGCTAACAATCCACATCCATGAACACCAACTAGCCACAAAACGACACAACCAGCTATCCTTAGTAGCAGATGACAAGCAACATGAATTCGACTGGGATAACACTACTATTATAGGACAACCCAACAGAGAACAGCCAGGGAATTCCTAGAGGCATGGCACTCATCCACAGATTCAATCAATAAGCATATCGACCTGGACCCAATATACCGACAACTGCAATGGACAGTTGGAACTGATAACCGGAAGCGGCAGATTCAAACCACTACAAATGCCGGAGGAAAGATCACAGAAGCGCTTCACAGGAGGCTCCCAAGCACTGAGGATGTCACCTAGACAGGGGACGAAACGTCTGCAACACAAATTCCCAGCTCGGCAAACAGAACCACAACAGGGAAACTCTTTGCATTCTGCTATCTCACACTCAGTTTCTGTTATTGGAACTTCTCCCAATCTTGCTATTGCCTTCAACATCTTCCATAATCAGCTGTCTCCATTCCCCAGCCTGTCACAACACCAACCCCTCAGGCCATCTGCATTGCCCACTCACTCCTTCGGAATACCTCACTACCTTCCCCCCACCTGAACTAACCGCTGTGCCATTCAGTTTCATCTCCCTCAATCCCTTTCTTTCCCTTATTTCAAAAGAAAACAGCCTTTAAGAGGCAGAGAGGGTCAGTCCAGGTGGAGAGCCACCCTCAACTTCTAGCTTCTCAGCCCCTATGATGTGAGAATCCTGCTTCTCTCAGGAGATGAACTGGACCACTCTGTCAGGGATGCAGAGACATCCATCTCCCAACTACTGAGTAAATATTCCTCTTCCTTCCATTGCAACTCACACATGAACCCCAGTGTTTCTCTCATTCATTGCACAGCACTGACTCATGCTTTCTCTTTATTGAGTTTTGTAGACAGCCAGCATCTCCAACAACTCTAGAGGGAAATGCTTATCTCCTCCACAAACTATCTCCTTGACCACTGAGGATGAAAGTACTGAGAGCTCAGAGGAAGACACCCCCTCCCACCATCTCCGATACTGACAGCTCAAGGGCAATTTGGATGGGCAATAAATCCCTTAATGAATAAAAAACAAGACTGTTGTAAAAATAACCTAACCTATGTTAGGCTTTGAGGATGCGGGAGTACAATCTGGTGAGCAGCTCAATTAAGAGTGTAGTTCAATGATGAGTGCAGAAGGGTGTACCAGTAACAGCAGCACCAGGCATTCCTGAAATGAGGTGCCAGCCTGGTGAAGTTACTTGCATAGGCGAAAGTGAGGACTGCAGATGCTGGAGATCAGAGTCTAGATTAGAGTGGTGCTGGAAAAGCACAGCAGGTCAGGCAGGATCCGAGGAGCAGGAAAATCAACATTTCTGATTAAGGGCTTTTGCCCGAAATGTCGATTTTCCTGCTCCTCGGAAGTTACTTGCATGCCAAGCAGCATAAGCAATAATGATAAACATAGCTTAGCTATACTACAGCCAATGGATCAGATCTCAGCTCTGCAATCCTATCCCATTCTATTGTGGACAATTGAACAACTCACGAAAGGAAGAGGTAGCTCCACAAATATCTCAATCGTGATGATACTTTGCCTTTAAGAGGTTTATTTTTCATAAAAAAAGGTTGAGATAGTGGTACTTCATAGCCAATAAAGTAAACAGCTTGTAACACCTCATCTTTTTGTAAAGTTGAAACAATAGAAGCACACTGAATGGGTGGGGTTAAGCTCCCACAAAACCCGGATTTTTATTTTTAGCTTTCTACAGTTGCTGGGGTCTTGAAGCTGGATGTGGAAGCCCTTCCTGAACAAGGGCTCATGCCTGAAATGTCGATTCTCCTGCTCCTTGGATGCTGCCTGACCTGCTGCGCTTTTCCAGCAACACATTTTCAGCTGTGGAAGCTCTTATTCCTCTCTCTGTTACAGCTAAAGGCTGGAGTTCTCTTCCTGCTGCTAGAATTGTATATGAGACAATCTATTTCAATGAATTTGCCTTTGCCAAGAGTGTGTTTATGGGAGGTTACGATATTGGAACAGTTAGTATTATTAGTATCAATAATTTTGTAAAGCATTTTGATAGAGTTACAGATAAGCCAATTTGTTTCTTTTGTTTCGATTTGATATGTATTTTAACTGTAGTGTAAAACTAAAGGACATTTTGTTTTATGTCAAATAATTTGACCATTTGAATTGCATCTAGGATACAGCGCTTTGTACTTACAGTTAAAATAAAAAAAAGCTAAGGTCCACATTATCTTCTTACTATATTTTGAGGGGGTTTGGTCTAGTCCATAACACTATCCTCAATGATAGGGCCAAACAACACATCAGTGCAAAAGATAAATCTAAAATATTTGCAAGAATCTTCAGTCCAAAGTGCTAAGTGGATGATCCACTTCAGGCTCCTCCAGAAATCCCCCACATCAGAGATGCCAGTCTTCAGCCAATTCCATTCACTCCATGTGATAGGAAGAAACAATTAGAGGCATTGAATGTTGCTCAGACTATAGGCCGTGACAACATTCCAGTAATAATACTGTGGACATGAGTTCCAGATTGTGTTGAGCTAAGTTGTTTTAGTATAGCTACAACAATGGATTTTTACAACAATGTAGAAAATTGCCCAGGTATGTCTTGTATACTAAAAGCAGGACAAATCCAAATCCGAACAACTACTAGCTAGTCGGTACACTCGAAATCATCAATAAAGAGATGGAACATATCAAGCAGCAGCTGCATAACAATAACAAGCTCAGTGATGCTCAGCTTGGATTCCTTCAGGACCACTCAATTCCTAACCTCAGTCCAACCTTGGTTGAATCATGGACTAAAGAGCTGACCTTCAGAGATGAGGTGAGACAGACTGCTTTTGACACCAAAGTTACATTCCAGCAAATGTGGCATCAAGGAGTCCCAGCAAAAAAGTGTGTCAGTGATAATCAGAGGGAAATTTCTCCACTGATTGGAGTCGTAACTGGCACAAATAAAGATAGTTGTGGTTTATGGAACTCAGTGATCTTATCTCCAGGACATCTCTGCACAAGTTCCTCAGGGTAGTATCCTAGTCCCGACCATCTTCATCTGCTTCATCAATAACCTTCCCTCCATCAGAAGTGTTCACCGATGATTGCATAATGTTCAATACCACTTGGAACTCTTCAGACACTGAAGCAGTCCATGTCCAAATGCAGCACAATCTGGACAATATCCAGGCTTGGGTTTAAAAGCAACATGAAATACTCGTGCCACACAAATTTCAGGCATTGATCATCTCCAATAAGAGACAATCCAACCATTCACATTCAGTGTTATCACCATCACTGAATGCTACATTATCAACATTCTTGGGGCAGGCATTGGCCCAGAAAATGAACTGAACTAACCATGTAAGTGTTTTGGCTACAAGAGCAGCTCAGAAGCTAGGAACCCTGCAGTGGGTATCAGCTCCTGACTCCTCTGAAGACTGTCTACCATCTACAATGTACAGGTCAGTTGAGTGAATGGAATATTCCCCACTTGCCTAGATGAGTGCAGCTCCGACAACACTAAAGAAGCTTGATGCCATCAAAAGCTGCCCATCTGATTAGCACTACATCGACAATCCACAACTCCCTTCACCCGATGCTCAGTATTAGTAGTGTGTAATATCTACAAGATGCACTGTAGTAACTCAGCGAAGCTCCTTAGGCAGTATATTTCAAATACACAGAAATATAGAAGAACAGGAACAGCAAATACATGGGAACACTACCACTGCAATTCCCCTCCAAACCACTCACCATTCTGACTTGGAAATATCTTGCCATTCCTTCAGTGTAGCTGGCTCAAAATCCTAGAAATGCCTCTTCAATAGCACTGTTGTTGTTTCTAACCATTGGACTATCGTGGTTCAAGAAAGTAGCTTGTCATCAATGTGTTAAATGCAAATTGTAATGGTCAATAAATGACCAGAAGACAAAGCACCAGAAGCAGGTCTTTCAGCCCATTGGGTCTACTCTGCCTTTCAATGAGACCAGGGTAATCTGATAATTATCATCTCAACTTTCCTGCCTTACCCCCATAACCCTTGATATGCAACTGATGTAAAATATGTTGTGGGCGGCACGGTGGCATAGTTGTTAGCACTGCTACCTCACAGTGCCAGAGACCCGGGTTCAATTCCCACCTCAGGCGACTGACTGTGTGGAGTTTGCACGTTCTCCCCGTGTCTGCGTGGGTTTCCTCCGGGTGCTCCGGTTTCCTCCCACACTCCAAAGATGTGCAGGTCAGGTGAATTGGCCATGCTAAATTGCCTGTAGTGTTAGGTAAGAGGTAAATGCAGGGGTATGGGTGGGTTGCGCTTCGGCGGGGCAGTGTCGACTTGTTGGGCCGAAGGGCCTGTTTCCACACTGTAGTAATCTAATGTCAATCTCAGCCTTGAATTTACTCAGCAACCCACCTTTGACAGCCTTCTGTATTAAAGAATTCTACACATCCACTACCCTGTGAGAGAAGAAATTTCTTCTCATTTCTGTTTTAAATGAATGGCTCCTTACACTGAAATTATACCCTTTGGCTCTTGACTCTCCCACAGGAGAAACAACTTCTCCGCATCGACCTGTCCACTCCCCTGAAAAGCTTACATGTTATCGTAACATCACTCTCATTCTTCTTAAGTCCAATGATTACAGGCCTAACTTACTCAATCTCTCTTCGTTATATAGTCCTTCCTTATCCAGTTTGCTAATCTTCATGTTAGCTTCATGTTACTCCGAATTTCTTATGTTTTTTCTACAGTGAATAAACTCACACTTAAATTTAATCTGCCATTTTCTTGTCCACTCACCATTCTATCTAAATCTCATTGACTCCTGTTTGCATTTTCCTCAAAATTTACACTTCAGCCTAGTTTTATGTCATCCTTAAGCTTGGAAATTTGATCCCACATTAAATCATTGATACGGATTAATCCTTGCGGTACACCACTAATCACAGCTTGGCATCTGAATATAATACTTTTTTTCCTATTCTCAGCTAGTTTTTAACTAATCAATCTTCAAACCATGACAATATATGACTGCCAACCTCAGAACTTTCTGTGTGGGAATTTATCAAAATCTTTCTGAAAATGTAAGGGCGCCACATCCACAGCTCTTCCTTATTTACTCTGCTGGCACTCTCCTCAAAAACCTCCAATATGTTTGTCAAATATAATTTCCTCTTCATCAGTTCATGCTGAATCATCATTTTCTAAGTATCCTGTTATTATATTATTTGTAATAGATTCCAATATTTTCTCTATTATTAACATCAGGCTAACAGGTCTAAAGTACCTCACTTTCTGTGTCCTTTTCTAAATAATAAGTTGAACATTTGCAACCTTCCAATCTGCAGAGATCAGTCAGAATTTAAAGAATTTTGAACAATGACCACCAATGCATCTATTGTCAACACTGCCATGTAAATCACTAGGCCCCAATGATTAGTTATTTTCAGTCCCATTAATTTAGTCAGTAACTTTTTACACATATGCTATTTTTTTTCAATTCCTTATTCTCACTTGGATCTCTTTTAATTCTGGGAGATTTATTGTACCTTTCTCTGTGCAGATAGATAAAAAATATTTATTTGGTTTCTCTGACTTTTCTCTATTTCCCATTATAGATTCTCCTGTCCCTATCCGTAATGTACCCACATCAGTCATTGCTAATCTTTTCCTTTTAACATAGCTATAGCATCTTTTAAACTATTGTTTTGCTGGTTTATATTTGTATTCTATCCTTTTTTAAAATCAGTTTCTCAGTCCTCCTTTGCTGAATTATAAATTCCTCCCAATCCTCAGGCTCACTTCTTTTTAAATAACTTCATAATGTCTCTTCCTTTGATCTAATGCATTATTTAACTCCACTTGCGAGCCATATTTTCGTTAGTTTCTCTATTTTTCATCAGTCATCTTACCTTTGCCCATCTGATTTGTTCAGTCAATATGCAAATAAAACCACACATGACATTACGTGTCTTTATGATGGCCTGATTTACACTTGTTCCAACAGTTTAACAACTCTTGGTGGCCTTTAATATTTCCTAGATGAAAGAGTTATGCCTGAAACGTCGACTCTCCTGCTCCTTGGCTGCTGCCTTTAACCACTGTGCTTTTCCAACATCACACTTTTTGATTCAGACACTCCAGCATCTGCAGTTCTCACTTTCTCCCACTTCTTTAAGTAATCTAGTATGCAGAATATCAGCCTCTGGGGACTTAACGGGTTTTAATCCCATCAATCTCCCCAAATACTATTTCCTGACTAATAAGGATTTACTTCAGTTCCTCCTTTATGTTTGACACTTGGTCCCTCAGCATTTCCTGCTGTTGATTTGTGTCCTCCTTAGTGAAGATAGGTCCAAAGTACTTGTTCAACTGGTCTGGCATCTCTTTATTGCCAATTATGAATTCACCTGATTCTAACTGCAAGGGACCGACATTATTTTGCACTAGTGTTTAGATCAGAGTGGTGCTGGAAAAGCACAGCAGGTCAGGCAGCAGATTTTCCTGCTCCTCGGATGCTGCCTGACCTGTTGCGCTTTTCCAGCACCACTCTGATCTAAACTCTGGTTTCCAGCATCTGCAGTCCTAACTTTTGCCTGTTATTTTTCACTCGTCTTTTTCTCTTCAGGTATCTATAGAAGCTTTTGCAGTCAGTTTTTATGTTTTCTGCAAGCTTACTTTCATATTCTATTTTCCCTTCTGAATTAAACCCTTTTTCCTCCTCTACTGAATTTTAAGTTTCTCCGAGTCCTCAGGTTTGCTGCTTTTTCTGGCCGAATTGTATGTCTTCTGTTTAGCTTTAACATTATCCCTGATTTCCTTTATTAGCCATGGTTGAGCCACCTTCCCTGTTTTACGCTTACATCAGATAGGGATGTACAATTGTTGAAGCTCATCCATTTGTTTTTCAAATGTCTGCCATTGCTTATTCAGCATCAACCCCTCAAGTATCCTTGGCCAGCTTATCCTAGCTAATGTGTGCCTCATACCATCAGAGTTAGGTTTCTTTAAGTTCAAGACCCTAGTTTCTCATTAAATTGTGTCACTCTCCATCTTATCTGAAGCAAGCTGGGAAAATAGACTAAGGGGAAAATCAGGCGATGAGGAGTGGCAGACATTTAAGTAAATATATTTTGGTCAAAAACACAGGATTCGAGTAGGATGAATGAATAAATCATAAACAAAGGCTTTCGAGGAGAGTATCCAATCAAAGGACTAAGACATAAAAAGTGGTTAAAATTAATAGTAGGTCTGAAGATTAGGAAAGTTTTAGCAACTAGTAGGAGATGATTAAAATGCTAATAAAGATAGTGAAAATTAATGATAAATGTAAGTTGGCAAGAGATACAAAAGCAAACAACAAGAGCTCCAATGGGCATATAAAAAGAGTAAATAAAGTAAGTCTGGAACCCTTGGAAGATGCAAATTTGGAATTAATAAAGAGGAAAAGAGAAATGGCAGATAATATAAAATGCTATTTGCATCGGTCTTCCCATGGAGGACACAATAAACATCCCAAAACTAAAGGTAGCAAGGTGCTAATGGGAAAAAATGGTTGAGTTATCAAGAAGAGCTGAATAGGTTATCCCTTCATCCATTAGAGTTTATAAGAAAGGGGAGTAATTGAATTGAAAAGTACAAGTTTCTGAGGGACTTGATGTGGTAGATGCTGAGAAGATGGATCTACTAGTGCAGAAGTCTTAGCTGGGGAACATTGTTACAGAATAACGAGCACTCATTTAAACTGAGATGGGAAGGGATTTCTTCTCCTAGAGGATAGAAAATGTCTGGAATTGCCTACTCCATAGGTCTATAGAGGCTAGAGCACTGAAAATATTTAAGAGGTAGATAGATTTTTGAAAAATTGGCAAGCTGAGGACTATGATGAGCTAAAACTAAAGAGGAATTAAGGCGTGGGTGAGATCAGCCATGATCTTAGCTGACATGCTAATTAATGTGCTCTTCCTTCTAGGTTTTATTTTGTCTTGGAATGAGAAACTGGGATCGACTCTGATCTCTGCAGAGAAGGCAGTCTTGGGGATTCCGAATGTAATAGAAAATCAAATTCTGTCCTTAACTTTATTTCAGTGAAGGCAAAAAAGATGGCATAATTTGAGATTCCACCTCCCACCTCCCGCCCCATTCCACATATTTATTGTCCTTCTCACTTCCCACTCATCACCTCCAGGCGCAAAACATTCCACCCACTGCCTTTTCGTTACTGACATCGAATGCTAATGCCAAAAAAATAGAATTGGCGTTAAAATTCTCTCTCTCACTGGTTTCTAATTGTTTGTACCAATGTCTTTGGAAACTTAACCTTACTGCAAAATATTGGCAAAATATCAAGCAAATGGGCTTCAGTAGCTAGAATACACCAAGAATCCAAGAAACCTGTTTTAAATAATGGCTTGATTTCTTTGGAATATGCCCAGTATGAACTGAAAAAAGACTAACAGCTCTTAAAGTGTGAGTCAGTCTACTATCTTGTGTCTGTTGCCAAATCTGTACAGCAAATACCCTTGTGCTGAAGAAAGTAAAATATGGTTTCCATTATGGTATCTATCACAATATACTGAGTTTCAACAAAATGTGTGTTTTCCATATAAAACAAACTGCTTCTTTTAGGCAAATTGAGAACTCAAAAGGTAAAATGACATAGGTAGTGAGTTCTCCACTTAAATTTAATTTTAAACAACCTATTGCTTCAAATAATTTTATGTTTCAGTTATTTTTTCTCAACCTGTTATTACATTGGCCATTTTATTCCTAAAATGGGAAAACAAGGAAGCTTGGATGATTGACTTAAACTCTATTGAACTGAATGAACCTTTCAAATTTGTACCAAGTCTTTGAGAGATTCACACGTCTAAAAGAATTTGACACAATGTACATTGAAAGGCCTGCTGATAAAAGAACCGCTCAGTACAACACTCAACTGCGTAGACTTGAAATCCAAGGTTCACTGCTTGGTTCAGTTCACTTCATGTTGTCTTATTATTGGAGCACACACATTGGTTTCTGCATTCTTATGAACAGGAGACTTTAAATCATCAGGTACACAGAGATTTCTCAAGAGTGACATAATATCTGCGTGAAAACAAACCTCACTATCTTGTGAGAGGACTCTGAATTCTTAAAACTTTCCAAAAATGTGCATGCTGTAGGGGTAACAAAATGGAACGTGATCTTTTTGTCATCTGCAGCATTCCTGTTCCAAGCAGAAACTGTCATGTTAAGGGGTGGACATATCATACATGACATTGATAGCAGAAGTAAGAAGATGGAGGTTGCTGCATACAGAGAGCAAAGAAGCTCATTGTCAGCTATTTGAGGATCCCTGATGGTGGCAGCAACAATTAAAATAAATGGATGTAGAGCTCAGGGTCTCAAGACAGGCATTCCTGTTTTGGTTATCTTCCGGATTTGGAGAGAAATGCCTTCATATTGATCAATATAAGCCTGAGGAGCTGTATCCCAGGCTGCTATGGGAGACAAAAGAGAAGTGTTGAGCTCCTGATGGTTTAATATTTCACTGGCCATAAATGAAGTCCCAGATGACTGGAGGATAGCTAATGTGGTTCCTTTATTCAAGAATACCGCGTGCATTCCTGCTTACCCTCCTAAAAGAAGAATGTCATGCAAATTGAAAGGGTTCAGAAAAGATTTACAAGGATGTTCCCAGGGTTGGAGGATTTGAGTTACAGGGAGAGGTTGAACAAGCTGGGGCTGTTTTTCCTGGAGCATCGGAGGCTGAGGGGTGATCTTATAGAGGTTTACAAAATCATGAGAGGCATGGATAGGGTATGTAGACAAGGTCTTTTCCCCAGAGTGGTGGAGACCAAAACTAGAAGGCATAGGTTTAAGGTAAGAGGGGAAAGATTTAAACAGGACCTAATGGGCAACCTTTTCAGACAGAGGGTGGTGTATATATGGAATGAGCCGCCAGAGGAAGTGGTGGAGGCTGGTACAATTCCAATATTCATAAGGCATCTAGGTGGGTATATGAATAGGAAGGGTTTAGAGGGATATTGGCCAAATGCTAGCAAATGGGACCAGATTTATTTAGGATATCTGGTTGGCATGGACAAGTTGGACAAAAGGGTCTGTTTCTGTGCTGTTTATCTCTGTGATTCTATGACTGTAAGGGCAGCAGAGATCATAGAATCCCTACAGTTGGGAACAGGCTATTAGGCCCAGCATGTTCTCACCAACACTCCGAAGAGTATCCCATCCAGATCCATTCCCCAAACCTATTACTGTACATTTCCCCTGACTAATGCATCTAATCTACACATCCCTGAACAATATGGGCAATTTAGCATGGCCAATTCTCCTAATCTGCACATCTTTGGACTGTGGGAGGAAACTGGAGCACCCAAAGGAAACCCACACAGACATGAGGAGAATGTGCAAACTCCACACAGACAGGCTGGAATCAAAACTGGGTCCCTGGCACTGTGAGGCAGCAGTGCTAACCAGTCAGCCACTGTGCCACCATTACCAGATAATTACAGAGCAGTTATCTATCCCAGGTACCAGGTAATTACAGAGGAGTTAGCCTGACATCAGTGGTGGGGAAATTATTGGAAAAATTTCTGAGTGACTGTATTAATTAATAATTGGAAAGTCAGAACCTCATCAGAGATAGTCAGGTTGGGTTTATTAGTGGGAGATTCTGTCTGACAAATGTAATTGAGTTTTTCAAAAACGTGACTAAATATATTGGTGAAGATAGTGTAGTTGATAGATTTTATATAACCTTCTGCAAGTCCCTTGACATGGAAATCTGGTCTGAAAGATGAAAGCCCTTTGGATCGAAGGCAAGTTGACAAATTGAATCCAAAATTGGCTTGTAAGTAGGAGGAAAGGGTGATGGTGGAAGGTTGTTTTTGTGATTGGAAACCTGTGACCAGCAGTATACTATGAGGGTTAGTTCTGAGACCCTTGCTGTTTGTTATGTACAATAATGACTTAAATATGAATGTAGAAGGTATAATTGTTGAGTTTGCAGATGACATAGAAATTAGTGGTATTGTTGATAGAGGGGAGAATGGTCTCAGGCTGCTGTCTAATATTGAACAGCTGGTAAATTGGGCAGATGGAACTTAATCCTGATAAGTGTGAAATGATGTATTTTGGGAGGTCTAATAAGGGAAGGATCCATATAATGAATGGAGTACTGAGTAACAAAGGGACCTTGGTGTACAAGTCCATAGATCCTTGAAGGTGTCAGCCCAGGAAGATCGGTCGTGAAGGAGGCATATGGGATACTTGCCTTTATTAGTTGCATAGTGGCAAGGAAGTCTTGTTGTAACTTTATAGAGCAGGGTTAGGCTGCAGATGGGTTCTGAGGAAGTTGGACCAATATCATGCACAGAAAACCTACAGAGTAAAGACTACTTGGTGCATGTAGAATAAATGTTAGAAGCATAGGAATGCTATAAGTAGAGTATGTAAGTTGTTGCAATTGGACAAAGTATTTGCGAGCCCACATCCGGAGTAGTGTGCAAAATCTTTGGTCCACTGAAGAAGAATATAATTCCATTGGTAACGTTCCAGTGAAGATTTATAAGATTTTTTCCAGGAATGACAGGCTCACTTTATGAGGTGAGATTAAACAGTCTAAGCTGGTACTCGCTGGAGTTTAGAAGAATGATTGTAGGTCTAATTGAGTTGTATAAAAAGCTAAAGGGGAATAAC
This sequence comes from Chiloscyllium punctatum, assembly GCF_047496795.1. Lineage (NCBI taxonomy): Eukaryota > Metazoa > Chordata > Chondrichthyes > Orectolobiformes > Hemiscylliidae > Chiloscyllium > Chiloscyllium punctatum. The sequence continues at coordinate 59,972,116 of NC_092753.1, forward strand.
AAAGTCAATGTAGAGAGACTGTTTCACCTTGTGGGGAAATCTAGAATGACAGGTCATAGTTTAGGCTAAGAGGTGACTAATTTAAAACAGAGATGAGGAAGAATTACTGTTTTCAAAAAGTTGTGAATCTATGGAAGTGACTACACCAGAGTGGAATGGAGGAATTTAGTAAATCTAGGGAGGAGACAGACAGATTTTTAATTAGTAATGGGTTAAAGGATCATAGGGAGCAGGCTGGATCGTGGAGTTGAAGCTGCGATGAGACCAGCCACGGTCATATTGAATGGTGGAATCATCTTGAAAGGCAGAATTGCCTACTCATACTCTTAGTTCTTATGTTCTTATGAGTTACATGACAATGCAACTTACAAAGTTGCCCATTGTTTGCAATAAACCTACTTTAATACTGAGCCAACATTTATGTTTAAGCTCATCTTCATTAGAAAAGTTGGAGGAAGATAACAAAGTCCCAGAGAACAACTGATCCAGAAGCAGACAACTGTCTGAAAAATGAGCCATGAGCAAATCACTAACCTAACGAAAGGTAACCTATAGAAGACTTAATTAGGTTTCCCAGATCGTGATGGCAACCGAGCAGAAGAAACTAGCAAATGAGATCACGCCTGTCCATATAACAGAGCAGTTTGACATTGTTAACAGAGAGGAAGTCATAAACTTTACAGGTCTAGTAAAAATATTCAGTCCTCTGTCTTTTAAAATAGAGCATTCATTGCCAGTGACAGATAGAGTGCTGAGTGAGCAGTAATCTTTCAGAAATGCAACTGAGACCCTGATGTTTACTTCATCAAACAAACAACTACAATGGTTACTCAGGATGTCCAGTCTGGTCAAATACTGAATGGAGGTAAGCTGCATGTAGGAAACAAACAAACATCCACACATTCAGGATATAGTGACAAAGAATACACTGCCTGGTCTAAACATCCACAGTACAACAAAAACAACCACCCTCTTCGAATTAGGAAACAGTTGCATGATTGAGAAATTCAGGGTGGTATTCAGAAGAATGTACTTATTTTAAGCAGCTGGCTTCCAAGGAGGAAATCCATGAGGTTAAGTGTCCTTCAGATAAAGCACTGGCCTAACAACAAGACCACAATAAATTACATCTTCTGTGAAGGATATCCATGAGATAAATTTCTCTGGTGGAGAAACAATCCACAGATGAGAACGAGGGTTATCTGTCCTAAAGGAGAAAGTGAGGACTGCAGATGCTGGAGATCAGAGCTTAAAAATGTGTTGCTGGGAAAGCGCAGCAGGTCAGGCAGCATCCAAGGAGCAGGAGAATCGACGTTTCGGGCAGATTTCTCCAGCTTCCTCATTTCCCCTCCCCCCAACTTTTCTCAGTCCCAACCCTCAGACTCAGCACCGCCTTCTTGACCTGCAATCTACTTCCCGACCTCTCCGCCCCCACCCCCTCTCCGGCCTATCACCCTCACCTTAACCTCCTTCCACCTATCGTATTCCCAACGTCCCTCCTCCCTACCTTTTATCATAGCCTGCTTGGCACACCTTCCTCATTCCTGAAGAAGGGCTTATGCCCAAAACGTTGATTCTCCTGTTCCTTTGATGCTGCCTGACCTGCTGCGCTTTTCCAGCAAAACATTTTTAAGCTTTATCTGTCCTAAAGCAAGAGACCTACCATCTTCCGAGTCTGAAGTGAGAACAAAGGGCTCACCATGTGAAAAAAGCTTGTGGGGAGATAGAATGTTCTAATGTTCAGCTTAAATTAGTTCCATCCATTTTATTGATGTCATATATGGCAAGAGTGTGAAGACAAGGAATGCTAGTCTAGTTTTCACAGAAAGCAGATGTATCTGTACCAGCTCCCTAAAATTCTAATAATTATGCCTGATTAAATATAGTTTTGTTTATTGCTATCATGCAATAAATCTTCTTGTTATTTAAGAACAATGCATTTTCTGTAGATATTGTAAAGTGGGTTTCCTCCAATGTTAATCACTGAATTGGTACAGGTCAAAGCAAATGGAGTTCAATCCAGGCAAATGTGAGGTGACGCATTTTGAAAGATCCAATTCTTGAGCGAACTATATGATAAATGGAAAAGTCCTGGGGAATATTGATTTACAGAGAGATCTAGGTGTTCAGGTCCACTGTACCCTGAAACTGGTAATGCAAGTCGATAGAGTGGTCAAGAAGGCATACAGCATGCTTTCTGTCATCAGATGGGGTATTGAGTACAAGAGTTGGCAGGTCGTGTTCAGTTGTGTAGGACTTTGATTCGGCCACATTTGGAATACTGCATACAGTTCTGGTCGCCACATTATCAGAAGGATGTGGATGCTTTGGAGGGGGTGCAGAGGAGGTTCACCAGGATGTTGCATGATATTGGAGGGCACTAGCTGTGAAGAGAGGTTGAGTAGATTAGGATTATTTTCATTAGAAAGACAGAGGTTGAGGGGGGACCTGATTGAGATCCACAAAATCATGAGAGGTACAGAGAGGGTGGATAGCAAAAAGCTTTTTCTCAGAGTGGGGAACTGAATTACTAGAGGTCACGAGTTCAAGGTGAGAGGGAAATATACGTGGAAAGTTCTTTACACAGAGGGTGGTAGGTGCTTGCTACGAATTGCCAGCAGAGGTGGTAGAGGTGGGCACAATAGCATCATTTAAGATGTATCTAGACAGATACATGAATGGGCAGGGAGCAGAGGGATACAGATCCTTAGAAAATAGGCAACAGGTTTAGATAGAGGATCTGGATCGGTGCAGGCTTGGAGGGCAAAAGGCCTGTTCCTATGATGTAATTTTCTTTGTTCTTTGTTCTCAAAGCAAAGGAAAAATGGTAATAGTGAGCTCCCCCAAACAATTCTTACCCAGTAACTCACACTATGTTGATCACAAATACCATGAAGTGCCAACAGTCAACTAGGACAATAATATAGAAATCTAAATAAAAGATCCATAACAAAATCATCCAGTCCATGAAGCCAATCACATCCAGACACGGTAAAACCACATTTGCTGTAAGGAAATATATATAACTTAGATGAAGGAATAGCGTTGCCTGGATGTCAGTTTTTGGTGACACAGTAGGGTATGAGCCTAGAAAAAGAAGTTGAGTAAAGAAGATGGGCAACTTATGTGAATTGGCAAAACTAGAAGAAATGGATTCAATCTGGGGAAGTGTGAAATAATTTGCTTCAAATTTGAAAAAGATAAATCACAGGTAAAAGGTTCAGAGTTGTGGAGGAGTAAAGGGATGCAGATGGTCACCTTGTTCAGCTCTTTCTTAAAAAGACTGCAGTAAAAGCATACTCACCACTTACAATAATTTGTTCCAGAGAGCAATGGCCCTCTCTCTGAAAAGAGATTCTTGCCAGTAACTATCAAACATTTTGAACTTACAAATTTTATATTCCCACCCTTTAATTCTTCCATTCTTAACCATCTTAAATAGCATATCCAACTTGACAAAATGTCATCCCATCATTATTTTACAAGCCTCAATCATATATTTCTCAGCCTACATTTTTTCTAAACAGAGTAGCCCCAAATCCTGAAGCCTATCCTAATTACTAATTACACGTTCCAAGACTGAGCATAACTTTGGTCATCTTGTGCAGGGATCATAACTTGGCTCTATACTCCAAGTGCAGCCACACCAAGGTTTGGCTTAAGTATTGTATTCTTGATCTTACATTATAATATCCTGAGACTGCAAGCTCAGGCTGATTTATTTTCCCAGTCCCAGTAACCTTGTTCCTACTTTCAGTATTTTAAGTCTGATGCTCAGATCTCTATTTGCCACAAAATCTAATACACTATGAGCTTTTAGACTAATATAGAGCAAGGATAGTCAAAACTGGAAGCAGACTCTGGGTACAATTTTCTACTGAATATATTCCATTTCTTTAGAGCTTCTTGTGACACAATGGAATACCTCTGGGCCAGGAAATCTGGGCCTGGAGCCTGCCTGTTTTGAATTGGTTGATTAGAATTTTTTTTTTACAATTCATTTCTCCATTGTTAATACAACAGCGTACACAGGAAGTAGTTCTCTTATTACCACTTTACTTCATTGCCTCCCAGTGTTTTCAGAGACTTTCCTAATGAAATTTTACAGCAGCATTGCCCAATATTAGTGCACTTCCCAAAGCTTTGACTAGGGGTTGATCATTGCTGATATCCTTGTTGAAATCTGTCAATTCATTGTGAGCACCAGTAATAGGACATGTATGATACAGCTATCATGTGCTTGAGAGATTTGTTGCTGGAAGCATCATTAAGATTAGATGAAGCTTGTATCTGTATGAGTGCTATTACACATAGACATGTGTGTTATACTTTCAAATGATTGTGAGGATCTATGGAAACAAAAACCAAAGTTTCCTGGGTGAGAAAAGAGATAGAAGTTAAGTAAAGAATTAAAAAAATGTGCTTACTATATATGTCAGGCAGAAAGTATGATTGAGAACTGCACTGAATTTAGAATGTTCAAAGGGGAAATGACAATGGAAATCAGAGAAGCAAAGAGTGAGCATGAAATCAGATTGGCCCTCAACATAAAACAAAAGCCAAAAATGACTATAGGCATATACATAGTGAAAAGTAGTAAAGGAATAGGGCCAATTAGGGACCAAAAAGGAGATTTGCACATAGAAACAGAGTGCATAGCTGAGGACAAATACTTTGAATCTGTCTTTCACCTAGGCCTCGGTGAAAGAGAGGGCAACTCACACACTAGAAGTGTTGAAAATTATTTAGTACAAGGCCTTAGATAGGTCTGTGCTTAAAGTTGACAAGGTCCCAGGACCAGATGAAAATAGTGAGCAATGTGAGTCAGATGAAGAAAGCCAACATGGCTTTATTATGGGAAAATCATGTTTCACTCGCTTTCACTTGAGGACATGACAGAAGGGTTGACACAGTTGATGTTGGCTATATGGACATCCAAATAGGCTTAATACAGCACCACACAATAGATTCATGAGCAAAATTATGGCTAATGGAATGAAAGGGTCAGTAGAAACATGGGGACTAAATTGAATGAGGCACAGGAAACAGGGATTCGTGGTTAAAGGATGATTTTTAGAATGGAAGAAGTTCTGTAATGGAGTTCACCAGGAGTCAGTGTTGAGACTCTTGTTTTTCCTGATTTGTATTATTGATGTAGAAGTTGGTGTACAAAGTACAAGTTGTTTTATAGTTGACATGAGTATTGGAAGTGATGTGAATTGTAAGGAGGATAGTGTAGAACATCAAAAGGACATAGAAAAATTGATGGAATGGATGGACGGGCAGCAGATGAAGTTTATGTTTTATTCATTTGTGGGACTTGGGCACTGCTGGCTGGCCTGCATTTATAGCCAATCCTTATTTTCCCTTGAGAAGGTGGTGATAAGTTGCCTTCTTGAATCGCTGCAGTTCACTTGCTGTGGGTTGACCCACAATGCCAGTAGGGAGGGAATTCCAGGATTTTGATGCAACGACTGTGAAGGAACAACAGTATAATTCCAAATCAGGAAGGTGAGTGGCTTGGAGGGGAACTTGCAGGTGGTGATGTTCCCAAATACCTGCTGCCCTTGTCCTTCTAGATGGAAGTGTTTGTGGGTTTGAAAGGTGTTGTCTAAGAACCTTTGGTGAAGTTCAATGCTGAAAAATGCAATATGATTCATATTCCTCAGAAGAACATATAAGGGCATAATAAATAAATGGGGAAATGTGTGCATAGGTCATTGAAAATACCAGGACAGGTTGAAAGAATGTTTTGTATCGCCTCCTATATCTTGGGCTTTATTAATCTGGACTGAGAAGGCCTGCACAGAGCCAAACCCAATCAAACTCTTCCATAAGAGGCATGGATCTACAATTTCAATATAACTTGCTGTTTGGAAGACTGCCCTGAGGTACACCTCTTCCAAAGCAAAGGGACACTGTTAGGGACCCATTAGATTTCACTAGATACTAGGCAGCATTAGAGCATTGTACAGAAGTTGGACAAAATGTATCCCAAGCCGAAAAGCTCACAAAGTAAATATCCATGATTCACCCTGGCAAACACCTTTTCCCAATTAAGGGAGAGAATATACCAGTCCGCTGGGAAAGATAAATAATACCTTGGACCAAATGGATGTTATTATCAATGCTATGGCTTAGAAATCTGTAGGATGGGCCTGGGTGAATCGTGTGGTCCAGCACAGTGTCAAGGTCAGAAGATAATGCTCTGCCAAAGATTTTTTTCAGCTTGTCTACGCTGGTGGGAGCTTGATGTACATGTATTTGGAAAGGCAAGGACTAATTAGGCTTTGTGTGTGGGAAATCATGTCTCACAAACTTGATTGAGTTTTTTGAAGAAGGAACAAAGAGGATTAATGAGGGCAGAGCAGTAGATGTGATCTATATGGGCTTCAGTAAGGCTTTCGACAAGGTTCCCTGTGGGATCTGGTTAGCAAGGTTAGATCTCATGGAATACAGGGAGAACTAGCCATTTGGATACAGAACTGGTTCAAAGGTAGAAGACAGAGGGTGGTGGTGGAAGGTTGTCTTTGAGACTGGAGGCCTGTGACCAGCAGAGTGCCATAAGGATCGGTGCTGGGTCCACTACTTTTCATTATTTATATAAATGATTTAGATGTGAGCATAAGAGGTATAGTTAGTAAGTTTGCAGATGACACCAAAATTGGAGGTGTAGTGGACAGCGAAGAAAGTTATCTCAGATTACAACAAGATCTTGATGAGATGGGCCAATGGGCCAAGAGTTGGCAGACGGTGTTTTAAGATTCGGGATCAGTTCCTGTGGATTGGAGGGTGGCTAATGTTGTATCACTTTTTAAGAAAGGTAGGAAAGAGAAAGCAGGAAATTATAGACCAGTTAGTCTGACCTCAGTGGTGGGAAAGATGCTGGAGTCTATTATAAAGGATGAAATTACGACGCATCTGGATGGTAGTAACAGGATAGGTCAGAGTCAGCATGGATTTATGAAGGGGAAATCATGCTTGACTAATCTTCTGGAATTTTTTGAGGATGTAACTCTGAAGATGGACGAGGGAGATCCAGTAGATGTAGTGTATCTGGACTTTCAGAAAGCTTTTGAGAAAGTCCCACATAGGAGGTTAGTGAGCAAAATTAGGGCGCATGGTATTGGGGGCAAAGTACTAACTTGGATTGTAAGTTGGTTGACTGATGAAAGGAAACAAAGAGTAGTGATAAACGGCTCCATTTCGGAATGGCAGGCAGTGACCAGTGGGGTACCGCAGGGATCAGTACTGGAACCGCAGCTTTTTACAATATATGTTAATGATATAGAAGATGGTATTAGCAATAACATTAGCAAATTTGCTGATGATACTAAGCTGGGTGGCAGGGTGAAATGTGATGAGGATGTTAGGAGATTACAGGGTGACCTGGACAAGTTAGGTGAGTGTCAGATGCATGGCAAATGCAGTTTAATGTGGATAAATGTATGGTTATCCACTTTGGTGGCAAGAACAGGAAGGCAGATTACTACCTAAATGGAATCAATTTAGGTAAAAGGGGCAGTACAGAGAGTTCTGGGTGTTCTTGTACACCAGTCAATGAAGGTAAGCATGCAGGTACAGCAGGTAGTGAAGAAGGCTAATAGCATGCTGGCCTTCAAAACAAGAGGGATTGAGTAGAGAATCAAAGAGGTCTCTTCTGCAGCTGTACAGGGCCCTGGTGAGACCACACCTGGAGTACTGTGTGCAGTTCTGGTCTCCAAATTTGAGGAAAGACATTCTGGCTATTGAGGGAGTGCAGCGTAGGTTCACGAGGTCAATTTCGGAAATGGAGGGATTACCTTACACTGAAAGACTGAAGCGACTTGAATTTAGAAGACTGAGAGGGGATCTGATTGAGACATATAAGATTATTAAAGGATTCGACACTCTGGAGGCAGGAAACATGTTTCCGCTGATGAGTGAGTGCCGAACCAGAGGACACTGCTTAAAAATACGGGGTAGACTATTTAGGACAGAGATGAGGAGAAACGTCTTCACCCAGAGAGTGGTGGCTGTGTGGAATGCTCTGCCCCAGAGGGCAGTGGAGGCCCAGTCTCTGGATTCATTTAAGAAAGAGTTGGATAGAGCTCTCAAGGATTGTGGAATCAAGGGTTATGGAGATAAGGCAAGAACAGGATACTGATTAAGGATGATCAGCCATGATCATATTGAATAGTGGTGCAGGCTCGAAGAGCAGAATGGCCTACTCCTCTACCTATTGTCTATTGTCTATTGTCTAATTTAGATAAACGTGAGGTGCTGCATTTTAGGAAGGCACATCTTAGCAGGACTTATACAATGAATGGTAAAGTCCTAGGGAACGTTGCTAAACAAAGAGAACTCGGAGTGCAGGTTCATTGTTCCTTAAAAGTGGAGTTGTAGGTAAAAAGGATAGTGAAGAAGGCCTTTGGTATGCAATCCTTTATTGGTCAGAGTATTGAGTACAGGAGTTGGGAGGTCATGTTGCAGCTGTACAGGACATTGGTTAGGCCATTGTTGGAATATTGCATGCAATTCTGGTCTCCTTCCTATCAGAAAGATGTTATGAAACTTGAAACGGTTAAAAGATTTACAAGGATGTTGTCAGGGTTGGAAGATTTGAGCTATCGGGAGAGGATGAATAGGCTAAGGCTTTTTCCCTGGAACGTCGAAGGCTGAGGGGTGACCTTATAGATGTTTATAAAATCATGAAGGGCATGGATAGGATAAATAGACAAAGTCTTTTCCCTGGGGTGGGGGAGTCCAGAACTGGAGGGCATAGGTTAGGGTGAGAGGGGAAAGATATAAAAGAGATCCAAGGGGCAATTTTTTCCATGCAGAGGGTGGTATGTATATGGAATGAGCTGCCAGAGGAAATGGTAGAGGCTAGTACCATTACAACATTTAAAAGGCATCTGAATGTATATATGAATAGGAGAGGTTTGGAGGGATATGGGCCGGGTGCTGGCAGGTGGGACTAGATTGGGTTGGGATATCTGGTCAGCATGGAAAAGTTGGACGAAAAGGTCTGTTTCCGTGCTGTACATCTCTATGATTCTATGACTCTAATCATCTGGGAAATCCAGTAGAAATAAGGATGAGACTGCACAAGAGGATATTCCATTGTACACTATTTCTGCCCGATTAACACCGAATATAGAAATGATAAACCCTTTTTGAAGACAGTAGCAGAAAAACTTGAAACATCAGTGAAGAATAATAAGGTAGGCCACACTTGCAGTTAAGCAAATTTAACATCAGAAGTCAAAACAGTTTTTCAAAACTATGTCTGCTTATTTAAAGAAAGCCCAATTTCTTTCTCAAACAATAGGTAAATAGACTAGTAATGATTTTTATTCTTCAAATAGATAAATTGTAAACAGAATCAACCCCCTCACTGTCTGGAGACCTGCTCATGATACCAAATCTGCAAACAAAGTCGATTAAACTTGTTAGAAGTTGAATTTAACACAGAACTCTTCAGTTAATGGTTTTGGCACTTACAGACCATTAACTGGTGCCTACAATACAGGTTGGCCAACTTACTTGCATTATTTTAATTACAAGAGACCTAAGATTTGCGTAAGCAAACTTGCTCCTATTAGAATTTGTTTATAAGTCTTCTCATTTACAACAGAGGGTTGTGAATTCTTGAAACTAATACTTAGTGTATTTGTTTCACTTCCCTCACAGAAAAACAAAAGATATATTTCCAAAATTCCAACAAATCATCACATATCAGCCTACCTTTTTTTTTTCTGCGAGGAATATATTTAGAAACATTCTAATGTGAAACAGAATTCCATTCTGTTTCCATCATAGTACTGTTTGTTCCAGAGCCAAGGCTTTCAGCCTACACTGTACAGCTTTTTTCCTGAATTTCTTTGGTTCATTGCCTCTTTTCCTACCTTTGAAACTCTCCGAAAGTCTACCTGATGCAGCCTGTGGTTTCCTATATGTTAGCCCATCTAACATGTACTACAGAGAATCAGGTTCTTGTGAGATAGATATTTTGATGTTTATTTACAAAACTATAGCATCACAGACTTTTACACATAATCTATGTTCTGTGCTTAATGATATTACTGTACATTACACATACATAGCTGTCTATACTGATTCCATGATACAGAGAGTATGATTGAAAGCAATATAAGTACCTTAATATTGGAACATACATTAAACGTTCTGTAAATTCAGATAAATCGATTTTCCTGCTCCTCGGATGCTGCCTGACTGGCTGTGCTTTTCCAGCACACTCGAATCTAGACTCTGATTTCCAGCATCTGCAGTCCTCACTTTTGCCTACAACAAAACCAGGCCTAGTCCTGATGTAGTTATTGTGACTTGGTGGTGTAGTTTCCTTCTGTGGTATGTTATCTGTTGTCAAGGTGGATGGGTATTTTTTTATTATTTAGATGTAGTTGTTGTCTGGCATGATATCATGCATAAACTGTCTTCGAAACATAAGAGTTGTCAGTATGTGTAAACCATTTCCTAAAGGACTAGCTCAGAGATTTAACATAGATGTTTACAAATCTTAACAAGTTTTTTTGTATTTAATGATCATAGATTTGGACCTTTGTTGAATACAATTATTAAGGTACACCAAACATTCTGAATGTGATGGTTAATATGTCAGCAATATTGTGGTGGTGGAATCTGAAATTTGTCGCACAAAAAGGGAATTTGGTGAAATAGTCACTAGAATGTAATCATGTCCTTGGACAAAGAAAATGTCAGTCACAATCACGCACCATGGCTCAGAACAAATCTCCTGTGGAGGGAGGAGTTCTTTTGTTCACTGAGATTGATAAGGAGCACATAACTTAAGTTAGTTGATCAATGTCTATAATAATGCTGGGCCAATATAAGGGTTCAAACTCAATCTCTTGGTTTTCTTTCTGTACCCATGTAACCACATACGTACAGCAAACTCTGTTTTAACCAGTACCCAATGAAGCAGTGCTCTCAATAAACCAGCAAAAAAAATACCTGAAGTACCAGAAGTTTACTGTATTATTGACATCTCCACAATGTCTGAGTAGTCAGTTGAAGGTGTGAGTGAGAAGGCTGTCTGTTGGTAAGCTTTATTTAAGGCAAAGTTGCGTTCTTATTTAAGTGATTTGTGCTGTAAATAAAATATAATAGTGATGTGTGTTCCCCATTACACTTCTATTACCTAGTGTGCGTTTAACATTGTTTATGTGGAACTCTTGTTCAACTGGAATATTTGATCAACCAGCACACTCCTGGTCTCATAGATACTGGTTAATAAAAAGTTTACGAGGAGAAAGTGAGGACTGCAGACGCTGGAGATCAGAGCTGAAAAATGTGTTGCTGGAAAAGCGCAACAGGTCAGGCAGCATCCAAGGAGCAGGAGAATCTCACATTTCGGGCATAAGCCCTTCTTCAGGAATGAGGAGGGTGTGCCAAGCAGGCTAAGATAAAAGGTAGGGAGGGGGGACTTGGGGGAGGGGCGTTGGGAATGCAATAGGTGGAAGGAGGTTAAGGTGACGGTGATAGGCCGGAGAGGGGGTAGGGACGGAGAGGTCGGGAAGAAGATTGCAGGTCAGGAAGGCGGTGCTGAGTCTGAGGGTTGGGACTGAGATAAGGTGGGGGGAGAGGAAATGAGGAAGCTGGAGAAATCTGCATTCATCCCTTGTGGTTGGAGGGTTCCTAGGCGGAAGATGAGGCGCTCTTCCTCCAGGCGTCATGTTGCCATGGTCTGGCAATGGAGGAGGCCAAGGACCTGCATATCCTTGGCGGGGTAGGAGGGGTAGTTAAAGTGTTCAGCCATGGGGCGGTTGGGTTGGTTGGTCAGGGTGTCCCAGAGGTGTTCTCTGAAACGTTCCGCAAGTAGGCGGCCTGTCTCCCCAAAGTAGAGGAGGCCACATCAGGTGCAGCGGATGCAGTAAATGATGTGTGTGGAGATGCAGGTGAATTTGTGATGGATATGGAAGGATCCCTTAGGGCCTTGGAGGGAAGTGAGGGGGGACGTGTGGGTGCAAGTTTTGCATTTCTTGCGTTTGCAGGGAAGGTGCCGGGAGTGGAGGTTGGGTTGGTGGGGGGTGTGGACCTGACAAGGGAGTTGCGGAAGGAGTGGTCTTTCTGGAATGCTGATAGCGGAGGGGAAGTAAATATATCCTTGGTAGTGGAGTCTGTTTGGAGGTGGCGGAAATGACAAAGGATGATATGATGTATCTGGAGGTTGGTGGGGTGGTAGGTTAGGACCAGTGGGGTTCTGTCCTGGTGGCGATTGGAGGGGCAGGGTTCAAGGGCGGAGGAGCAGGAAATGGAGGAGATGCAGTGGAGAGCATTGTCAACCACATCTGAGGGGAAATTGCGGTCTTTGTAAAAGGAGGCCATCTAGGTTGTTCGGTCTTCTTGTTCAAAATGAACAAGATTGATGTTATGGTCTGTAGCCTTTGATATTGCAACTAATGGATGCGCCAAGTCATGGGTCATAAGAACATACATACATTATTGTCAGACATATCATACTGGTAGGAGGTCTATCTGATTCAATAAAATACAAGATTTCATGTGTCCATTGTGATAGCCCATTTTGGCAATTTAAGATTGATTATGCATGGTAAACTAATAGAGAAAGTGAAGTCACATGGTGTGCAGGGTGTTCTAGCTAGGTGGGTAAAGAACTGATTGAGCAACAGGAAACAGAGAGTAGTAGTTGAAGGGAGATTCTCGGAATGGAGAAAGGTGACCAGTGGTGTTCCACAGGGACCAGTGCTAGGGCCACTGTTGTTTGTGATCTACATAAATGACCTGGAAGAGGGCACTGTTGGTATGATCAGCAAGTTTGCAGATGACACGAAAATTGGTGGAGTAGCAGAAAGCATAAGGGACTGTCAAAGAATACAGGAGAATATAGAGTTGGATGGAGAAGTGGCAGATGGAGTTCAATCCAGGCAAATGTGAGGTGATGCATTTTGGAAGTCTAATTCTAGAGTGAATTTTACAGTCAAAGGAAGTGCCTTGGGAAACGTTAATGAGCAGAGAGATCTGGCTGGGAGTTCAGGTCCATTGTACCCTGAAGGTTGCTGCACAAGTGGATAGAGTGGTCAGGAAGGCATATGATATGCTTGCCTTCATCGGACGGGGTATTGAGTACAAGAGCTGGCAGGTCATGTTAAAATTGTACACGACATTGGTTCAGCCGCATTTAGAATATTGTGTACAGTTCTGGTCGCTACTTTACCAAAAAGATGTGGACACTTTGGAGAGGGTTCAGAGAAGATTTACAAGGGTGTTGGCTGGTATGGAAAGTGCTGGCTATGAAAAGAGGTTGAGTAGGTTAGGTTTGTTTTAATTAGAAAAAAGGAGATTGAAGGGGAGCTGATTGAGGTCTACAATATCATGAAGGATATAGACAGGATAGATAGAAATAAACATTTTCCCAGGTTGAAGGATTCAAAAATGAGAGGTCATGCTTTCAAGGTGAGAGGTGAAAAGACGTGGCCAGTACTTCACACAGAAGGTGGTAGGTGCCTGGAACATGTTGCCAGCAGAGGTAGTAGAGGCAGGCGTGGTAGATTCATCTAAGATGCATCTGGACAGATGCATGAGTAGGTGGGGAGCAGAGGGATACAGATGCTCAGGAATTGGGCGACAGATTTAGATAGTGGATTTGAATTGGCCCGGGCTTGGAGGGCCGAAGGGCCTGGTCCTGGGCTGTAACTTTTCTTTGCTTTTTGTCTTTTTATTGGACCCACTGTAAGCAGTTAGATTATCTTAGGTGGGCTGGACTACATTGTGCCAGTTTTCCTGAGTATATCTCATGTAAGATTATAAAAGATTGATAGATGCATAAAAGGTTGATATTTATGTTGGCACCAGTATCAAGCGTAACACATCATGCCCATTGTTCATTCCTTTTGAGGTATATCACTCGGATGGAGGTGAAGGTGGGTGATATATTTATCTTATGTACTGTTTGACTAGGTCTATAGTTTGTGTCATTATGGTTACCTCCTGGACTTTGGTGACATGCATGTAATCCATGGACAGAAATTTTAAAAAGATTTTCTGACATTGTTCCTTTGTTGACCTTTTCTCACAGAAAAGTGCCCCCTGCTTTGGAGCATTGTGCTGTACTTTTTGTTTCTTGGGGATTAGACTTCATAAACCCATCAACCTAATTTTTTTTTGGAGAATATGTCTCAAAATGCTGGATACAGTCTTCTCATATCTCATGTAATATCTGGATGTCCTACTGAATCTGTTGATGGCTACAAGGGTTACTCCAGACTCATGCATTTGCAGATTCAATAGGCTTTTACAGTTGCTTCAAGTTGCATGCTTCTTCCAGCACACTGTCAATGGTATATGTTTTGGGTTTGTAGAGAGGCAAAAGCCAGTTCCATGAGCTTGCACCAGAGTTGTTGACAGTGAAATCAACAAGCCTCATTCCTGATGAAGGGCTTATGTCCAAAACATTGATTCCCCTGCTCCTCAGATGCTGCCTGACGTACTGTGCTTTTCCAGCACCACACTCTCGACTCTGACCTCCAGCATCTGCAGTCCTCACTTTCTCCAAATCAATCTTCTGCCCTTACATCAACACTGCCTACAGATCAGTCAATCACATTGTGAAGAAGACATAAGGAGGTTACAAAAGGATATAGATAGGTTAACTGAGTAGACAGAGATCTGACAACTGGAGGACAACTTCCAAAAGTGTGCAGGTTAGGTGAATTGGCCATGCTAAATTGCCCATAGCGTTACGAGAATGGGTCTGGTGGGTTACGCTTTGGCGGGTCGGTGTGGACTTGTTGGGCCGAAGGGCCTTCTTTCCACACTGTAAGTAATCTAATCTAAAATTGGAAAAGTGTGAAATTGTCCATTTTTTTTCAGGAGGAATAGAAAAAGCATATTATCTAAATGTCAAGAAGTAGCAGAGCTTCGAGCTGCAGTGAGATCTTGGTGTCCTAGTACATGAATCACAGGTTATCATTACAGCAAGTAATCAGGACCATAGCTAATTGATTGCTATGGTCTATTGTACAATTGTATTTCTCTCAATGTCTCCCTTTAGATAAGCAAAACACCAATTAAAAAGAAATCTATGCACTAACATTTGTTGTTATAAATTATCCAAATTGTACAATATACATGATCGGGAAAGAAAATTATTATTCACGAACAAATCTATGGGGATGAATCTCCTAACCACTGAATGGATAATGGTGAGTCAGTTAGGAAAATATGGCAAAATCAGAAAAATTACATTCTCAATTTCAAGAAAAATAAAAGTTCAATTATCCAAGGTTTTAACATTGAGACGAGTATCTGAATCACCGAGTGGTGAGGAATTGATTTTTATGCATTATCATCTCTTTATTACCTAGTCTCACCTCATTAGATGCAGTTTGTTATTTTACCAGGCAGTTGAGAAGACTGGATTGCAACAATTTCTGACATGAAGCATTGAGCGAGTATTTGGTGGCTCCATCTTGTATCCTTCTTCCAGCCCAGTGTCCATGGTATATTCTTTAGGTTTGTTTAGAGGCAATAACCAGTTCCATGAGCTTCTAGCAGAGCTACTGACAGTGAAAACAATCTTCTGCCCTTATATCAACACTGTCGACAGATTGGTCAATCATATCGTGAAGAACACAGATAGGTTAACTGAGTGGCCCAAGATCTGACAACTGGAGGACAAGTGCTTCCACCCTGGTCAATATTCTTCAATATCTCAGATATGCTTCAATGTTCAGTGATAGCCTATCTTCAAGGAGTTTGGCATTGAACAAGCATCAACCTCACTGTATCACCGTGGTTCATCTGCAATTCACTTATAATACAGTTCACCAATTCTTTAGAGCTCATTGACAGTTTTCATTGCAAAGAGGTAAAAACAATGACTGCAGATGCTGGAAACCAGATTCTGGATTAGTGGTGCTGGAAGAACACAGCAGTTCAGGCAGCATCCAAGGAGCAGCGAAATCGACGTTTCGGGCAAAAGCCCTTCATCAGGAATAAAGGCAGTGAGCCTGAAGCGAGGAGAGATACGCTAGAGGAGGGTGGGGGTGGGGAGAGAGTAGCATAGAGTACACTAAGGCGAGGTGGGGGAAAGGGGAAATGAGGAAACTGTTGAAGTCCACATTGATGCCCTGGGGTTGAAGTGTTCCGAGGGGGAAGATTAGGCGTTCTTCCTCCAGACGTCTGGTGGTGAGGGAGTGGCGGTGAAGGAGGCCCAGGACCTCCATGTCCTCGGCAGAGTGGGAGGGGGAGTTGAAATGTTGGGCCACGGGACGGTTTGGTTGATTGGTGCGGGTGTCCCGGAGATGTTCCCTAAAGCACTCTGCTAGGAGGCGCCCAATTTCCCCAATGTAGAGGAGACTGCATCGGGAGCAACGGATACAATAAATGATATTAGTGGATGTGCAGGTAAAACTTTGATGAATGTGGAAGGCTCCTTTAGGGCCTTGGATAGAGGTGAGGGAGGAGGTGTGGGCGCAGGTTTTACAGTTCCTGCGGTGGCAGGGGAAAGTGCCAGAATGGGAGGGTGGGTCGTAGGGGGGTGTGGACCTGACCAGGTAGTCACGGAGGGAACGGTCTTTGCGGAAGGCGGAAAGGGGTGGGGAGGGAAATATATCCCTGGTGGTGGGGTCTTTTTGGAGGTGGCAGAAATGTCGGCGGATGATTTGGTTTATGCAAAGGTTTGTAGGGTGGAAGGTGAGCACCAGGGGCATTCTGTCCACTAATATCATTTATTGTATCCGTTGCTCCCGATGCGGTCTCCTCTACATTGGGGAGACTGGGCGCCTCCTAGCAGAGCGCTTTAGAGAACATCTCCGGGACACCCGCACCAATCAACGACACCGCCCCGTGGCCCAACATTTCTACTCCCCCTCCCACTCTGCCGAGGACATGGAGGTCCTGGGCCTCCTTCACCACCGCTCCCTCACCACCAGACGCCTGAGGAAGAACACCTTCCGCCTTGGAACACTTCAACCCCAGGGCATTAATGTGGACTTCAACAGTTTCCTCATTTCCCCTTCCCCCACCTCACCCTAGTTCCAAACTTCCAGTTCAGCACTGTCCCCATGACTTGTCCGGACTTGTCCTACCTGCCTATCTCCTTTTCCACCTATCCACTCCATCCTCTCCTCCCTGACCTATCACCTTCATCCCCTCCCCCACTCACCCATTGTACTCTATGCTACTTTCTCCCCACCCCCACCCTCCTCTAGCTTATCTCTCCACGCTTCAGGCTCACTGTCTTTATTCCTGATGAAGGGCTTTTGCCCAAATTTTGATTTCGCTGCTCCTTGGATGCTGCCTGAACTGCTGTGCTCTTCCAGTACCACTAATCCAGAACTTTTCATTGCAATGCTACTGTCAAGCCACTTTGCACGTTGGGACAGGCACCCATCTCCTTAATCCTTAGTCCTTCTATTGGTCCTTCAGGTCAACATCCTCAGGGCTTCTGTACATTTCAAAAGCTTTCTTGAGAGCATGTTTCTCCTCTCTCAGTGTAGTGCTCTCAGGATGGAACCCCTTCTGCCTATTGCTGATGAGATAATCTTTTAGTTGTCAAAAATCACAAGTATCAGCTAGATGATCAGTGGCTTTGCATTATAATTAATATCTCCTTCCCCCATGAGCTTGAATGTTATACACATACAGTTCACAAGTAACTTTTAAAAAATGTTCAATATGTTTCTTCAGGCCTTCAAAACTTCTTCAGTCTTTTCTGCTCTTCAGTGAGATCAAGTTGTAATACAGCTTGTGGCAGTCTTAACTCTGGGATGATAATTGATTTGCTGTTCTTATTTATTTGGGCTTCTTATTCAATTCTGTAGCTATCGTATACTTTTGTACTGAGACTGGAAAAATTCCAATTCTGATTCATTTTGCCTTTCATTTCAATTCTCACCTATCCTAACTCACCCATAAAATGAAGTTTCCAATTGCTGTTGTAATTAGTCTTTGCTGATTCCAACAGTAGCTCACTCTCTTAAAAAAAGTCTGAAAGGCAACACATTTGCAACTAGGCATTTCTGAAACCTTGTATCATATCAAATGTTTTAATGGCTTATTGCTTCCAAACTGAAAGCAAGTTAAAGCAAAAGGTCAAAGAACTATGGCAAACTACTATTATATGAGTTACACATGCATTCCTATAAAAATATCCTTTAATGCTTCTTCATTGTCTTTTACTCATCCTGTTAAGCTTGTTGCTTTCCTTTTTACCTCCTTCTATTAAATTCTCTCGATATTGTGATCCACTCTACATACAAACATATTCCATATGACCGAAGAGCAATTCATTTGAAGTTGAAGCTTCACATAATAACCTTATTATGCATGTGGTCTCTGCTTTACCATTTTATTTGGCAGTAACTATCTTTCTTACCAGGACAACATGAAATCTGCCCTTTCAGAAGGCACAAGTCACAAATTACAAATTAAATATAAACTCAAGCCACATTGAGGTTATTATTAGTTGAATGAGGCCACCTTTACTTAGTCATATTTAGGTAACTTTCCTACTTTGATCATCTTTAGTTAACATTTTATGATTTTTTTTTAAACAGTAGAAAAATGAAGCATTGAATGCTGAAAGGCTCCAAAAAGCATTGTAAACAAACTCAAACATTGCCACCATCCAATCAAATTTAGTAACCTGTAATTGTTAGCAGAAGTGAGAAATTCTTGCTTGTAGAAACTATTATTAAACTACAAGTGTCTCAGTTTTCTTTAGAGAAAATGAAGCATTCTTGTCTCTCAGTATGGGAAAGTTTGGGAACAGAGCATGTCTCTCCAACACTGCTATTTGTACTTGAATTTATCCAAAGCCAATAGATCACTTCAACTCATTCAATGTTTGCGACACTAGGTGGCAGCCTGTTCCATAAGTTGAAAACTTTCAAGCCAAGTTGAATATGTTGCCTCCTTTAATTAGAGCCTTTTCTCTAGTTTCTTGTCCTGGTAATCCGCAGTCTACTTCTGCCAAAGAAGCAAAAAAGAAAAATTTGCATTTACATTGTGTCCTTTGCAAGTTCAGTATGTCTCAAAGCATGTTTTTGGAATCAATGTAAGTATGTTTAAATTGTAGTTGTTTTATTATTAAAGAAATGCAGCAGACAATTTGTCTAAATGAATGTCTACAAATAAGAATGTGACCATCACCAGATTATCTGTTTTAGTGATGTTGATTGAGAGATCAATATCGTGTGTTAACCACAACACTGTGAACCTAACATCATTGGTAATTATAAACCTATAAAATAAATCTCCTTCCATAACTCATTATACTATAACTACTTCCAACACTCCAACAACACTTTAAATCTGATTTTTCTGCCAAATGGAGAGGCTCTATAGATTTCAGTATTTTCTGTCATTTAAGTCTTGCACTTGTTAACATAATGAAGGTGTGAACAAGAAGAAAGAATTGTGGCGTGTCAACAGGGTCCCTCTCAAGACTTTTCTGCATGAAAGAAAAGTACGAGATAAACTGGAAATCTGAAACACAAACAGAAAATGCTGGAAATATTTCAGGTCTGACAACATTGATAACCAAAGTCACAAGATGAAGTCACACTGCACATTGGTTGGGTTTTGAATAAATACTAGCAAATATCTTATAAAATCAACCTTTTTTTTAGGCTGAATGGTGTACAATGATCATATGCAAGAAAAGAGATCAGAGGACGTGATGATGCAGTTAACGGTGATCTCTTGCACCAAATTGAAGACGAACTTTCAGTTTTCGGCATTTAGTCCCCTCCTCCAGAAGTAGTGAGTCATGGTGAGGTATGGAGCGGAAACATGTGTGGGTGGAGTGGGTGATGTGGATGACTCCCTGTCCCATCCCAGAGAGGAAAAATTGGCAGTGATCTGACAGATGGGGAACAAACCTGCTCTGTAACCACAATGCGATGCAGGCACACTACATTAGGGAAGTGTGAAACAGCTCATCCCCTTACCACAGAGCTCTGTATGATATTGCCATGATGCCAGCCAGGCCTAAATAGGAGGCCCAATGGATCTTGGATTCAGGTACATTAGTCATTTCGGACTGAAGGGTGGGAGATAAGGGGCATTTTCCATTGAAGGGAGTGGGCGGGGATGTTGGGTTTTTAAGTCTGTGAGTCTGGAAGGAAGTGCGGGTGCTATCTTCTGGGCAGTGCTCCCCCATTGGGCAAAGAACGGCCTCTTAATATAGTAACCCCTCCTTTCCAGCTGATTTAAATAAAGCACCGGGTGCCCACTCCCATCCACCACTCCATTGTTATGGCACAGGCAGGGTAATCCTGGGATCAATTGAACTTTAAATTATTTATTTACATTCAGATTTTGTCATTCACCTATCCCCTCAATAATATGGGGGCACAGCTTGGGGTGAGTAGAATGGTAGTGGGCTAGCCACCATACATGGGCCCCAATAAAAGCAGACTCCATTATTCCATAAGCAGAACCTATTTCTGAAACTCATCCAAGTCACATTTCTGCAAACAGAAAGCTGAATAATAAGTAATTCGTTTTCAGGAAACCTTTGAGGCAAGGTGGTCCTTTTCTCCACACAAATTTCATATACTCTTCACAGTAGATTCACTGTCAAAGGAAAGAACACATTTGGATTGACTAACAGAACTGACAAAATACTGTCAGTGATAAAGATAGATGCCCATGATGTATACATATAGAAGCAGAAATAGATGGCCTTTCTAGTTAGTCTACATTTAACCTAATTTTGGCTCATTTATCATCTCCACTTTCCCATCCATTCCCCATATCTCTTGATTCCCTGAGCGACTGAAGTGCCAACCATGAAAAAGCTCATCGGTGAAGCATCCATTACCGACTAGGGTAGAGAATTCCTCGGCTTCACAATCTTGGGAGTGAAGAAATTTCTCCTCATTTGAGTTCTATTTGATTGATCCCATATCGCAAGGGTGTATCTTTTATATCAGAATAAAACAGAGTGGGTCTCACTAAAGCACCATACAATTTTAAGAGACTTCCTTACTGTTGTGCTCGAATACCTTTGCAATAAAAGCCAACATAAGATTTAACTTCCAAATTGCTTGCTGTACCTGCATGATAGCCTTCTGCAGTCTTTGTATGAGCACACAAGTCACTCTGGAAATCACCAAAGAGAAATTTCAGAGAGTTTCAAAAAGTTCTGCGTTTCTATTAGTTCAACCAAAGCAGCCAATCACACATTTCCCCATATTATACTTCATCAGTGACCATATTGTCAATTAATTTAACTGATAAATATCTCATTGCAGCATCATTGGGTCACCTCACAACTTATTTTACCAACTAATTTTATATTGTTGGAACACTTGCATGCATTACTCCTGGTCTCTTAATTTGAGAAATTAACAAGGATTGTAAATAAGGTAAAAACAATGACTGCAGATGCTGAAAATCAAATACTGGATTAGTGGTGCTGGAAGAGCACAGCAGTTCAGGCAGCATCCAACGAGCAGCGATTGTAAATAACTGAGGCACTGGCATTGATCCTTGTCGAATAGCAGCTTGAAAATATCACATTTAATCCCACTCTCTGATTTCTGTCTGTTAACAATTTTCCATCCATGTTAATAAACTACACCCAACTTTGTAAGCAGTTATGTTGTATATAGTGAATGCTACCCTTATTATCAGGACTGTTAAAGGGCTTGCTGATGAAGGGCTTATGCCCGAAACATCGACTCTCCTGCTTCTCAGATGCTGCCTGACCTACTGTGCTTTGCCAGCGCTACACTTTTCGATTCTGATCTCCAGCATCTGCAGTCCTCACTTTCTCCAGCTAGCCTTATGACGTGAGGATTTGAACATAAAGCCAGGCTATTGGAGGGACCACATCTCAAATTTTTGCTGGGAATGGAAGGTTTCAGATATAAGGAGAGGCTACATAGGCTGGGACTTTTTTCAGTGGATGTAGGAGGTTGAGGGGGTGACCGTAGAGAAGTTTATAAAATGACGAGGGGTATAGTTAAGATGAATGGCTGTGTTTTTCCCTAAGTGGCAGGATTTCAAGACCGGTGGCATATTTTTAAGGTGAGAGGAGATAGATTTTTTAAAAAAACATGAGGGCCAGTTCAGTTGTTTTACACGGAGAGTTATTTGTGTGTGGAATGAACTTCCAGAGGATATGGTGAATGTGGGCATGATTATATATAAAACACATTTAGATAAGCACATTAATAAGAAATATTTGAAGGGATAAGAGTCGAGCTCAGGCAGGTGGGACTAGTTTAGTGTGGAATTATGGTCATCATGGAAGAATTGGACTGGAAGGACTGCTGTATGACTCTATGACTCTAAAAGCTTTCTGTGGGTTCTGTCTCCCGATTTTAGGAAGGATGTTTTGAATCTGATTCAAGGGAGACTTAACAGATTGAGATCTGTAATGAGTGGGTCAACAAATTAGATTACATTTGATAAACTGGGCTTGTTTTCACTGAAGTTTAGAAGAATAAAGGCTGCCTTTATTGAGGCATAAGATCTTGAATTGCCTTGGCAAGCTGGATGGGAAAGGATATTTCTTCAGATGCATGACTCCAAAAATGGTGAAGAATATTTTAAAATGAGGTGTTGCCCTTTTAGGATAAAGATGGGGTTTATGATACTTTGGAACTCTGTGTCTTCAGAAGGAGATCAAAGCATAAGCATTGAATATTTTTAAGATTGAGACAGATGGATTCTTATCAAGCTGGGGAATCGACGTTCTCAGGGTAGATGGGAATGTGTGGAGTTCAGATCAAAAACAAATCAGCCATGATCTTATGCAATGGTAGAGCAGAATCAAGGGGCTGAATGGCCTACTTTGGCCCCTGTTCTATATGTCCAAATGGAAAACAAATAGTCATGAATTGGTTTCAGAGTTAATAAGGAACTCTGACCAGTTATGCAAATCTGAAACCATGAGCGTATGACAGCATAAGATATTGTTTAATATTCTATTATCTTAATTAGAAGTCATAAACATAACAGAACAAGCTACTATGAGGATAATCGTCCATGACATTTTTGGGACACATGAACTAGTGGGAAGTAGCATCAATCAATGACCACCTTCTTTAAGAGCCAATCAGAAATTGTTCATCCACCCTTTAAGCCAATAAGATATTAGCCTCACCAAAATGACATCATTGATCATGCTGTGACTTGTGGCCTGGAAAGAATCCGTTCAGTTGCACAAGCTTCAATGGCCAAATTGTACACCAATGTTTGAACTGAAGCTCAAATCCTGCTCACCAGCTGAAAGCTGAAAACCACAGATGAGAGAGAACAAAGACCAAGTGTTACCTGTGTCCTGAACTGATTTGAAAAGCAATACCTGTGTTTAGGCACTAAAGTTACTGCCTAATATCTTTGTTACTTAATAAGCATATCCTGAGTTACACCACCAGACTGACTCCATTGTCTGAATGATCAAAGTCTTCAATTAACAAAGTTAAAAATCACACAACACCAGGTTATAGTCCAACAGGTTTAATTGGAAGCACACTAGCTTTCGGAGCGACACTCCTTCATCAGGTGATTTCAATTAACAAGGAAGTGTTCTGTGAGTGCAGACATATAGGATTTGGGTTTTCAGGAAGACACTGAATGCATTGAGAGACTTCTTCGGCAACAAGCAGACCTGGGCTCTGCTACACTTGGCAAATTCCTCAGGGCTGATGCTATTGTATAATATTGGATATGATCTGAGATATCTTGATGAGATTCAACCCCACAAGTCATTCTTGCTACTGTTTCTCTAAGGTATGGATTCCATGAGGGAAAGATGCCCACACAACATTTGAGGCAGAGGAAGGGCCCAGTCTTGGTAAGCACTAAATAAGTATATTACAAATAATTTGACAGCTGCCAGCACTATGTCTGAGATACATAATTAGTATTTATGTGACATCAAGTGCAACCTAAGTGGAATTTCACATTACAGTTACAAGAACATTCTCACAGAACATTGATAACAAGCACAGAATAAGAAGCAGCACTCCTTAAGACATAGGTTAGCTCCTTGCAGGAACAGTTCTTTATGTCTTAATGGGCGGAGGTTATCTTGTGATATCAGATAAACCTTGCAGGTACAAACTGCCTTAAATGAAAATGTTGAGACTTTGGAGAGAGTGCAAGAACTTCCCAGCAACTCTCTACCCAGTCTGCCAGAATGTGGCAGATAACCCATTAGAATGATCAACCATCTCCAAACCCATCAAACCAAAATGGTGACACATCATCCTCCATCCTGAGTGGCAGCTTAAGAAAGAGAAGAAGCTAAAGGCATCAAACTCATACTGATAACCTGGATACAGCTGGGCTCCTGGCTCACTTGATTTTGCAGTTGGAACATCTGTCACGACTGAGGCCTAAGTTGATAGAGGATTAAAACCAGAAATGAAGGAGCAATAAGTACCTTATTTTTCTCCTGAAAAAGAACATCAGAGGTCCTTCCATCATTGCCCCAGTGATTAGTACTACCTATCTTCTGGTGATGCATGGGTGCAGCAGAAACAACAGCAAAAGGCAAGGCAAAGGGGCAGCTTGCCAGACCATGATTTGGGGTGGGATAGTGAAGGAAATTCCAAGCCATTATTTTCTCTGCAGCATTTGTGAAAATACTGGCATTCAGTTAAATCCAAATAATTTCCCATTTGTCAATATGTTCCTTGGACATATTTCCTTCTTGCTGCTGCCAAAACAAAGATTCCACCAACAGTCAGTTCACCCATGTTAACTACAGAGGACTTGCTCTTTGTATAAATGCCATGAACTCAACTTTAGTTGAGGTTTGATTGCATACATTGGTAAGATTTTCACAATGAAATGAAACTGCAAATACTTTGGTCTCAAGTAGCTGCAAAGAGTTACAATTCAGAGATGCCAGTATTGGACTGGAGTGTACAAAGTTAAAAATCGCACACCAGATTATAGTCCAACAGGTTTAATTGGAATCACTAGCTTTCGGGGTGCTGCTCCTTCATCAGGTGGTTGTCCACCTGATGAAGGAGCAGCGCTCCGAAAGCTAGTGTGCTTCCAATTAAACCTATCGGACTATAACCTGGTGTTGTGTGATTTTTAGCAAAGAGTTTTTTTTTGTTGATTACACGTTGGTGAGTGATGTGAAAGAATTGAGTCTGAGAATAAAACTGCACAGAAATATGCACTTGAACTGAGAAATCTGACTCTTTCTTGAACTTGGACCTCACTATCATTTTATTGCTGAGATTCTGGATCCTGTTACGTTTCCATTGGTAACCCATGGGTAGATCTCAACAAATGATTCGTGTAGGTGATTGTGTGGATGCCAATCATGATGCTAGTGGAGGCAAAGGGTACTGTTGTTCTTTCTGGTTCCAGAGAAGACTTTCCTACATTTATGTTTTTTTTATCTTAATGTTTGGTGGTGGTCACAGAGAATGTGGATGAATCCTGCTCCCTTAGCACCGAGGCTACTGAATAAGCAGGTACTCGTTTTCTGTTATGAGCTGCCATAATTGTTTATGCTTGAGGAACCAATGTGAAAAATTAGGAACCTTTGGAATTTATGTTACCCCATTCTACAACTGAAATGCATTTTTATTGGTTACCGTTTTTCTAAAGGGTTTTTTGCAATAATATTTGCTACTTTTATGAACTATACTACTCTTATAAAGAAATCACAAAAATTGGTATCCTTCATATAGTCATAGCAATGTACAGAATGGAAACAGACCCATTGGTCCAACCTGTCCATGCTGACCAGGTATCCTAAGTAAATCTAGTCCCATTTGCCAGCTTTTGGCCCATATCTCACTCAGCCCTTCCTATTTATATACTTATCCAGATGCCTTTTAAATGTTGTATTTGTACCAGCCTCCAGGACTTCCTCTGGCATCTCAGTCCATACATGCACCACCCTCTGCATGAAAAAGTTGCTCCTTAGATTCCTTTTAATTCTTTCCCTCAAAATCTATGATATCAATTGACAATGCTTATTTCAGAAATTGCACTGGCTTTCCTCAATTCCTGGTATGGTCTCATTTAGTCTTTCGTTGAAAATGACACACTTTTCTCTCTGGGCTTACCCCCTTTTGAACTCCTGATAGGTACCTTGCCAAAGTGGAATGTGTTTGTTGATGAAACAGAATAAGGCATGTCATGCAATTTTAATCTGTTCCAGATAGATGGGCTTTATTATTGTAGACAGTGAATGATTTCTACAACATTTGGTGAAAGTTGTTGTAGATTTCAGAACTGATTTTGCTAACGATCAAAAAGTATTACAAGAGTTAAGATATGCTTTATAATACAAACCGGAGATAGGATTTATACTATTTATAGACTAGCAAGTATTTTCATTAGACTTTTAGTGTGTTTCCTATTAGATGCACAGACGTTCTGTCCTGAGCATATCCACAATAGCCTTCTCCTGCTAGCGTTGACCACGTTTAAATATGTAAAATATCTGCATAGTTTTTACAAAGTGCTTCCCAGAGATCATTCAATGAGAATGTCTATACTGACAGGTATTTATCATAATTAATGGAATACACAATGTTTGCATTCCATATCATTACAATTTCATGCCAAGTTATGAAGTTAGCATCATCATTAACCTCCAGACTGCATCAAACTAAAAGCAATGAACAGCCAAACTTCTCAACCTCAGACCATAAGCTTTCAATGTGCACAATAGATTCATGAGTATTTTAATTGACTTTCAAAGTTGACTTAACCTCATCAGGAGAAGCAAAACTTCATAGCATCTATCAAGTGTTGAACCAAAGAATGAATAGACATGCAAACGTGTGTATGACAATACAAATTAGGAGCAGGAGTAGGCCATTTGGCCAATCAAGCTACCTCTGCCATTCAATAAGACCACAGCTGATCTAATTGTGACCACAACTCCACATTCTGATCTACCCTTAATAACCTTTGACTCCCTTGTTGGACTGCATGATCCTTACTACTTCTCTTCCTGAACAGCAAACTTACTCAACCTTCAAACCTATTTTTCTCAGATAGACTAGATTATAGCACAAAAGCCATAATCAGATAATTTAGAACATAGAACATAGAACATTACAGTGCAGAACAGGCCCTCGGGCCTCGATGTTGCACCGACCAATGAACAAATCTAAGCCCATTCCCCCTACACTATCCCATCATCACCCACGTGCTTATCCAAGGACTGTTTAGATGCCCCTAATGTGGCTGAGTTAACTACATTGGCAGACAAGGCATTCCACACCCTCACCACTCTCTGAGTAAAGAAACTGCCTCTGACATTTCGCTTTAATCTATCACCCCTCAATTTGTATCTATGCCCCCTCATACAAGCCATGTCATCATCCTAGGAAAAAGACTCTCACAATCCACCCTATCTAATCCTCTGGTCATCTTGTATATCTCTATCAAATCCCCTCTTAGCCTTCTTCTCTCCAATGAGAACATTCCCAAGAAGAAGGAAGCCGCATGTTTCTTGGAAAGTTGGCACAAATTAAAAATGAGGGGCATATCAATTAGGGCTGAGATTAGAGAGATTTCCTTTTACTCAGGTGATTGTGAATCTTTGGAATTCTCTACTCCAAGGGGCTGAGGAAGACCAGTTTTTAAGTATATTTAATATCAAAGTTGATAGAGTACTGATTAAGAATGGTGTAAATAGTTATATGAATAATCTGGTTAAAAGGCAATAGAGTGTTAGATCAGCCATGATTATATTAAATGGTGAACCAAGTTCATTGGACTGAATGGCTTATTCATGTTCTGCATTCATATGTCATAACACTACTTTTTCTCTCTTTTTTTTGCTTTGCTTGGATATTTTCCTAGATTTAAAGAAGTACAAATACAAAGAAAACATAACAGATTTGTAAAAAACTGCCATATTCTCAGTGGTTCATTCTCTCATCCAGTGGAGCATCATGGGCCAAAACTCAGAAGTGAAGATTTTGCTTGCATTGTAACAAATTGGCAATTGAGAAGCTGTGACTCTGTGAGAAAATGTCAGACCAACTTTTCACTTTGGCATAGATGTAAATCCACCAGTATCAGATTGGCTGTGCATTATACAAGTTAACCAATTTTCATTTCCAATTACATTTTGAGTTCCACCCATGAACCTGTGCACAGTCATAATGCTGTTATACACCAATTAAATCCATAGAGTCTGCAATCATCTACTTATTTTAGGTTTAAGACAGCAGCTTTCAAAATATAGAATATTACAGAAGTGAAGAGAAAGGAATAATGTAAAAAGTCTGTTGAAATTTGTCTCTTTCATGATCTCTGAGAAAGCAACACTTGTAGGATTCTGGTTATTAATATTGTGTGACTGCTGCAGAGAAATAGGTGTGTGTTGATGTTGCTACAAACACCATGAACTCAAATGTTGATTTCTTTATTGTCAAACATCTCTTAATGGTCAATGCTTCAGCTCATGTATAAAAGCATGGCTATTTGGACAATGTTTAGCCATGAAACTATACCCCCACACCTATGTAACGATACTGAGCACTAGTATCCCTGGGTTATTAGTGCATAGTAGCCACTTTCAACTCTTGAATTATATCTAAAATAAATGCATGCAATTGATCTTTTATTTCACTCTTTAAACTGAGATGATATAATTCTGTCAGGAATTTCAATTGGTGAACCAACGTAGGGCAAGATGATTCAAATATTTTCTCAGAAGTGTTGGAATCTGCATTACTCCTTTTGGAGAAATTTTTAACTCAAATCCAGGAGTAAAACACAATATTGGGTCATATTTGCAGTTGGGAGTAACCGTATCAGCTAAGTGTTCTGTGATGTAATCTGAAGATTAATGATAGACAATGCTAACTTCATTACTTGGCATGAAATTGTTACGATATGGAATGCAAACCTTGTGTCTTCCATTAATTAGGATAAATACCTTTCAGAATTGTCATTCTCATTGACTGATCTCTGGGAAGGACTTCGTAAAAACTATATAGATATTGTCAATGGTTAATTAACTTTTTGTAATAACTTACTTTCTGCC
Source organism: Chiloscyllium punctatum (assembly GCF_047496795.1). Lineage (NCBI taxonomy): Eukaryota > Metazoa > Chordata > Chondrichthyes > Orectolobiformes > Hemiscylliidae > Chiloscyllium > Chiloscyllium punctatum. The sequence goes on from NC_092753.1 coordinate 60,001,103, forward strand.
TAAGAAGAATGTATGATCAATATGAAGCTGCTTGCTCTCAATTCTGTTATTATAAGCAGGTGCATACCTATGTATATTCATGTTACTCTGCTCACATCTTAAAGTCACTAGAAGCAAGCATCTGTCAGAGATCACTGCTGTATCATAGCAGATTGGTCTATTGTCACCTCCAGCATAGTGAATGTCATAGAGCATAGAACAGGCCCTTCAGCCCTCAATGTTGTACCAACCTTTTATCCGACTCGAAGACAAAGCTTACCTACAAACCCTTCATTTTACTATCCTTCATGTTTCTGGAGACTAATAAAGAAAAACGCTGATGTTGGAAAGCTTGAAAAAGGCAGAAATAGAAGATGAAATCATGAAAAAGATTACAAATTTCCCATCTCCCTGTGTTCAAGCTGATAGCATAGGAGTTAAAAGGAAAATTAGTTGATAAGAAGTGTGAAGTTCTCCCAGCTGAAACTAGTTTGGGGTGTTGGTAGCCTTGAGATAAGAATTATTACAGACTTTATTATGCTTATCATTACTTGTTGTATGTTTAACCACAGTATGGTAGAATTAAATATGACATTTTCCCAAACATAATCGCTGCACTCTGGACAGACTTACATAACTTAATATAAACTGTCAATTATTGGAAAACAATTTATATTTGCATTTGTGCAGATGAAAGGACTGTGAAGGTGATGTAATAGCCTCCTAAATGCATTCACACTGAAATTTGGTTAGGCTTTTATTGATCGCAAATTTTTGGCAAAAGATTAGCAGTGCTCTTGGGAGAATAGTAGAAGCCTGTATCATCAATATTAAAGCTACGTTGAAGAAATCAGAATCCTATTGGTGAGGTCTTGACCAGGAAAGAAGCCTGGACTCTAATTAATTCAAATTTTATTTAACGATAGACAAGATGGTTGCTAAGACAATCCTCTGACCCAAGGATACAATAGCATCAACTCCTCATGGATATAGGACAGGTTGGCACCAGAGACATACCAAAGTAAAATGAAAGGGCTTTGTTTTTGATAGCATATTCTATGCCTTTGGGACAGTTTTCATATGCTATTATGAGAGCTACGTAGTATACAAAAGGTCCCATAAACATTCATGATAAAAGTGAAGCAGTTAATCTATTCTTGCAATGCTTTTTGAGGAAGTATTGGGAAAGGCAGCAGATCCCTGCTGTTCCTTGAAAAGTGCTGTAGGATCTTTGCATCCATCTGAATCTTATTCCAAATTCCACACCTTTTCCCAACCATTGGAAATTGCACTGAAGTAGTGAATGAGGCTTGTGAGTTTTCCACAGCAAAGATTGGAGAATGTGTTTAAATATTGAACTTTAGATGCAATGCCATGCATGCTTCAACTCACCCATGTAATTGCTAAGGTAATTGATGTTTTACTGAGTCACTCATCCATACCAACTTCCTCAGTGACCAGGTCTGTAACGTTTTTTGTTAGTATTGCTGGGATATGGCAAGTCCTTGCTCGGCCAACATTTATTTCCCATCCCTCCTGTCCCGGAAAGGTGGTAGCGAGCTGCCTTCTGAACTACCGCAGTCCCTGGAAGGTAGATATACCCACAGTGCTGTAAGGCAGGGAGTAATCTAGTGATGGTGAAAGAGTGATGCCATATTTTTAGATCAGGGTGATGTAGGGCTTGGAGGGGAAATTGTAGAAAGTGGTGATTCCAAATGTTTGTTGTCGTTGTTCTTTTGGATGGTAGTGGTCATGGGTTCGGAAATTACTGTCTAAGGAGGCTGAGTGCAGTAATCTACCAAGTTAGCTTTGTCCTGCATTTTTGTGTATCACTTTCAACATTTTAATCATTTCCTTATCTCATTTCAGAACTGCAGCTTATTGGTGTGTTTACAAGATATACTAGAATGTGGGGACCATTGAGAGAAGTAATCAGTGCTTTTGAACCTGAAAGAATATTCAAGACAGACCCAAATCTGATAGCACAGAAATAATGCCTAATTACACCCAGTCACAAATGATCAGGTACAGTATTAGCCTTTGCAAATGATAGAAGGACTAAAACTTCCATATTTCCCACCATCCATGCGTTAGTAATGCTGGCTGCAAAAGTTGCCTGTGCATTACTTAAGAGGCGTTTAGATTAGATTTGATTCCCTACAGTGTGGAAACAGGCCCTTTGGCCCAACTAGTCCACACCGACCCTCCGAAGAGTAACCCACCCAGACCCATTCCCCCCTAACTTAATGCACCTAACTCTATGGGCAATTTATCATGACCAATTCACCTAACCTACATGTCTTTGGACTGTGGCAGGAAACCAGAGCATCCGGAGGAAATCCATGCAGACAAGGAGAGAATGTGCAAACTCCACACAGACAGTCGCCCAAGGCTGGAATCGAACCCGGGTTCTTGGCGCTGTGAGGCAGCAGTGCTAACTACTGAGCCACCGTGCTGCCCCAAATAAAATAACTGTTTTTGCAATATAACCTGTTGCAAATCAAAGAATGTGAAAGAATTCATTACGTTACAGAATACTCCCTGTTGTTACATTTGGCAGTTCACTTTAAGATTCCGTTCACTCTTTCTAGTGATCAATAGAAGAGGGTACAATTCTTCTCCACACCAAAGCTAGCTTTACCACAACCATCGATGATATAAAAAGTGCCAACATTGCCAATCATGCAAAACTGCCCTGGACCCCAAGTGTAGACATTTCCAAAATTTACACCCATTCATTCCCGCCCTATCCCATTGCCTAGTGTGCCCTAACAACTCTACTGAAATTTCTGGCTGTCGTGTTAATTCATAACTGGCATTAACAGATAAATATTTTGCCAAGCATAACTTGGAATATCATGCTATTTGGGTTGCTATTTATTTTTCAGAAAAATGAAGAACTATCTCACTCACAGGAATGCAAAGGAACAGGAATCTCAACAGCCAAATACATGTTGAATTATTAATTCAAAGCATCCACTATTTTAGTGGAGGTGTTATTCTATTTGGTATGAATAGACATATGAATGACTGCATTAAGACAGTGGTAGAAGGATGTTATATGAATATTTCAAACACTCATCTATTATTCAAGTAATAACACTTTTTAGCTATGAATCGAAGCTAGCAAGCCAAAACATAATAAATTTAATTAGCAGAACGACAGTGAATAAGTAGTTTATTTTTTTCTAGAATGGCAATTGTTGAACTGAACCTGAACACAATGGTAGCAGTTTGTTTTATGGCTTCTATGATTAGACCTGACCTATCCGTGATTGTGAAGGTCACAACTCACTACATAGTTTCTCCAGTGGACTATTCCAGTTAGCTATTACTGACTTTGTTATTGTGAGCCAAAGAGAGATGTTAACCTGTATTCAGAATGTAAGCAACGTACTGTTTAGAAGGTTCATATTGGAAGACACTTCAACAGGCCTACCTATTGCTAATTTATCTAATGTCCTGGGTATCACTGAATATGTGCACATATTACATGTCAACTGCATATTTTCCATTCAGTCAATGTGCACACCATCCATGGTATGCAAAAAATGGATCGGAACAGTTAATTAGTAATAGTGACTGTATCAGGTCGGTTAAGTTTTCCAATTGTTAAGTTATTCTAAATGCCACTTTCTTTTGTTTGTGTTTCAACTGGAGTGTTTAAATAATTTTTGTCTTGCTTAAAGCTGAGTGGTTTGACCAGTTGCATCATCCTTGGAGCACCCACTTCACATCTACCTTCAAAATAAGAAAAAGTTAGGGTCTGGGCTATCTTTCTGACATGTTTTGAGGGGAGTTTGGACTGGTCCATAACAATATGTAAAGGTGCCATTGCTTGTACATAAATGGCTTTGATGCCTCTGAGTTCTGAGTTGGACCACATTCAAAATATCCAACTGGTTTGTGCCTGCTATTCTCGTAGCAGCTCCAATCTATTCATGCTCTGCCAATTCACTAATCCAGCAACCTTTCAGCCACCTTGTTAAAGCTGAATCCCGGCTGCTATGCAGCAAGAATTGTTCGCTTTGAATCTCACTGATAACTTCTGTCCGCGGCCAAACTATACCCAGTCAACACAAGAGGAAAGATGTTTATATGCAGCAAGTGGTTTGGGTCTGCAGTACTCTACTTGAGAGTGCATTGGAGGCAGATTCAATTGTAACTTTCAAAGGAAATTTGGATAATTATCTGGAGGGAAACATTTTGGTAGATTGCATGGAAAAAGTGGAGGTGTGAGATCAGGTGGGTGGCTCTTGCAGAGAACAGCATGAACAAAATGAGTCAAATGGCCTCCTTCTACATTATAATCATTTTATGATTCTATGACTTGCTCATTTAATGACAGTCATGTTGTCAAAGGAACCTCATCGAGCAGACGATTTCGATGCTGAAGAAACAGTACCACTCCATTGACTTTGTTAAGGGGAATGACTACTAGCAGGAGCAGGTGTCCACTATGCATTTAATGGCAACCTTAAGAGGGGGAGAAAGAGCATGAGAAGGTGAAGGAACAGGGAAGCCAGTTAACATGCCCATGTTCTGGGTGCCTAGTTCAATTTTAGTTTATGCAAACAGCTTCGGATCCATATTGTTAACTATTCCACAAATTACCGTCCCTCAGCTACGCACCATGTTCTTAACCAGATTTCTGAAATAAAGCCAACGCATGGGCAGCAAGAAGGGGGCAGAGTAGGATGTTCCTGTTGGAAAACCGCTGCTCCGCCTGTCCCTCTTCTCTATTTTTCCTTTTGTTTCTCCCCTTCTCTGCCCTCAGCACCGGACACATACTGCAGCGGCAGAAAGTTCCCAAAGCATCCAGAGAACACGTGGGGAATAGGTCCCGGAGCAGCGAATAGGGAATCAGCCCCAGAGCAGCACATGGGTAGCAGCACGTGGGGAATCAGTCCCGGAGCAGCACGTGGGGAATCTGTCCCAGAGCAGCTTATTGGGAATCAGTCCCGGAGCAGGGAATGGGGAATCAGTCCTGGAGCAGCACATGGGTAGCAGCACGTGTGGAATCAGTCCCGGAGCAGCACGTGGGGAATCAGTCCCGGAGGAGCACGTGTGGAATCAGTCCCGGAGCAGCACGTGGGGAATCAGTCCCGGAGGAGCACGTGTGGAATCAGTCCCGGAGCAGCACGTGGGGAATCAGTCCCGGAGGAGCACGTGGGGAATGAGTCCGAGAGCAGCGAGTGGGGAATCAGTCCCGGAGGAGCACATAGTGAGTGAATCAGTCCCGGAGCAGTACGTGGGGAATCAGTCCCGGAGGAGCACGTGTGGAATCAGTCCCGGAGCAGCACGTGGGGAATCAGTCCCGGAGGAGCACGTGGGGAATGAGTCCTAGAGCAGCGAGTGGGGAATCAGTCCCGGAGGAGCACATAGTGAGTGAATCAGTCCCGGAGCAGTACGTGGGGAATCAGTCCCGGAGGAGCGACTGGGGTATCAGTCCCGGAAGAGCGAATGGGGAATCAGTCCAGAGCAGTGTGTGGAAAATCAGTCCCGGAGCAGTGTCTGGGGAATTAGTCCCAGAGCAGCATGTGGGGAATCAGTCCTGGAGCAGCGAGTGGGGATACAGTCCCGGAGCAGCGAGTAGGGAATCAGTCCCAGAACAGCACATGGGGATTCAGTACCAGAACAGTCCGTAGGGAATCAGTCCCTGAACAGCACATGGGGAATCAGTCCAGGAGCAGCACATGGGGAATTTCCAGGAACAATGTGTGGGGAATCAATCCTGGAGCAGCATGTGGGGAATCAGTCCCGGAGCAGCTTATTGGGAATCAGTCCCGGAGCAACACATGGGGAATAAGTCCCTGAGCAACGTGTGGGGAATCAATCCCAGAGCAGCAAGTGGGGAATCGGTCATAGAGTCATAGAGATGTACAGCACGGAAACAGACCCTTCGGTCCACCTGTCCATGCCGACCAGATATTCCAATCCAATCTAGTCCAACCTGCCAACACCCGGCCCATATGCCTCCAAATCCTTCCGATTCATATACCCATCCAACTGCCTTTTAAATGCTGCAATTGTACCAGTCTCCACCACTTCCTCTGGCAGCTCATTCCATACAAATACCACCCTCTGCGTGAAAAAATTGCCCCTTAGATCTCTTTTATATCTTTCCCCTCTCACCCTAAACTGATGCCTTCTAGTTCTGGACTCTTTCAACCCTGGGAAAAGGCTTTGTCTACTTATCCTATCCATGCCCCTCATAATTTTGTAAACCTGTATAAGGTCACTTCTCAGCCTCTGACGCTCCAGGGAAAACAGCCCCAGCCTGTTCAGCCTCTCCCTGTAGCTCATATCCTCCAACCCTGGCAACATCCTTGTAAATCTTTTCAGAACCCGGAGCAGCACTTGTGGATTCAGTCCTGGAGCAGCACGTGGTGAATCAATCTTGGAGTAGGACATTGGGGAATCAGTCCCAGAGGAGCGAGAGGGGAATCAGTCCTGGTGCAGCATGTGGGGATGTCCTACTTTACTGCAATGCCAACCCATTAATATAGTTGTATTTTAAATGATTTTTTAACTGTGTAAGTAATTAACTACTTTTATTAATTTGCTAGTTCCAAGAATTGTGCCTAGGTACTTGTATCTAAGGTCTCACCATAAGAAGGCAGACATTGTAAAACCTATTCGCTGTATTCCTACAATGGTGTACACGTGACACTGAAAGGATATCATTGTGCAAAATGATCATTCTGTACCAAGCTATCCAAAATCCACACATATCCAAATTCATCTTTCCTTGACCATTTCTTTAATATCTACCTTGCAGGTGCCTTAACCTATCCCAAAGTTCCTAAGCAGTGGTACCCAAAGGCTACAGCAGGGTTGATGGAAGGGTGTTGTCTATCAGTGGAGGGGAGGCTGCAGAAGAACTTGCAGAATGACCTCAAACAGTACAGAATCTCTATGGTCCAGCTTTGCACTGCACCTTGATAATGGGGAGTAGCTTGCTGTGCTGGCTGGATGCCAGGCAACAAAGCCATGGTGGAGTGACAGTGAAGGGAGGGCAAAGAACGTCATTATGAGAGAGAAAAGCAATTCCATGCTCCAAACAAACAATGTCACAACCACAGAGCAGAGTCTCTACAGTTTGATGGATCTGTTTGAGCAATCTCTGCTCATTACAAACTGAAGTTTTGCTGCTCTGAGGTCCCGGAGCAGCGCATGAGGAATAGGTCCCCGAGCAGCATATGGGGAATAGGTCCCAGAGTAACGTGTGGGGAATCAATCCCAGAGCAGCACGTGGGGAATGAGTCATAGAGATGTATAGCACAGAAACAGATCCTTCAGTCCAACTAATCCATGCTGACCAGATATCCCAACCCAATCTAGCCCCACCTGCCAGCACCTGGCCCATATCCCTCAAAATCCTTCCTATTCACATACCCATCCAAATGCCTTTTAAATGTTGCAATTGTACCAGCCTCCACCACTTCCTCTGGCAGCTCATTCCATACATGTACCACCCTCTGTGTGAAAAAGTTGTGCCTTAGGTCCCTTATATATATTTATCCTCTCACCCTAAACCTATACCCTCTGGTTCTGGACTCCCCCACTCCAGGGAAAAGGCTTTGTCTATCTTATCCTATCGATACCCCTCATAAACCTCTATAAGGTCACCCCTCAGCCTCCAATGCTCCAGGGAAAACAGCCCCAGCCTGTTCAGCCTCTCCTTAAAGCTCAAATCCTCCAACCCTGGCAACATACTTGGACATCTTTTCTGAACCCTTTCAGGTTTCACAATATCTTTCCAATAGGAAGGAGACCGGAATTGCATGCAACATTCCAAAAGTTGCCTAACTAATGTCCTGTACAGCCACAACATGACCTCCCAACTCCTGTACTCAATACTCTGACCAATAAAGGAAAGCATACCAAACATCTTCACTTTTCCTGCAGTTCTACTTTCAAGGAGTTATGAACCTGCACTCCAAGGCCTCTTTGTTCAGCAACACTCCCTAGGACCTTGCACTAAATATATAAGTCCTGCTAAAATTTGCTTTCCCAAAATGTAGCACCTAGCATTTATCTAAATTAAACTCAATCTGCCACTCCTTGGCCCATTGGCCCATCTGATCAAGATCCTGTTATAATCTGAGGTATCGTTCTTTACTGTCCACTACACTTTCAATTTTGGTGTTATCTGCAAACTTACTAACTATGCCTCTTATGCTCACCTGCAATTCATTTAGATAAATGACAAAAAGTAGTGGACCCAGCATTGATCCTTGTGGCACTCCACTGGTCACAGGCCTCCAGTCTGAAAAATAACCCTCCACCACCATGACCCTCTGTCTTCTATCTTTAAGCCAGTTCTGTGTCCAAATGGTGAGTTCTCCCTGTATTCTGTGAGATCTAACCTTGCTAACCAGTCTCCCTTGGGGAACCTTGTCAAACGCTTTACTGAGATCCATATAGATCACATCTACCGCTCTGCCTTCATCAATCCTCTTTGCTAATTCTCCAAAAAACTCAATCAAGGCTTTGCGACATTTTTATCCACACACAAAGCCATGTTGACTATCCCTAATCAGACCTTGACTTTCCAAATACATGCACATCCTTTCCCTCAGTATTGCCTCCAACAACTCGCCCACCGCCAAGGTCATATTCACCGATCTATAGTTCCCTGGTGTTTCCTTACCACCTTTCTTAAATAGTGTCACCACATTAGCCAACCTCTTCCGGCACTTCACCTGTGACTTGCAATGATACAAATATCTCACTAAGAGGCCCAGCAATCACTTCCCTACCTTCCCACAGAGTTCTGTGGTATACCTGATCAGGTCCTGGAGATTTATCCATTCTTATGTGTTTTAAGACCCATCTAGCACCACCCCCTCTGTAATATGGACATTTTTCAAGATGTCACCATCTATTTCCATACATTCTATATCTTCCATATCCTTCTCCACAGTAAACACTGATGCAAAATACTCGTTGAGTATCTCCCCATCTCCTGAAGTTCCACACAAAGGCTGCCTTGCTGATTTTTGAGGGGACCTATTATCTCTCTAGTTACTCTTTTGTCCTTAATGTATTTATAAAATCCCTTTGTATTCTCCATAACCCTAATTGCCAATGCTATTTCATGCCCCTTTTTTGCCCTCCTGATCTCCCTCTTAAGTATACTCCAACCATTTTTATATTCTTCTAAGGATTCACTCGATCCATCCTGTTTGCAGTTGATATAGATGTCCTTCTTTTTCTTGACTGAAACCTCAATTTCTTTAGTCATCCAGCACTCCCTACACCTACCAGCCTTTCCTTTCACCCTAACAGGAACATACTGTCTCTGAACTCTTGTTATCTCATTATTTAAGGCTTCCTATTTTTTAGCCATCCCTTTACCTGCAAACAAACGCCCCAATCAACTTTTGAAAGTTCTTGCTTAATACTGTCAATATTTGCCTTCTTCCAGTTTAGAACTTCACCTTTTAGATCTGGTCTACCCTTTTCCATCATTTTAAAATTAATAGAATTATGGTTGCTGGCCCCAAAGTGCTCCCGCACTGACACCTCAATCACCTGCCCTGCCTTGTTACCGACTAGGTCAAGTTTGCACCTTCTCTCTTAAGTACGTCCACATACTGAATAAGAAAACTTTCTTGTACAAACATAACAAATTCCTCTCCAACTAAACCCTTAACACTATGGCAGTCCCAGTCTAAGTTTGGAAAGTTAAAAACCCCTGCCATAGCCACTCTATTATTCTTACAGATAACTGAGATCTCCTTACAAATTTGTTTCTCAATTTCTTGCTGACTGTTAGGGGGTTCTATAACACAATCCCAATAATGTGATCATCCCTTTCTTATTTTTCAGTTCAACCAAAATAACTTCCCTGGATGTATTTCCAAGAATATCCTCCCTCAGCACAGCTATAATGCTATCCCTTATCAAAAATACCACTCCCCCTCTTCTCTTGCCTCCCTTTCTATCCTTCCTGTAGCATTTATATCCTGGAACATTAAACTGCCTGTCCTGTCCATCTCTGAGACAAGACTCTGTAATTGCTATGATATCCTAGTCCAATGTTCCTAACCAAGCCCTGGGTTCACCTGCCTTCTCTGTTAGGCCTCTTGCATTGAAATAAATGCGTTTTAATTGATCAGTCCTACCTTGTTCTCTGCTTTGTCCCTGCCTGGCCTGACTTTTTTACTCACTTCTTTTTTCAACTGTACCAGTGTCAGATTGATCTCTTTCCTCACTATCTCCCTCGGTCCTACCTTACTAGTTTAAATCCTCCCGAGCAGCTCTAGCAAATTTCCCTGGCAGTATATTAGTCCGCTTTCAATTTAGGTGCAATCCGTCCTTCTTGTGCAGGTCATTTCTACCCCAAAAGAGATTCCAATGATCCAAAAATGTGAATCCTTCTCCCATACACCAGCTCCTCAGCCATGCATTCATCTGCTCTATCCTCCTATTCCTACCCTCACTAGTTCGCAGCGCCAAGAGTAATCCAGATACTACTACTCTTGAGGTTCTCTTTTTTTAAATTCCTACCGAACCCTCTATATTCTCCCTTCAGAAACTTAGCCTTTTCCTTTCATGTGTTGTTGGTTCCGATGTGTTTAGTGACTTCCTGCCAGGCCGTCTCTCCCTTGAGAACATTCTGCACCCTCTCTGACTTCTCCTCATCCTGCCTAGTCTTAGTAAGGTTTGGCTTCATGTTCTGTGCCTGGTTGGAGCTGAATTCCTTTGTGGTCCTTGACATTGACAGAACAGTTTGTGGAAGGTCTGCCAGTGCAGCCAGTACTTTTGAGTGTGAATTGCAATCATCTCTGGACTCTTCACAACATTTATCCAACAGAAAGATGGTAGCTTGTTGTTTGCATCACTCTTGATAGGCAAGGGCTCTTCGTTCATTCTGAACCCTGCGCCTTATTTAGCCAATACAATTTAGCCACCAAACACCTTTTTGGGTTTGACACCAATCCACCCCCTCTTTCCCTCCCGGCAGGAGGGAAAGTTATTTGACACTGGACAGAATCCTTTTATGTCTAATGCCATGGGCTATGGCCTGATGTCTAGCAGAATCGGATGAGCCATTCCGCATATCTCCATCTTGAGATCATTTCACTCCACGTTTTATACTTTTCACAAATGGCATGGTGAGATTCTCACTGGACACTGGCGAGTTGCCAACTGATGCGGATAACACTTGTTGAACACTTTATTAATGCCACATTTACCTCATTCATATTCAGCTTTCAATCTGACCAAACTTGCCAAATGAGCTAGACATTGGAAAGACCTGACAAGGAAGCCAGAGTGGGTACATAGTGGATTCAACTTGCTCTGATCTGCCTCCTTTTTGACTGTGGCCAAACCAGGCCATAACTATCGGACACCATGTGTCTCCCTTCCATCGACATTGACTCCTGGCATCCGACAATCACTCACAAACGTCCTGGTACTTACCAATCCGTTGGCAGAGACATGAATTGCCCAATAGATCAACAACTACTATTGAAAGGCTGCAGAAGGGACAGGCACCCAGCACCTTGAGTAGATAAGCTGTATCTCAGGACGCTCACATAATTTCTTAGCACTCACTCACATAGAGCTGACCTGCATACTCACAGCATCCCTGCCTTGCAACGCTGTGTCAATTAGCGCAGTCTCAAAAGCAGACAATCACCTCTCAAGAGTCTTAAGAGAGCAGTCGTCATTGAAGTCCATGGTAGTCAGAGGTCCTGGCACAGTAAGCCAAGGGTATCCTCCCATACCAATCAAGGGATTTGGCCAACATTAAGCATCCAGTCAGTGGTTCATCAATCAGGGTATTCATGCCTCTTCTGTTCAGGGAATTGGTTCCATTGTGGCAAGTCTGATGGTAAGGAAAACACAGCTGGGGAGATGTACAAGGACCAGTGAGGGTTCAGTGCACAACCTGCCTGGCACTAGCCTTTCATGTCAGTGGAAAGGGCGGATCAAGGGTCATTCTGTTCGGTCCATCCACAGAAACTAAGGTGAGGTGGGAAGGCTGGGGAACAAATGCGGCTGATGCTGTGGGGCTGAGCATGGACAGACTAGTCTTCAGGATTGGAGGCTATAGGTTCAGTGCAATTGCAAAATTGGAAAGGTGAAGTAGGGTCTCCAAGGGGGCTTAATGGTAAAATATGGTTTTGGCAAAGATGTAATACTGGAGAATGGGTCACATACAGTCAGGAGCAGCCTTCAAGGTGGAGATAGTGTATGTGCACACCTGGCATGGTCACCTCATTTGCCAGAGGCTGGTGGGAAAGGTAGGCAGGGTGGTGGGGCCTTGGGGAAATGGGGAGCCAATGGAAGTTACAGGTGGGCTACCAGCAAGGGGATCTGGATATCTGGCAGCTCATTGATATGCTCAGACTGAGGCTGGAAATTACTGGCAAAGGAGTGCTCATTGCCTTCTGCAAAAGGGAAGGATGTAATGGAGAAGAAAATGGCTGCGACCACACTCAAATTGGGCAAGGTAAGTGACTCAAGAAAGCGGGCTGCGGCAAACACTGACCATAAGGCTTTCAAAGGGAAGCAACATTACAATGAGCCTCTCAGTGTATGGCACCTCCCTAGCACAGCCACTGCTGGACAATTCTTTGACAGCTATATCTTTATGCACAGTGGCAGCCAAACATTCGAGACATTGTTCTCTCCCTCCAACAAATTGTTAGCATACTCCCTGGATCTGGATCTGAATTGGAGTAAGCTTGCTCATCTGTCTAGACTGTTGACTCTGGAGATTTGGTGGGCTGACCTCAAGAGACACTTGGTTGGCAAGGCATGCTCAGGGTCTTATTTCCAGAGGAAAGTTAACCTTCCAAGAGGCAGAGAGGCGCAGGCAGGGTGGGGATGGAGGGCCAGGCCAATTCTGCAATGTCCTGAGTGTGGAGAGGCCTATCTGTGTGGTTCTATCTCTGGTTGGGTGCCCCCTGACACTGCCCTGTTTCCTTGTGAGGAGGGGACACCTAGACTCCGGTCAAGGTCCCCAGTCTCCCCTTCACCATGTCTTCAGTCTTGGGGACTGATAGTTGGGGTGATGGAGTGAAGGTGTGTATGCCTTTCCAACAGACACTGAGGGTTATAGAGTCATAGAGTTCTTACAAATAGAAAGATACTGTTCAGGCAATAATATCCATGACGCACATTCATCTATTCTAATCCCATTTTCCAGCATTTAGCCCATAGCCCAGTCTGCTATGGCATTTAAGAACTTGTCTAAATAAATCCTAAATGTGTTGAGGATTCCCACCCTTTCAGACAGTGCTGGGCCTGGCTATCTATAGCAGCTGCTAACCTTCCCATGGAGGCAGAGCCAGTTGTTTGACTTGCTGCACTGATGACGCACACTCTCTTCAACATTTCTGTCTGCTGCTGCTGCTCAACTCTGTGCCTGTGAATGAAGTCTCTCACTGCTGACTCCCACTTGGGCCTGAACAGGTGCCTGGTCTCTGGCAGTCCTCCGAATGCTAGCAGCCTGGAGCACTTCTTTCTCATCCAGCTGTGGGGGTCTTTCAGTGAGATGCTCGCCAGATTGTGTTCTCTCACTCTCTATCAGTACACTTTCCACTGAGGGGTTCGCACCTAGGCTGGTGGGAAATGTATGAGGCAACCTTGCTGCATTGTGGTCTGAGACCTTAGTACTCTCATCTTCAGAGGTCAAGGATGGAGCCTCTGGGAAATCTGGATGTTTTGTCACAGAGATCAAGGATAGACTTTCAGAACCTGAAAGATAAAAGAGAGAGAAAGTGTTGTGGCCAGTGATTAGAAGTGCTATCCCACGATGGAGAGAGAGACAGTAGTGTTGATGTGAGAGTCGCAGTGCAATCAAGTGTGGAACTTACACATTTGGCCAGAATATGGATATTTCTGCATCCCTGCAGGAGCAGTCCCAGTCTTCACCTGTGACAGCCAGGATTCTCTCCTTATATGAGTTAGTGACACATCTCCACCTGTACAGGCTCTTTCTGACCTATTATGGGCTGGCTTCTCATGTAATAAAAAAAAAGGGAGAATTTGAATGAGATTACAGTGGATAGAATAGCTGTTTTTGGGTCTGAAATCTCACATGAGAGACATTATTGGGATATGGTTGGTAATTAATGAGGTATGTTTGGTAAGATAGGGAGAGAAATCTTGCTAGACTTTGCATTGAAAAGGAGAAAGTGAGGCCTGCAGAAGCTGGAGATCAGAATCAAAAAGTGTGGCGCTGGAAAAGCACAGCAGGTCAGGCAGCTTCTGAGGAGCAGGAAAATCAACGTTTTGGGCATAAGCCCTTCATCAGGCCAAAATGTCGACTCTCCTACTCCTCGGATGCTGCCTGACTTGCTGTACTTTTCCAGCGACACACTTTTTGATGTTGCACTGAAAAACCTTCTTAAAAATTCAACATAACACAGACTTGGTCGAATATATGTAAGATTCCAACGACTGTGACAGAAGTGGCCTCAGGTCTTTTTGATTGCACCCTTTTAGCAACTGGGCTATTCCTTTAAGCTACCTCAGAAGGATGAAGCAATAAATTGAGTCAACAGTCTTTTGACCCTAAATAACTTGTTTATTTAACATTTTTTAAATAAAACTGAAGCTCTTGTTAATGTAATATGGTTCTTATCTCTTTTCTACTTTTCACATTAGGCAGGTTTTGTAAGCTGCCATTTAGCTCCAAGCCAAGGTTACAACTGTTCAAGTTATTGACTGACCAACCTGGATCTTTCAGAGCCAGTTAGCCAACTGTTCAGTTCCCACCTGAGGTATTCTGTGACAGATATGAATTACAGATATGGTAATGGGTTCCAATACCCCTCAAGCACCATAATAGCTAAACAGAGTTTTCTCAGTGTTTTTCAGCATCTGTTCCTGTTTCTGAAAAATGCAACCTTAAGCTCATCACTTTCTCATGTAGCTCATTGGCGTGAATTTTGCTTTTGGCAGGAAACTTATTGCCTGTTTTTACAGATTTTTCCTCACTAATAATGGCTACCATATGGTCAAACCATTTCCTCCCTGGCACTAACATTAACTCATTATCATTGCAGGGGAAGAATAAGGTAATTAGGAATTGTCAATGGCAATACTGATCTATCTTGAGATTTTTCTGTTGTAAGTGCTCCCGGAGATAAGTCCAATTGTCAGTTAGCTTTCAGCTCTGCAAACTCAATTCTAATTACAAAGTATCTCTGTCTTTTGGAACAATTCATCCTTCATGCATTTATTTGTCTTTCAGGAAAAGGAACAATGTTGGTTTACAGTTTATAGTTCTTTGACTGTGTTTTACATTATACAATTCAATGGGTGAAACCAACACTAGGGTATGGTGTACAATATTGGTCTTCTTATTTCAGGAAGGATGCAAATGAATTAAAAACAGTTCAGAGAAGGTTTGTTAAACTTATACTTGGAATGGAGTAGTTTTCTTATAAGGAGAGGTTGTTCAGGTTAAGCTTGTACCCACTGGTGTTTAGGAGAGCACAAAGCTAATTGATTGAAACATAAAACCCTGAGAGGGAGTGTGGAAGGTTGAGAGATGACCTTATTGAGGTTTATAAGATCATGAGAGGCATAGATAAGATGAATAGCAAAGGTCTTTTCCCTATGGTGGGGGTGTTCAAAACTAGGGAGCATAAGTTTAAGGTGCGAGGAGACAAATTTCAAAGGACCTCAGGGGCAACTTTTTCACACAGAGGGTGGTTCATGTGTAGAATAAACTGCCAGAGGAAGTGATAGATGTACTGTTATAGCATTTAAAAGATGTTTCGATAGTGACATAACTGCACAGGGTATCCTGCACCGAGTCACCCTTTATTTAGATATACACTGGCTCAGAGTCAGTCAGCTCAGAGTCAATCCCTGAAGTGAGGAGATTCTGAATACCCTGGTTACATGCTTTATCCCCATCACTAAGTCATCCTTTATTTACTTGTGCATAGTGACTGTGGCCAGCTAGCTCGGAATCAGCCCCCCTGAATTCAGGAGTTTATAATCCCCTATTTATATTTTCTTTAATGGAAATGTTAACAAAGAACATTCTACAGAAAAAAAAACATCTCAAACAGTAAATTCAAGTCTACATAAGATAACAGTGCTGCAAACATAATGCATGGAATCCCATGTGGATATATTTATTATTTTATTAAACAGTACAAAATACAGTTAACAACAAACGAAAAGCAGCAGTTCACAAAAACCCCACTATTTACAGGGGAAGGGGCAGCCAGGCCAAATGCCAAACCCCACCATTCAAATCAATTAGCAGGGAAATGAAGACAAACCTCAATCCCTACCCTGGTTAGATTGGTCAGCCAGGGATCCCCCAGGTTAACAAAGGATCTCATAGTCAATAAGATCCACCTGGTTCTAATCACTATGGATAGGTACATGAATAGGAAAGGTTCACAGGGATATGGGCCCAACACAGGCAAAGTGTACTAATTTAGGTTGGGAAACTTGGTTGACATGAATGTGTTAGACAGACGTATCTGGTTCCATGCTATACGAAAAAATGAGCACTGCAGATGTTGGAGATCAGAGTCAAGAATGTGATGCTGGAAAAGCACAGCAGGTCAGGCAACATCCGAGGAGCAGGGGAATCGATGTTTCGGGCATAAGCCCTTCATCAGAAATGTCAGATTCTTGATGAAGGGCGTATGCCCAAAACATCTATTCTCCCGATCCTCGGATGCTGCCTGACCTGCTGTGCTTTTCCAGCACCACACACTCTCGGTTCCCTGCTGTATGAATCAATGGGTAGAAGTGGAGAGGATGCTTTGTATGGGAAAGCATTGAAATGGGGTAAGTGGGCACAAGGGGGCAGTTAAAACAGAGGTGGGGTGAATTTTTTTTTCTCACAGAGGATTGTGAGTCTTTGGAACATTTCCTAAAAAGGTCGTGGAAGGAGAGCGATTAAATATTATTAAGACAGAGGTGGAGAGATTCATGGTAATGTGTATTTGAGGTTACAATCAGCTCAGCCTATGAAATGGTAGAGCAGGCTCAAGGATCTGAGTGGCCTATTCCTTGTCTGTTTGTTCAAATGGCCCTACTTTCTTCTTGATTGAATTCCATCATTCATTATCCACTTTCTGGTATAACATTGACGGAATAATAAAGAGAAATGTGCACAGTTTATAAATTGCCACCAGGATTCAAATAAGTTTAAATTGCAACTTAAAAAAATATTGTCTGAGGTTATACTAATTGAATTCAAATCTAGTTCCTTTACCAGATGGCCATGAAAAACAGCCAACAGTAAAAGATTTTTCTAATTTTTAGAGGGAAATGATCCAGGGAAGGATTACAAAACAGAAGGGATATTAATCAGCTTCACCATGATACCTGGCACTTTCTAATCTTTGCATACAATCACCAGAAAGTCTTCCAAATTCACAGCTGATGCATTTAACAATATAGTCGACTCCCGTAAGAATAGTTCTTGCTTTTAGTAATTTAATAAAATCGAAGAAGATTTAGATTAAGCACTAATGCCACTCTGAATAAATTTGAATATATGATCTTATCTAGATAGGTTTAAGCGAGGCGTTTGTCAAGGTCCCACATGGGAGACAGGTTAACAAGCTTAGATCACATGGAATACAAGGGGAGCTAGCCAACTGGATACAAAATTAAATTGAAGGTAGGAGACAGAGGGTGGTAATGGAGGGTTGCTTTTCATACTGGTTGCTTTTGACCAGCGGTGTGCTGTGAGGATTGATGCTGGGTCCACTACTTTTCATCAGTTATATATAAATGATTTGGATGTGAACATGAGAGGTATGGTTGATAAGTTTGCATATAATACCAAAATAGGTGATATAGTGGACAGCGAAGAAGGTTACCTCAAAGTATAACAGGACCTTGATCAGATGGGCCAATGGACTGAGGAATAGCAGATGGAATTTAATTTAGATAAATGTAAAATATTGCATTTTTGTAAGGCAAATCGGGGCAAAACTTATACACAATGATAGAATGAGTGTTGCTGAACAAAGAGCCTTTGGGGTACAGGTACATATTTCCTTGAAGGTGGACAGGATAGGAAAGAAGGTGTTGTCTCCTCATGCTAGCCGTCATCAGGTGAGGGAAAAGACTCTCACTGTACACCTTATCTAATCCTCTGATCATCTTGTATGTCTCTATTAAGACGCCTCCTAACCTTCTTCTCTCTAATGAAAACAGCCTCAAATTCCTGAGGCTTTCCTGATAAGACCTTCCCTCCATACCAGGTAACATCCTGGTAAATCTCCTCTACACGCTTTCCAATGCTTCCACACCCTTCCTCAAAGTGGCGACCAGAACTGTATGCAATACTCCAAGTGCGGCTGCACCAGAGTTTTGTACAGCTGCAACATGACCTCTTGGTGTCGAAACTCAATCCTTCTACCAATAAAAGCTAACACACCATAAGCCTTTTTAAAAGCAACTTTCAGGGATCTACGCACATGGACACTGAGATCTCTCTGCCCATCCACGCTACCAAGAATCTTATCATTAGCACAGTACTCTGTATTCCTGTTACTCCTTCCAAAGGTAATCACCTCATACTTTTCTGCATTAAACTCCATTTGCCATCTCTCAGCCAAGATCTGCAGCTTATCTATGTCCCTCTGTAACCTGCAACATCCTTCAGCACTATCCACAATTCCACCAAATTTAGTATTGTTTGCAAATTTACTAACCCATACTTTTACACTCTCATCCTGATCATTTATAACAATGAAAAACAGCAGTGGCCCCAAAACAGATCCTTGAAATACACTACTAGTAACTCAACTCCATGATGAACACTTCCAATCAACCACCACGCTGTCTTCCAGCAGCTAACCAATTTCTGATCCAAACTGCTAAATCCCATGCCTCTGTAATTTCTGCAATAGCCTACCGTGGAGAATCTTATCAAATGCTTTACTGAAATCCATGTATACCACATCAACTGCTTTACTCTCATCCACCTGTTTGGTCACCTTCTCAAAGAACTCGATAAGGCTTGTGAGGCACGACCCACTCTACACAAAACCGTGCCGACTATCCCTAATCAACTTATTCCTTTCTGGATGATAATAAATCTTATCTCTTACAATCCTTTCCAACACTTTACCCACAACCAAAGTAAGGCTCACTGGTCTATAATTTCCAGGGTTGTCTCTACTCCCCTTCTTGAACAAAGAAACAACATTTGCTATCCTCCAATCTTCTGTAGACAATGATGACATAAAGATCAATGCCTAAGGCTCTGCGATCTCCTCCCTAGCTTCCCAGAGAATCCTAGGATAAATCCCATCCAACCCCTGGATTTATCTGTATTCAAACTTTCCAAGAGTGTTAACACTTCCTCCTTATGAACCTCAATCCCGTCTCATCTAGTAGCTTGTATCTGTTTTCCTCTCGACAACATTGTCTTTTTCCTGTGTGAACACTGATGAAAAATATTCATTCAGTACCTCTCCTATCTCCTCAGACTCCACATACAATTTCTCGCTACTGTCCTTGATTAGTCCTAACCTTACTCTAGTCATTCTTTTATTTCTGATATACATATAGGAAGCTTTAGGGTTTTCCTTTATTCCACCTGCCAAAGACTTCTCATGGCTCTTCTTAGTTCTCTCTTTCGGTCCTTCCTGACTAACTTGTTTCTCACAAGTGGCCTAGCTGAGCCTTCATGCTTCTCTTTACATAAGCCTCTTTTTTCCTCTTGACAAGAGATTCAACTTCTTTAGGAAACCACAGCTCCCTCGCTCGACCACGTTTTCCCTGTCTGACAGGTACATACTTATCAAGGACACACAGTAGCTTTTAGTCATAGAGTCATAGTCATAGAGATGTACAGCACGGAAACAGACCTTTTGGTCCAACTCGTCCATGCCGCCCAGATATCCCAACCTAATCTAGTTCCACCTGCCAGTACCCAGCCCATATCCCTCCAAACCCCCCTATTCATATACCCATCCAAATGCCTTTTAAATGTTGCAATTGTACCAGCCTCCACCAGTTCCTTTGGCAGCTCATTCCATATACGTACTACCCCTCTGAGTGAAAAAGTTGCCCCTTAGGTCTCTTTTATATCTTTCCCCTCTCACCCTAAACCTATGCCCCCTAGTTCTGGACTCCCCCACCCCAGGGAAAAGACTTTGTCTATTTATCCTGTTCATTCCCCTCATAATTTTATAAATCTCTAAAAGGTCACCCCTCAGCATCCGACGCTCCAGGGAAAACAGCCCTAGCCTATTTAACCTCTCCCTCTAGCTCAAATCTTCCAACCTGGCAACATCCTTGTAAATCTTTTCTGAACTCTTTCATATTTCACAACACTTTCAGTTGTGCACATCCCCTGCTGTTTCCTTTCCCATCCTATGCATCCTAAATCTTGCTTAATCACCTTAAAATTGCCTTTCCCCCGCTATAACTCATGGCCTGCAGCATATACCTATCCCTTTCCATTGCTAAGGTAAACATAACTGAATTGTAGTCACTATCACCCATGAGCTTACCTACTTCCAAATCTAACACCTGACTGGGTTCATTACCCAGTACCAAACCTAATGTGGATTCGCCTCTTGTTGGCCTGTCTGCATACAGTATCAGGAAACTCTCCTGCACACATTGGACAAAAACAGACCCATCGAAAGTACTCAAACTATAGAAATTCCAGTCAGTATTTGGAAAGTTATAGCCCCCAAAACAACTACCCTGTTACTTTCACTCCTATCCAGAATCATCTCTGCAATCCTTTCCTCTACTTCAGAGGCGCCAAACATTTTGAAGGCCTGGAGAAAACTCACAGCAAGGTGACCTCTCCTTTCCTGTTTCTAACCACAGCCCATATTACCTCAATGGATGAGTCCTAATCGAACATCCCTTCTGCCACCATAATACTGTCCTTGACTAACAATGCCACACCTCGCCCTCTTTTACCACCTTTCCTGATCTTTCTGAGATATCTAAATCCCGGGAATCTGCAACACCCACTCCTGTCCTTGTTCTATCCATGTCTCCAAAATTGCCACAACATTGAACTCTCAGGTATAAACTCATGCTGCAAGTTCACCTTATTCCGGATGCTCCTTCAATTCTGGATGGAGTTGAAGTTGACACACTTTAAACCATTTTCCTGCCTGCTGGTGCACATCCTGTGACCTTGCAACCTTATTCATGACCACGCTACTCTCAACCTCCTGGACACTGGAGCTACAACTCAGCTTCCCATTCCCCTGCTAAATTAGTTTAAACCATCCTGAAGAGCATTAGCAAATTTCCCCGTGCCCCAGGATATTGGTACCCCTCTGGTTCAGGGGTAGACAATCCCAGTTGTAGAGATCCTGCCTACTCCAGAATGAGCTCCATTATCCAGATATCTGAATCCCTCCCTCCTGCACCATCCTGGTAGCCATGTGTTCAATTTCTCTCTCTCCATATTCCACATCTCGCTAGCATGTGGCATGGGCAATAAACCAGAGATAACAATTCTGTCTATCCTAGCTCTAAGCTTCCACCCTAGTTCCCTGAATTTCTGCCTTACATCCCCATCCCTTTCCTACCTAAGTCATTGGTGCTTATGTGGACTACAACTTGAGGCTGCTCCCCCTCCCCTTCCCCCTTAAGGATCCAGAAAACACAATCCAAGATATCTAGGAGTCAATCTGGCACCTGGGAGGCAACACACCAACTGTAAATCTCTCTCATTCCCACAGAACCTCCTATCAGTCCCCTTAACTATGGAGTCCCCGATGACTAATGCTCTACTCCTCTCTCCCCTACTCTTCAGAGCAACAGGGACAGACTCTGTGCCAGAGACCTGTACTCCATAGCTTACCCCCAGTAAGTCATCCCACCCAACTGTATCCAAGACAGTATGTTTGTTGTTGAGGGGACCGGCCACAGGGGATCCCTGCACTGCCTGCCGGTTCCCTTTCTGTCCCATGACTGGAACCCATCTACCTTCTTCCTGAACCTGAGGTGTGACTACCTCTCTGTAACACCTCTCAGTTACCCCCTCAGCTTCCCAAATGATCTGAAGTTCAACCAGCTCCAGCTCCAATTCCCTAATGCGGTTTCCGAGGAGCTAGAATTGATGAAAGTCAGTGGGGACACGAGTGATGATCCTTACCTCCCACATTCTACAGGAGGAGCATTCAACTGCCCTAACCTCTATTCCCACTGTTCTGAATTCCCAAAGAGACCATGGGAAAAAAAATACAGTAACCTTAGCAAACTGGCACTCAGAACTTTTTTTTTGGTTAGAGGAGGAGGTGGATGGGTGGGAAACATTACTGAAATAGTGTTTCCCATCCATCCTCCTTCTCTAACCAAAAAGAAAGGCTGAGTGTCGATTAAATGGTATTAACACCCAAGTAGTATTTCAGGTAAAGCAACCACCCAAATATATTACCTCACTTTCTCAGCTTTCTCGTGTCCGCTCCTGTTCAGTGTGTGCTCTGCCTATACACAAGGTAAGCTTTTAAACAATTAACGTACCTTCCTGGCAGCCCTCTGGTCCTCGCTTTTGCTGCTTCTGCTACTGCTGCAAAAATGTAGTACAGGAGTGGGTGGCATGATGGCACAGTGGTTAGCACTGCTGTCTCACAGCGCCAGAGACCCGGGTTCAATTCCTGCCTCAGGCGACTCTCTGTGTGGAGTTTGCACATTCTCCCCGTGTCTGCGTGGGTTTCCTCTGGGTGCTCCGGTTTCCTCCCACAGTCCAAAGATGGTGCGGGTCAGGTGAATTGGCCATGTTAAATTGCCCGTAGTGTTAGGTAAGGGGTAAATGTAGAGGTATGGGTGGGTTGCGGGTCAGTATGGACTTGTTGGCCCCCGAAGGGCCTGTTTCCACACTGTAATGTAATCTAATCTAATCTAAAAAAGGAGTTGGGACATTATGTTGCATCTCTACAGGACATTTGTGAGGCCACCTTTTGAGTACTGCTTACAATTTTGGTCTCCCTGCTATGGGTAAGATTTCATTAAACTTAAAAAGGTTCAGAAAGGATTGACACTGATGTTGCCAGGATTGGAGGGTTTGAGCTATAGGGAGAGACTGAGTATGCTGAGGCTTTTTTTCTCTGGAGCATGGGACGCTGAGAGGTGACCTGATAGGAGTTAATAAAATCGTGAGGGGCATAGATAAGATGAATAGCCAAGGTCTTTTTTTACCTCGGGCAAGGGAGTCCAAGACTAGAGAACATTGATTTAAGGTGAGAGGGGGAAGATTTCAAAGGAGCCTGAGGGGCAACCTTTTCACACAGAGTTTGGTTCGTGTAGTGGGACAAGCTGCCAGAGGAAGTGTTGGAAGCTGATATAATTACAACATTTAAAAGGCATCTGAATGTGTATATGAATAGGAAATGTTTAGAGGGATACAGGCCACATACTGGCAAATGGGACTAGATCTGTTTAGGATAACTGGTCATCATGAATGAGGTGGGCACAAGGGGCTGTTTCTATGCTGTACTACTCTACGACTCTCTATGAATAGTTAGAACACATTGAAATTGAGATATTAGTGAAATAAATGATATAGCACTCATCTATTAAATGGGATTAACATATCATTTATGAATGTGTAACTTCAGGGCAATTAAAGTTAGTTTTATGCACACATTGCTTTCTCAGAAAGAAGAAAATCCAATATTTAATAGGTTTATTTGGTGGCGTGCAGGGAACCAAAAGAAGCAATTGTCAGATGACAAGGAGATACATGAATGAGGCATTACGCAAGTGGAAAGGTGAAGATTTGTGTTCTGGATAGTTAGAGGTTTAAGAGAAGTAACTGTAATAAATTATAAGGATTTCACCTGAAAGGAAGAGGGTTAATGCAGCTATGTGATAATTGAGAGGTTAAAGTGCTTTGAAAGACTAATTAGATCAGAGACAGGGAAAAGTTTGATTACAGGTCAAGCAGAACTCCAATCTTTACAATTAGCTAAGGTGGCAGCCAGGTATTAATGAAGTAAAACTGGAAGAGAGCCAAGGTTTGTGGGAGTCACATTTGATTAATGTCACTCTTGCAGACAATGAGATGGAGGAAATGGTGGTGCATCAGCTCTAATGTCACATGACCATTTGAAATGAGTGTAATTGATGTTGGCTGGTTAATGGAGGAGACATTCAGTCCCTTCACCACCGGAGTTTAGGACAGAAAGAAGCTAATTGATTGAAATGTAAAATTCTGCGAGATTTTCACATGGCGGTGTGGTGAAGATGTTTTCACTTCTGAGAGAACTTCAGTAGCAGCAGTGAGTATCATTCAAAAGATGCATTGCAGAAACTCACCAAGAATCCTTAGCCAGTACCTTCCAAACCCAAAACCAAGACCACCTAGAAGGAAAAAGACTGCAGGTACAAGGAAACACCATCAACTGTAAAATCCCACAATAAATCAAAACAATACATCAAATCAATCAATCAGTCAAGCCACTTACCATCCTGACTTGGAAATATATCACTGTTCCTTTCCTGTCACTGGGTCAAAATCTTGGAACTTCATTCCTAACCACATTGTGGGTTTACCTACAGCACATGTACTGCAGCAGTTCAAGATGGCAGCTCACCACCACCTTATCAAGGGTTCCAAGAAATGGACAATAAATACTGGCCCAACCATTGGTGCCCATAGCCCATGAACAAAAGAAAATGAGCAAAAAAATTAAGTGTTATCAGGTGCACATTGGGAATTGACCCATTGGCTCTGGATAAGGGCAACACATAAACGATGAAGATGCCAAAATTGGAACAAAGTTGGACACTTCAGTGTATTGAGATGACCAATGAAGGAAAACTTATTTTAGGTCATGTGGTGTCACAATGCTAAATTTAAAAACTAAAGTCACAATGTGATTCAGCTTCAGAACAATTACCACAGAAAGGGATGGAATTGGTAACTAGGGAACAGAGTCTGTGGCTGGAAGTAAAGTCAATGATTGCCATCTTCCCTATAGTTAGCTGGAGAAGCTTTTTGTTCATCCCGAACTAGATGTGGAACAAACAGTTTGACAAAATTAGAGATGATAAAAGGGTCGAGAAAAGTACTAATGAAGCGAGTCCTCAGCTCTCATGTGAAAAAAGATGCTGTGTTTTATCAAATGACGGTATCAAGGAATTGAATCTAGATGAGAAATAGTTTCAAAGAAGTCACAACCTATGGGTAACAGCACAATAGTGGGAAGACTCAAGACTCAAGACTCAAGACTCCTCTCAGCATTACTATCTGCTTCCTCTACAATCTTGGATCCATTCGGTGGCAGGTAGGATAACAGCCAGTGGTATGGGGAGGTGATCTCTTCCATGTTGCTGCTGGACACAGAGCTGCAGACCACTGATTGGATGGCAGCACCTGCTGGGTTGGACTTCCACCCCAAGGCCTTGATCCCAGGTGTGACATGGTTTGTATGAGATGTGTCAGGCCTGACCTTGAAATATTGGTCCGCTGCTGGCTGTCCAGCCACTGGAGAAACTTCTGACCCTTCACCAAACTTCTATCTTCAGTGTCCAGTATGTTGTCGTTGATTGACTCCCATGGGAATGTAACACAAACAGCCAAGTTTCTGGTCCAGATGTTTCTGTGGCCAGCAATGAGAAAGCAGAACAGTGTGTTGCCTCGCTGGTGCCAGGATCAAGGATGTCTCAGAGAGTGCGCAGAATGTTCTCAAGGGGGAGAGGGACCAGCAGGAGGTCATTGCACACATTGGAACTAACGACATAGGAAGGGAAAAGGATGAGATTCTGAAGGGAGAGTATAGGATGTTAGGCAGGAATTTAAAAAGGAGGTCCTCGAGAGTAGTAATATCTGGATTACTCCCAGTGCCACGAGCTAGTGAGTGTAGGAAGAGGAAGATAGAGCAGATGAATGCATGACTGAGGAGCTGGTATATGGGAGAAGGATTCACATTCTTGGGTCATTGGAACCTCTTTTAGGGCAGAAGTGACCTGTACAAGAAGGATGGATTGCACCTGAATTGGAAGGGGACTAATATACTGGCAGGGAGATTTGCTCGAGCTGCTTGGGAGGATCTAAACTAGTAACGTTAGGGGGGATGGGATCCAGGGAAATCGTGAGGAAAGAGATCAATCTGAGACTGGTACAGTTGAAAAACAGAACGAGTCAAACAGTCAGGACAGGAAGGAACAAAGCAGAAATGATCAATTAAACTGCGTTTACTTCAATGCAAGAAGCTTAACAGGGAAGGCAGATGAACTGAGGGCATGGTTAGGAACATGGGACTTGGATATCATAGCAATTACAGAGATGTGTCTCAAGGATGGACAGGACAGGCAGTTTAATGTTCCAGGATATAAATGCTACAGGAAGGATAGAAAGGGAGGCAAGAGAGGAGGGCGAGTGTTGTTTTTGATAAAGGTTAGCATTATGGCTGTAATTAGGGAGGATATTCCTGGAAATACATCCAGGGAAGTTATTTGGGTGGAACTGAGAAATAAGAAAGGGATGATCACCTTATTGGGATCGTATTATAGACCTCCCCCAATAGTTAGCAGGAAATTAAGAAACAAATTTGTGAGGAGATCTCAGTTATCTGTAAGAATAATAGGGTGGTTGTGGTAGGGGTATTTAACTTTCCAAACTTAGACTGGGACTGCCATAGTGTTCAGGGTTTAGATGGAGAGGAATTTGTTAAGTGTGTACAAGACAATGTTCTGATTCAGTATGTGGATGTACCTGCTAGAGAAGGTGCAAAACTTGACCTACTCTTGGGAAATAAGGCAGGGCAGGTGACTGAGGTATCAGTGGGGGAGCACTTTGGGGCCAGCGACCATAATTCTATTAGTTTTAAAATAGTGATGGAAAAGGATAGACCAGATCTAAAAGTTGAAGTTCTATATTAGAGGAAGACAAATTTTGACAGTATCAGGCAAGAACTTTCAAAGGTTGATTGGGGGCACATGTTCACAGGTAAAGGGATAGCTGAAAAATGAGAAGCCTTCAAAAATGAGATAACAGGGGTCCAGAGACAGTATGTTTGTGTTAGGGTGAAAGGAAAGGCTGGTAGGTGTAGGGAGTGCTGGATGACTAGAGAAATTGAGGTTTCAGTCAAGATAAAGAAGGACGTCTATGTCAGCTACAGACAGGATAGGTCAAGTGAATCCTTAGAACAGAATAAAAACAGTAGGAGTACACTGAAGAGGGAAATCAGGAGGTCAAAAAGGGGGCATGAAATAGCTTTGGCAAATAGGGCTAAGGAGAATCCAAAGGGATTTTATAAATACATTAAGGACAAAAGGGTAACTAGGGAGAGAATAGGGCCCCTCAAAGATCAGCAAGGCAGCCTTTGTGTGGAATCTCAGGGGATGGAGTGACACTAAACAAGTATTTTGCATCAGTGTTTACTGTGGAGAAGGACGTAGAAAATATAGTATGTGAGGAAATAGATAGTGACATTTTGAAAAATGTCCATATTACAGAGATGGTGGAGCTGGATGTCTTAAAATGCATAAAAGTGGATAAATCTCCAGGACCTGAACAGGTGTATTGTAGAATTCTGTGGGAAGCTAGGGAGGTCATTGCTGGGCCCCTTGCTGAGATATTTGTATCATTGATAGTCACAGGTGAGGTGGCGGGAGACTGGATGTTGGCTAATGCGGTGACGCTATTTAAGGAAGATGGCAAGGAAAAGCCAGGGAACTATAGACCGGTAAGCCTGTCATCAATGGTGGGCCAGTTGTTGGAAGGAATCCTGTGGGACAGGATTTACATGTATTTAGAAAGAGTAGGACTAATTAGGGACAGTCAACATGGATTTGTGCGTGGGAAATCATGTCTCACATACTTGATTGAGTTTTTTGAAAAAGTAACAAACAGATTGATGAGGCCCAAGCAGGTGGACATGATCCATATGGGCTTCAGGAAGCTGTTTGACAAGGTTCGTCGTGGTAGATTGGTTAGCAAAGTTAGATCCCATGGAATACAGGGAGAACCAGCCATTTGGACACAGAACAGGCTTGAAGGTAGAATGGTGAGGAGGTGCCAGTGTTGAACTGGGGTGGACAAAGCTAAAAATCACACACCAGGTTATAGTTCAACATGCACTTTCTGAACTGAGATGTAACTTTTTTTTATATAAAACCTTAAATTATGTCAGGAATGTGACTTGAAAGAAGTTCCGGGGTATACATATTAATGAATCAAAACTGGCAACCAATTCTAAAAGATGAAAGATTCTACAGCAAGCTAGGTTTGTACAATTTATCATAGCAGTTGCATGACACAATGATCTTGTGCAATAAATCCTCTGTCTTATCTGCCCCACTAGCTACCTGACGAAGGAGCAACGCTCTGAAAGCTAGTACTTCCAAATAAACCTGTTGGATGAAAACCCATGTTGTGTAATTTTTAACTTAGTAGAAGGTAGAAGACAGAGGGTGATGGTGGAGGGTTGCCTTTCAGACTGGAGGCCTGTGACCCGTGGTATGCCATAGGAATCGATGCTGGGTCCACTGCTTTTGTCATTTATGTAAATGCTTTGGATGTGAACATAGGAGCTATAGCTAGTAAGTTTGTAGATGTCACAAAAATTGGAGATGTAGTGGACAGCGAAGAAGGTTACCTCAAAGTACAACAGGATCTTGATCAGATGGGCTCACGGGCTGAGGAGTGGCAGATGGAGTTTAATTTAGATAACTGTGAGGTGCTACATTTTGAAAAGGCAAATCAGGGCAGGACTTATATACTTATTGGCAAGGTGCTGGGGAGTATTGCTGAATAAAGTGACCTTGGAATTCCTTAGAAGTGGAGTCACACGTAGATGGGACAACGAAGATGATGTTTGGTATGCTTTCCTGTTTTGGTCAGAGCATTCACTACAGGAGTTGGGAGGTCATCTTGCGGTGACACAGGACATTGGTTAGGCCACTGTTGGAATATTGTGTGCAATTCTGGTCTCCTCCTATCAGAAGGATGTTGTGAAACTTGAAAGGGTTCAGAAAAGATTTACAAGGATGTTGTTTGAGCTATAAGGAAAGCCTGAATAGACTGGGGCTGTTTTCCCTGGAGTGTCAGAGGCAGAGGGGTGACCTTATACAGGTTTATAAACTCATGAGGGGCATAGATAGGGTATATAGACAAGGTCTTTTCTCTGGGTTGGGAGAATCCAGAACGAGAGGGCATAAGTTTAGGGTGAGAGGGGAAAGATTTAAAAGAGACCTAAAGGACAACTTTTTCATGCAGCGGATGGTACGTGTATGGAATGAGCTGCCAGAGGATGTGGTGGAGGCTGGTACAATTACAACATTTAAGAGGCATTTGGATGGGTATATGAATAGGAAGGGTTTAGAGGGATATGGGCCGGGTGCTGGCAGGTGGGACTAGATTGGGCTGGGATATCTGGTCGGCATGGACGGGTTGGACCAAAGGGTCTATTTCCATCTCTATGACTCTATGACTCTAAGAGCTCACATTTACAGTACTGACAAGTTCCAATCTCCAGCATCCACAGTTGTTTGCAAAAATACAGAAGGTTACAATGTGTGGATGGGAAAGTTGTGCACAGGGTTTAGTTTAGGGAAG
This sequence comes from Chiloscyllium punctatum, assembly GCF_047496795.1. Taxonomy (NCBI): domain Eukaryota; kingdom Metazoa; phylum Chordata; class Chondrichthyes; order Orectolobiformes; family Hemiscylliidae; genus Chiloscyllium; species Chiloscyllium punctatum. The sequence continues at coordinate 60,030,585 of NC_092753.1, forward strand.
CAAGGTGAGCAAGGAAATCCGCTACGTTGGGACTGTATATTCAGGTGGAGCTTCAATTGAGCAAGGAAACACAATATACGCAGAGACAGAAAACAGATGGAGGGAGGAGAATCCAGTAGGAAAAAATGGTATGGTGAATGTATAAAGAAAAAAATGGGATGGGTAGAAAACATGACATACATGAATATAGAGGAACATAACGAATTAGGTGGAAGACATGGGTGCAATTTAGTGTTGAGTGCTTTTTTTGTCATGACATGGACTAGTCAGGAATAATCAACGTGCTTTGATGAGGGAAGGTCATGACTTACAAATTTGATTGAATACATTGAGGAAATGACAAGGAGGATCAATGAGGCTTGTGCAGTGGATGTTGTCTACATGGATTTTAATAAGCCACTTGACAAGGTCTCACATGGCAGACTCGTTAAAAGAAAAAGGGCCACAGGGTAATGTGTGAATTGGATCCAAAGTTGGGTTAGTAACAGGAAACAAAGGGTAATGGTCAATGGCTGCACTTGCGAATGGGGGAAAGCTGTTTCAAGTAGTGTTCTGCAGGGCCCAATGTTGGGACCCCTGCTGTTTATTTCATATATTAACAATTTGGTTTTGAATATGGGGGTTACAATTGGGAAATCTGCAGATGACACAAAAATTTGCCAAGTACTGGATAGTATAGAGCATAACTGTAAGTTCCAAAATGATATAGATGGATTGGAGGAATGTGCATGAAAGTGGCTGATGGAGTTCAACTCCGATAAATATGAAATAATAGGGAGGTCAAACTGTAAAAGGGAATGCAAAATAAATGGGAATATATTTCGAAGGGTAGTTGAAGTGAAAGACTTTGGTGTACAAGTGCACAGCTCCCTAAAGTAGCAGTACAGGTTGGTATGGTTGTAAAGAAAATGTATTGAATTATTATCAAAGTTTATCAAAGAAAAGGTACAGAATACAAAAGCAGAGATGTAATGGTGAAACTGCATAAGACACTAATGAGGCAACAACTGAAATACTGTGTGCAGTTTTGGTAACCACATTACAGGAAGGACATAATTGTTCTGGAGAGAGTGCAGAGATGATTTACAAGAATGTTGAAGAATTGTGGCTATGCAGACAGATGGGGGAGGTTGTATACAAATGATTGTAGATGCTGGAATCTGATGAAGACTCATCGAGACTCAAAATGTTAGCTTGCTCTCTCTCCATTGATGCTGCCTGACCCGCTGTGATCTCCGGCATTTGTTGTTTTCACTGGAGAGGTTGGGGTTGTTTTTTGGAAGAGAGGAGGCTGAGGGTGATATGATTGAGGTGCACAAATTAGTATGAGGTAGAGATAGAGTAGACAGGAGGCACCTGTTTCCCTTGGCAGACAGTTCAAAAACTAGGGGTCACAGATTCAAACTAAGATGCAGAAGGGTGGAGGACGTGAAGAAAACCTTATTACACAGGGGGTGATGGATGTGTGGAATTCGCTGCCTGAGTTGGTAGTGGAGGCATAGACCCTAAATTCTATTAAAAAGTATCTGAAGGTGCTGTTCGTTGCAAGGCAATGGGCCGTGTGCAGAAATATGGGATTAGAAAGGGCATCTGATTGTCTTTGTGTTGGCTGGACAAGATAGGCTGAATGATTCATTTTCTGTGCTATGATTGTGTGGGTTTTATGGTTAAAGCATTTACTATTTCTATTAAATGTAATAATGACTGTATATAGCCAAATTAGTCGATACTCATTTCCACATATTATTGTTCGAAGGGAAAACATTTTCCCAGTAATTTGAATTCGCTTCAAAGACTGCGGAATAAAACACACGCGCGTGAAAACACACACACACACCACACACATACACACACACACAGACACGTGCGAACACACACTATTCTGCGCACTGTATGGTGACTGATGTTAATGAATTACGCTTAAACAAATACAGATACCTACAAGCAATTTAAAGCTCAGGCCTTGAAGAGGGGAACCATTTAACCCTGGTACTCCAGCTCTTATGCAAACCTATTTAATGACATTATAAATAACTTTAACTAATCTGATAAAGTGTCAATAAACTTTGATAATAAGCTTTGCTTAGCCTATTCAATTGTACATACTGTTCTAATTTCCATAAATACCAGCACTTTATTTTAACTTTAACCATTTTTTTAAAAATTCCATACATCCATGCCAAAATTTTTCTCCCACTGCAGCACTGCAAGAAATCTCTACCTGAGAAGCACAGAAATAAATGTGGTATAGATGTAGAGCACATAGGAGTTTTATGAAACTTATAAATTTGGATCAAAACGGCTGAATAGTTTGGTGTCTGTTTGAAGTCATTAAGGCTAATTAACACCTAAATGTTGGATCTTACAAAACTACATTTGTGTCTGAACTAGTCATTTTCAATAATGTATTATGTGTTCTATCTGAAATAATTCCGTTGAACTAGATAGAAAGTTTTCAATTCCAATTTGCTTTGCATTTTGAATTGTTCATATTGAATGTTTGTCAAGGTGAATGTAATATTATGCCATTTTATTTCTTAGCTGTTTTGATTTCAGCCAATAAATCACAATGTATTTAGAATTCATGACAGGGAATTAAAGGCATGTGTGTCAGTGGTATGATTTAATAATTTGTTTAGAAGCTTGAAAGGCAGTTCTTCATTTCAAGTTTTCAGGCCTTTGTGGATGGTCTCAGAGCTGGGAATGCCAGCAAATTGATTGGAAATGTTTTGGGACCTGGAATCCACTGCCTACTCAAACAGGGATGGCCCACCTTACAACTTCAGGCAAGACACTTATCATATCTGGATAATCCTGTCCATAGCACCACATGAACAAAGGCTTTCAAAAGAGGACTGCAAAGAATATCAAAGCCATCAATGAGGGAAGGTTAGATTTCAAGAATGATTTACCAAGATTTACTAAGAGGGGCTTCAGTTGTATGAAGAGACTGGAGAAATTGTGATTGTTTTACCTAATACACAGAAATGGACACTGCCAATTAATTGAAAATACATTGAAACCTGTGATATAGGCAGGAGAGGAAGAATGATGAGGAACATTGAAAAGTAATTTCTGGATTAATGGTGCTGGAAGAGCACAGTAATTCAGGCAGCATCCGAGGAGCAGTAAAATCGACGTTTCGGGCAAAAGCCCTTCATCAGGAATACAGGAATACAAGTCTCCACCCTTCAGGCCATCACTGCTTTAATTGCAATGCAGGTCCCTGACAATTTACCAGACTTGCCCTTCCAGTGCACACTGCCAATGCTCTTCTTGGTACAAGACTAGGCCTGAAAGATTTTCTATTCCTGCATCTCCAGTTTTAATGTCAGTGCAGTTTCTTTGCTAAGCGAAACTTTTACAAAGCAGCACTTTTATTAGCCTGTGCAAAATGTATCATATTTATTCTTGATAACACTAATGACATTCCCAAACACACACATTTACTTTAGTCAAGTGCATTGCATCTAACCCACAAGTTCTTAAGCAACTAATAAAATTATTTTTTGATGAAAACTTTGCACATTAAAGTCAGACAAATACTTTTTCTCAAGCACTTAATTGCTAAATCATCAAAGATTCATTATAACTCTCCTGTAGAGCTACAGTTTAATAAATACAAATATATTCTCAGTAACCAACACATTCAAAGGAAAATTTAATTCATAACAGAAAAGTTACCAATTCAGGTTTTGATGAAAATATTTCCATCACTGCCTGTTTACAAGTGGTTCTCAATAAATCTGCCTGGTTTTAAGTTGACTTCATTAGTACAGGTACTTTCTTGAATGAGCAAATTTCCACATTGTGGTTTCCTGCACCTGCCATCTGATTGTAACAAATCTTACTGATCCAGCATGACATAGTGGCATATTGATGTTCAGGAGTATTTTTAAAGTTATTTTCTAGCTTTCAAATCCCTCAGTGCTCCCCTCAACACATTCTCACCCAAATCTCTGTAATCTCATCCAGCCCTACAACTGTTCAAGGTCTTTGCATTCTAAGCCTGGTTCCTTGTACATCTTGGCTCTAACACTGACAGCTGTGTACTTAGCTGCAATTATCATACACTCTGTAATTGCCACTTTAAACATCTCTCTCTCTCTGTCACTTTCTCTCTCTCTATTCTCTCACTCTCTCTATCCTATTGTCCTTGAATTTTTAATCCACAGTGAAATATGAGGGCTAATTGTTGACCTTGAAGAAAGCCTCACTGAAAGATCTTTACTTCTCTCACCATACAGTGGATTGTGGCATTCTTTAATGGGGATTATCAATGTGGTGTTGCACTGATACCATAAACAAAGCAAGAAACTAATCGCATTTTAGAAATCTCACAGTCAGTCAGCCAGGAAATGAAATCCACAAAAATAAATCATTTTTCAAAGAAATTACGTCAAACAAAATAAAGAATGATATATACATATGCAGTAAATGTAGAAACTAAAAGATCACAAAAATAATTTTAGAAAGAATTCTAAAATTTTAGTAATTCATCACAAAGGCGACATTTAGCAACACCTTCATGAAGTTTTTGTTTTCAGGTCCAAAGCTGTTATTTGCAATAGTTGCAAAAGGCTGGTTACAAACAGAGCCACACCTGAATGAACAGGGTGTCCCTTTGTGTGGTTTTTCTAACAGATTGGAAAAAGGACATTTTTAGCATATAATTGATTTCACTGCTGGCTCTTTGTATAGTGTGTCAGGGGAAGGGACGATGTCTTGGTGTATATCTCAGTGAATGATAGACCTTCAAGCTTTCAATCTTCCTAACTTAATCTGTGCATGAACTAGATCCTGAAGATGCAGTCAAATTCAGAGGGATAACGATGACAAACACTAATAGTTAACAGCAAAATCTGGCCATTTTTCACTCTAAATACTTTGTTCAACAGGGACAGAAATCCAGGCAGTGGGAAGACAATGGAACTTATCTGCTAACCAAACTGAAAACAAGCCAGTGAAAGAAGAGGATTTGAAACTAAATGGAATTCAAATGGAGAAGCCAAAAGACCTTTTGATTTCACCTTCTTGGATTTCTGAAGTGAGTATCTTCCTATTACAGAATATAGCTGTCTCTTAACTGAACTCAATATCCTAGCCTGAACCAACTCTTGATCTAAGTAAAAAAGTATTTTATGATGTCCATTTTAAATTTACTCTTCATAAATTTGAATATGTGCCACCCTGTCTAACTGCCATATCACATCAAAAAGGACAGTCTAATTTTTTATTTAACTGAAGTAATTACTAAAAGGAGATAGGAAGTTGAAGTTTTTCATCTTGCACATTAAGACTAGGAAGCAAGAAACAGATGTGAAAACAGGGGCACCAATTTACGCAGCATGAGAAGTTAGGAGACCATTGGCACTAAGACGCAACAAAAACAGTTAACTTATGTCCTGAATCAGACAGCGTGTTGCCATGGGAATGCAGCCTATCTTACCAATCTTCATGACCAACTTAGTTCAAAGAAAGATATGCAATATATTTAAAAATGCCTTTTGTGGACATAAAACAGACCAGTGTAGTAATACATATAACTTCTAGTACACACAAATACATTACACTGCAATGTGAACCTAATGAACATAAATTGAGTTCTACTGTAACTATTGGCACCACCTAGATTTACTATTTATTCATTCATGGACAAGAGCGTTTCTGCTAGGCCAGTTTTATTATTCATCCTTAATTGCCCAGAGGGTGGGTAAGAGTGCTCTAGGTCTGGAGTCATATGTAGGCCAAAACAGGTAAGGATGGCAGTTTCCTTCCTTAACGGATATGAGTGAACCAGACGGCTTTTTCTGACAATTGATAATGGATTCATTGTCATTAGACTCAATTCCAGATTTTTTTAAAATTAAAATTCCACTCTCTGCCATAGTGAGATTCAAAACTGGGCATTATTGCATTAATAAGTAATGTCAAACAGCATAATCACATTTAGTAGGCAACATGTTATTCTTGGAAGTTTGGCTGGTGGAGCACAATCAAGATGCTGCCAGCTGTGAATGGTTATCGGAGCATGTTGTTTGACACTCTCTTCCAGTTGTTTAGACTTATGGACTACACACCTGGCATCACACTGGCACTGAAACCCATATATCATAATGCCATTTGTGTGGGAGGCAAATCATCTTGTTGCCTTGTCAGCAGCATTCTGCAAGTGGGGCAACCCATTCATGGGTTTAGTGCAAAACAGCAGCATGAGCTAGCAAACTGGATCCGTTGCTCGAATATAAGACCATAAGACATAAGAGCAGAAATAGGCAATCCAGCCCATTGTGTCTGCTCTGCCATTCAATGAAATCATGATTAATCTGATAATCATCAACTCCACTTTCCTACATTTTGATTCCATTAGAGATTAAAAATTGGCAATCTTAGCCTTGGATGTACGATTAACCCAACATCAATATCCCTCTGTAGTAAAGAATTCCACAGATTCACAATCCTCTGAAAGAAGCCATTCCTTCTCTTCCTGATCTTCAAAGTGCAACACCTCATTCGGCGATTATACCCTCTGGCCCTAGACTTTCCCATAAGCCACAACACTCTTTCTGCATCTACCCTGTCAAGTCCCCTAAGAATCTTGTATGTTTCAATCAGGTCACTTCACATTCCTGGATACTCCAATGAGGAAAGGCCCAAGCTACTTAAACTGCCCACATAAAGTGGTCTCTTCATATCTGGGATCAGCCCAGTGATCCTTCTCTGGACTACCTCCCCCAATGCCAGCATACCTTTCCTTAAATAAAGCATCCAAGACTATTTAAAGCACTTCAACCATAGTTGAAAAAATGCCTTTTGTTATTGAAAATATAAATTACAAATATATAAGCTAAATAAATTAATATACAAGACTGTATTTTATGTAGGCAAAAGGTATTTGTGTTGTACAGACCATGGGCTAAATCTTATATGTTTTTGGCGAATTCCAAGCCATGTCAAATTTTTTGGAAGATATTTTGACGCAAGGCCTTGCAGGTTCTCTCACCATATCATATCAAACTCACCTCATTAACTATCTATCCGACCTCTATAGGTTCTCTCATGTCTGAGTCTGGCTCCATTTTACTATGCTCTGCTTCCAAGGAACTTGACACCTTCGGTATTCCAGATCCCTTATACCTACACTGCCTTTAAAAGCTAGTTGTGCACCCAGACAAGCACTGTCAGCCCAGAATTGCCCTGCACAGTTCCCAACATTTGTCCCAGATACAACAGCCAGGGGTAAATCAAAGCCCCACTTTGTCAGCTCAGACGGAGAGGTCCTGTTGGTAAGGGGGTAATACAGAAGTGGCATCTCCTCTTGCTCCCAGGACAAGCAGCAAATGCCACAACAGCAGACCATTCCAGCCTGTTCTGAGCTTGTCACCAGGTTAAAGCCACTTGCAGGATTGCACAGCACTAATAGGAGAAGGGTTATGACCTTAGCTTCCCTCCGATACCCTTCACTCTCTGCTGTCTCTGCTGCTCTACCCATCTCCCACCATGCTCACACTCTTCCACTGTCACTATTATCCACAACATCTTTTTTCCCTGACATCACTGGCCTTACACGTTCTCTGTGTTGCCTAATCTCAGACTCATGGGCTGCCTGACGTTCAGCTCCTCCCCTCTTATGTGAAGGACACCCTGATTCTGACCACCCAGGCTCACCACTCTCTGGGTAACAAACTTTCTTCCCATCTTAGCCTTATCCTTAAGTTGTGACCCTTGGTTCTAGAATGCCCTGTCATCAAGAACATTCTTCCTGCATCTACCCTGTCTAACCCTGTTAGAATTTTATAAGTTCCTATGAGATTCACCTCCATTCTTTTAAACTCTGTTTAATGCAGTTTTAATCAATCTCATTTCTCCCCATATATCAGTCCTACCATCCCAGGAATCAATCTGGTAAACCTTCATTGTACTCTATCCATAAATAGAATATCCTTCCTCAGAGAAGGAGACCAAAACTGTACTTACTACTGTAGCTTTGGTCTCATCACAGCCCTGTACAATTGCAGCAAGATATTCCTGCTCCTGAATGTGAATCCTCTCACTGTGAAAGCCAACATACCATTTGCCTTCTTCACCACTTGCTGCATCATAATGCTTAGTGCATTCAGTGAATGTTGTACAAGGACACCCAGGTTTTGTTGCAACTCCCTATTTCCTACGTTATCCCCATTCAGATAATAATCTACTTTCTTGTTCTTCTACCAAAGTGGATAACCTCCCACTTATCTACATGCCATATCTTTGCCTACTTACTTACCCTGACCAAATCACACTGAAGCTTCTCTCCAGCCTCCTTACACCATATTCTTCTACCCACTTTGTGTCATCTGCAAACTTGGAGAGATGACATGTAGTTTCTGCATCTAAATCATTAACATATATTGTGACTAGCTGGGGTCCAAGCACTGATCCCTGCGGTAACCGAGTCGTCACTGCCTGTCACTTGGAAAAAGAACTGTTTTTGCCTCCTGTTGTTTGCTGTGTGCCAACCAGATCTCAATCCATTTCAATATACAACTTTCAATCCCAACTGCTTTAATCTTACATGCTAATCTCTTCTGTGGGACTTTATCAAAGGTCTTCCATAGTTCCCACTTATTTACTTTACTGGTTACATCCTCAAAAAATTCCAGCAGATTTGTCAAGTATGATTTCCCTTTTGTGAATGCATGCTGCCTCTGTCTGATCCTGTCACTATCTTCCAAGTGCTCTGCTATTACATCTTTTATGGTGATAAAATGGTGCATGGACAGCTCAAGCTGGTGAGGGTGCTAGCATGAGTGTGCCGTGCATATCCCAGAAGTTTTTTCAGGCATTCATGTTGTCAATCAGCTGGAACAGCAGATTTGATGTATTTTATGGCAACTTGGACAGTGCAAGTTTACTGAACATTTGTGCTACTCACCCAGCCATGAAAATGTGCTTAGTTGATCAAATGAAGCCTCATAGCACCCATCCCACCCCCACGCACACTCCCTTAGAATGGAATATCACCATATCCATACCCCTCATGATTTTATAGACCTCTATAAGGTCACCCCTCAGCCTCCGATATTCCAGGGACAAAAGTATGACATTAGTTCACACCAAGAGATGTTAGGTCTAATGGGCAAAAGCTAACTAAAACAGCTACGTTTTAAGTGTCTTAAAGGAGGAAAGTGAAATAGAGAGGTGGAGAGATATTGGGAGGCAACTGCAAAACATTGGGCTGAAGCACCTGAAGGCACCAATCCGACTGTCCGTTACTGTCATGTGTACTAAAGTACAGAAATACAGCATAAAATTTACCATTTCACCTCTTCGGTACAAAGTACCCAGGTACAAATCTTAGATCCAAAAAGAGGAATAAAAAAGAAAAGTAGTTGCATTACTTCACAGTGATTCATAGTATAAGTTAGAAAGAAAAACCATAGTCTGACACTACAGTCAGATAAACAAACTTCAATTAATATTACATTGCAGGAGCTCAGTGCAGGGGCTTCCACACGTAGTCTGACAACTCATGCGGCCCCAGTGCAACAACTTTCCCCGCCCTGCTCCAAGCCCCTAGTCCGCTCCACACTCACTCGCTGCTCCGGGACTGCTTAACTTAACCAACCTCTGCTCCGGGACTGATTCCCTCACCAGCCTCTGCTCCGGGACTGATTCCCCCACCAGCCTCCGGGACTGATTCCCCCACCAGCCTCCGGGACTGATTCCCTCACCAGCCTCTGCTCCGGGACTGCTTCCACATGCCAAGCTCCACTCTGGGACTGTTTCCCCACACCGGCCTCCGCTCTGGGACAGTTTCCCCACACTGGCCTCCGCTCTGGGACTGTTTCTCCATGCCAGCCTCCACTTTGGGACTGTTTCCCCACACTGGCCTACACGCTGGGACTGTTTCCCCACACCGGCCTACACTCTGGGACTGTTTCCCTACACTGGCCTCCACTCTGGGACTGTTTCCCCACACTGGCCTCCACTCTGGGACTGTTTCCCCACACTGGCCTCCACTCTGGGACTGTTTCTCCATGCCAGCCTACACTCTGGGACTGTTTCCCCACACTGGCCTACACTCTGGGACTGATTCCCTCACCAGTCTCTGCTCCGGGACTGCTTCCAAATGCCTACCTCCGCTCTGGGACTGTTTCCCCACGTCAGCCTTCACTCTGGGACTGATTACCCAAACCGGCCTACACTCTGGGACTGTTTCCCCACACTGGCCTCTGCTCTGGAACTGTTTCGCCACGCCGGCCTACACTCTGGGACTGTTTCCCCACACTGGCCTCCGCTCTGGGACTGTTTCACCACGCCGGCCAACATTCTGGAGCTGTTTCCCCACACCGGCCTACACTCTGGGACTGTTTTCCCCCGCCGGCCTCCACTCTGGGACTGTTTCCCCACACTGGCCTCCACTCTGGGACTGTTTCTCCATGCCAGCCTCCACTTTGGGACTGTACCCCACACTGGCCTCCACTTTGGGACTGTTTCCCCACACCGGCCTCCACTTTGGGACTGTTTCCCAACACCGGCCTCCACTTTGGGACTGTTTCCCCACACCGGCCTCCACTTTGGGACTGTTTCCCCACACCGGCCTCCGCTCTGGGACTGTTTCCCCACGCTGCCCTTAGCCTGAGACTGTTAGCCCATGCTGGCCTCTGCTCTGGGACTGTTTCCCCACACTGGCCCCCACTCTCGGACTGTATCCCCACACCGGCCTACACTCTGGGACTGTTTCCCCACACCAGCCTCCACTCTGGGACTGTTTCCCCACACCAACCTCTGCTCTGAGACTGTTTCCCCATGCCGGCCTACACTCTGGGACTGTATCCCCACACCGGCCTCCGCTCTGGGACTGTTTCCCCACACTGGCCTCCGCTCTGGGACTGTTTCCCCACACTGGCCTCCGCTCTGGGACTGTTTCCCCACACCAGCCTCCACTATGGGACTGTTTCCCCACACCAGCCTCTGCTCTGGGACTGTCTCCATGTGCCGGCCTCTGCTCTGGGACTTGTTTCCCCACACTGGCCTACACTCTGGGACTGTTTCACCACACTTGCCTACACTCTGGGACTGTTTCCCCACACCGGCCTCTGTTCAGGGACTGTTTCCCCACACTGGCCTACACTCTGGGACTGTTTCCCCACACTGGCCTCAGCTCCGGGACTGATTCCATCACCAGTCTCTGCTCCGGGACTGCTTCCAAATGCCTACCTCCACTCTGGGACTGTTAACTCACGCCAGTCTCCACTCTGGGACTGTTAACCCACGCCAGTCTCCACTCTGGGACTGTTAACCCACACCAGCCTCCACTCTGGGACTGTTTCCCCACGTCAGCCTTCACTCTGGGACTGATTACCCAAACCGGCCTCCACTCTGGGACTGTTTCCCCACACCAGCCTCCAGTCTGGGACTGTTTCCAGACACCGGCCTACACTCTGGGACTGTTTCCCCACACCGGCCTACACTCTGGCACTGTTTCCCTATACTGGCCTCCACTCTGGGACTGTTACCCTACACCGGCCTACACTCTGAGACTGTTTCACCATGCCGGCCTCCGATCTGGGACTTTTTCCCCACGCTGGCCTCCAGCCTGAGACTGTTAGCCCATGCTGGCCTCTGCTCTGGGACTGTTTCCCCACACTGGCCCCCACTCTCGGACTGTATCCTCACACCGGCCTTCACTCTGGGACTGATTCCCCACACCAGCCTCCGCCCTGGGACTGTTTCCCCACACCAGCCTACACTCTGGGACTGTTTCCCCACACTGGCCTCCACTCTGGGACTGTTTCCCTACACCGGCCTACACTCTGAGACTGTTTCACCATGCCGGCCTCCGCTCTGAGACTGTTTCCCCACACCGGCCTCCACTCTGGGACTGATTCCCCACACCAGCCTACACTCTGGGACTGTTTCCCTACACCTGCCTCCACTCTGGGACTGTTTCCCTACACCAGTCGTCGCTCTGGGACTGTTTCCCCACACCAGCCTTCACTCTGGGACTGTTTCCCCACACTGGCCTCCACTCTGGGACTGTTTCCCCACACCAGCCTTCACTCTGGGACTGTTTCCCCACACCAGCCTTCACTCTGGGACTGTTTCCCCACACCAGCCTTCACTCTGGGACTGTTTCCCCACACTGGCCTCCACTCTGGGATTGTTTCCCCACGCTGCCCTCCACTCTGGGATTGTTTCCCCACGCTGCCCTCCACTCTGGGATTGTTTCCCCACGCTGCCCTCCACTCTGGGATTGTTTCCCCACGCTGCCCTCCACTCTGGGATTGTTTCCCCACACCAGCCTCTGCTCTGGAACTGTTTCCCCACGCTGCCCTCCACTCTGGGATTGTTTCCCCACACCAACCTCTGCTCTGAGACTGTTTCCCCACGCCAGCCTCCACTCAGGGACTGTTTCCCTACACCTGCCTCCACTCTGGGACTGTTTCCCTACACCAGCCGTCGCTCTGGGACTGTTTCCCCACGCCAGCCTCCACTCTGGGACTGTTTCCCCACACCAGCCTCTACTCTGGGACTGTTTCCCTACACCGGCCTACACTCTGAGACTGTTTCACCATGCCGGCCTCCGCTCTGAGACTGTTTCCCCACACCGGCCTCCACTCTGGGACTGATTCCCCACACCAGCCTACACTCTGGGACTGTTTCCCTACACCTGCCTCCACTCTGGGACTGTTTCCCTACACTAGTCGTCGCTCTGGGACTGTTTCCCCACACCAGCCTTCACTCTGGGACTGTTTCCCCACACCAGCCTTCACTCTGGGACTGTTTCCCCACACCAGCCTTCACTCTGGGACTGTTTCCCCACACCAGCCTTCACTCTGGGACTGTTTCCCCACACCAGCCTTCACTCTGGGACTGTTTCCCCACACTGGCCTTCACTCTGGGACTGTTTCCCCACACTGGCCTCCACTCTGGGACTGTTTCCCCACACCATCCTTCACTCTGGGACTGTTTCCCCACACCAGCCTACACTCAGGGACTGTTTCCCCACACTGGCCTCCACTCTGGGACTGTTTCCCCACACCAGCCTCTGCTCTGGAACTGTTTCCCCACGCTGCCCTCCACTCTGGGATTGTTTCCCCACGCTGCCCTCCACTCTGGGATTGTTTCCCCACGCTGCCCTCCACTCTGGGACTGTTTCCCCACACCTGCCCTCCACTCTGGGATTTTTTCCCCACACCAGCCTCTGCTCTGGAACTGTTTCCCCACGCTGCCCTCCACTCTGGGATTGTTTCCCCACACCAACCTCTGCTCTGGGACTGATTCCCCACACCAGCCTCCACTCTGGGACTGTTTCCCCACGCCAGCCTCCACTCTGGGACTGTTTCCCCACACCAGCCTTCACTCTGGGACTGTTTCTCCACGTCGGCCTACACTCTGGGACTGTCTCCCCACATTGGCCTCCGCTCTGGGACTGTTTCCCCACACCAACCTCTGCTCTGGGACTGTATCCCCATACTGGCCTCTGTTCTGGGACTGTTTCCCCACACCGGCCTACACTCTGGGATTGTTTCCCCACACTGGCCTCTGTTCTGGGACTGTTTCCCCACACTGGCCTCTGTTCTGGGACTGTTTCCCCACACCGGCCTCCACTCTGGGACTGTTTCCCCACACTGGCCTCTGCTCTGGGACTGTTTCCCCACACTGGCCTCTGCTCTGGGACTGTTTCCCCACACTGGCCTCTGCTCTGGGACTGTTTCCCCACACTGGCCTCTGCTCTGGGACTGTTTCCCCACACTGGCCTCTGCTCTGGGACTGTTTCCCCACACTGGCCTCTGCTCTGGGACTGTTTCCCCACACTGGCCTCTGCTCTGGGACTGTTTCCCCACACTGGCCTCTGTTCTGGGACTGTTTCCCCACACCGGCCTCCACTCTGGGACTGTTTCCCCACACTGGCCTCTGCTCTGGGACTGTTTCCCCACACTGGCCTCTGTTCTGGGACTGTTTCCCCATGCCGGACTACACCAGAGGACTATTTCCCCACAGCGGCTTCTCCTCTGGGATTCGTCTCCAGTACTCGCTAGTGGTGGCCTCTGGTCTGGAGTCACCTTGTCCATTCCCCTCCAGGGAAGTCCGAGTCAAAAGTTGAACAAAAAATGCAGAAAGGAAAAAAACAAAGATAAAAAAGAAAAAGGACTGGTGTAAAAGAGGAGCTCCGGCTGCAGTGTCTTACTCTACCGCTGCCATCTTGTAACTACACTAGCACCAGTGCTGTTTAAAAGGTTTGGAACACAACTTGCAAGTGAGTTGCTTTTCACTTGCTTCTACTCTTGTAGAGTCTCTGAAAACACTATAGAACATTTTTGGAGATCTTGTTTTGCGTAGTTAGAATTAACAAGGAGAGCAGCTATATTATTATAGCCTTCAGGAGGGACAGAAGAGTTTGGTACCCCGCCCATAGCAAGGTCACATCAGACATAGGGGGACTGTGACTGCAGTGCATCTGGATTTGCAAAGGAAGAGTTTCTAGAAGATGCTGGCAAACCTGTGTACCCACAGAATGTATCAGTAAAGCCTGAATGTTTGATCTGCATTGGAGGCAGAATTAGAGGCTGAAGCACTGGAAGATTGACTGGAAATTTCTGACATATCGCCCCTTCTGGACTCTTTGAAAAGTGGGTGGTCTGGTAAGTTAGATCCACACTCTGATAATGACTGTTGTATGAGCATTCAGAGTGGATTGCAAGAGAGGACATCTTCAGAAGCCTACAGACACCGGGAATATTTTACATACTCATAGCTATTCTTAAAGTAAACATTCGGTTAATCATTTATTGATGGTTGGGGGTCGATGATAGCTACATGTCTGCATAGGTAGTCAATTAAATTCCTTACATGTCCTATTGTCAGTGGGGAAATATTATTTCCAACTAGCAATCATTCCATCATCAATCCCAGCCATCAATAAAGAATTAACTAATCCTTTACTCTCAGAAGAGCTCCTGAGTGTGTGTGAGATGTTCTTAGAGTCTGTGTGTGTAGGGTTTCTGAAGAGCTCATCTCTTCCAATCCATTGTATACATTATGTTTAATAAAACATGTACATTTTCAAGCATGTGGACCTACCTCCTACACTAACCCAATTGATCTGATTTGATTTGATTTGATTCATTACTGTCACATGTACCGAGGTACAGTGAAAAGTGCTGTCTTATGTGCTTTGCGTGCAGATCAACTACACTCATGCATCAGGGTAACAGAGTGCAGGATACACTGTTACAGCTCCTGAGAAGGTACAGAGAGAGATCAACATTAACATTAAAGGGGTCCATTCAAAAGTCTGACAAAAGTGGCAGACTGGGGAGACTCAATTATTTTCATTAACCAACCCTTTTTGCCAGATGACTGTAGCTATGGCCACAAGGTACTGTGCGAAGTTTCTCTCTCTCCGAAGAATCTGTTTGGCATCTGAGGGTAATGTAGATTTCGTCCACCTTTGGGAGTCCTCTACATCAGCCCGGCTGCCAGTCTCTAAAGATCCAAAGGTCTTTATTGTTTCGATGGCCTTTAGAGTCCACCCACCATCCTTTAGAATAGCAAATACCTGCCCTCGGCACTGTTTGGGTAGGGTTCAAAAATCACCTTGGGCCTCAAGTACCAGACAATGTCGGGCAGGGGCCAAGGAAACGTCCTCACATCATGGTCTGGATCCCAAAATAAAACCATTGCCTTTAGTCTCCATATGTTATTGATTTTTATTTTCCCTTAAGAGTGTATTACAGTAATAACACTGTTTGAGTCATGTTTTCCTTTACATAGGTTGCAGTGTTGAAATTGACCTAAGTTTGTTAGATAGCACCTTCCAAACCCACAACCATTTCCATCTAACAGAGTAAGGGCAGCAGATAAATGGCAACACCAGCACCTGCAAAGTTCCTTTCCAAGCCACTCATCTTCCTGACTTTGAGATATATTACCATTCCATCAGCGTCGTTAGGTCAGAATTCCAGAATAATCTCCCTGACAGCGTTGTGGGTGTACCTACAGCTCGTGAAGGCTGATCACCACCACCACCATCTCAAGGGCAACTAGAGATGGACAATACATGTTGGATCAGTAATTCCCTGAATGAATTTTTAAAAACAATTTAAATATTCATACTCCTGTGTTATATCTAGGATTCCTCTTTATATCCCATGAACAAAGTGAGGCACCCATTGCTAACTGACCCAGATAAGAAGAAAGGATTTTCTGGGCAACAGCAAACATATCTATGCATTACAAAACTTCTCACATCGGTTATTCATATATTAGAATTATTTAGATCAAACTGACGTATAAACGTGTAATTTTGGAAAATTATCTATTTCAGTTCGCCACACGTACAAATTGGTGAACAACTGAAATAAAAGAAATGTACTCTATTGCAGCAGTTTATCTCTCTTAACTTTTATGTACATTATGTGCCATACTTCAATGATATCTCATAATTCAAGGAAGTATTACCTTTTATCAGATTCAGAAATAGGAAAACCTGCTGAAATCTCAAGGGTTCATTTCGAAAATGTTTGATGACTAATATTTTTCAGAGTTGTAGAGCTAGAAATTCATTCAGTCTCTTTCTGTGTGTGGGGGCTAATATTTGTGGCGTGCTAATGCTGAATGAACTGAAGGTGGGGAGCATGCAAATTCTGTGCACCCATATCATTTGAATGAACATAGCACATGGTCAAGTACATTTGTAGGTGGGTACAAGATTTGTACCGAGGTACTTTGTATCTAAGGTGTTGCCGCGTGTTAGCGGCATCAAATACTTTTCACTATACTCCTGTTCCTTTATAACTTGAGTACATGTGACAATAAACCTAACTCTATTTCTAAGCAGGAATCACAGGTCTGGCTTCTTCCAAACATTCCCAGCTACCTCTGTGTCTCCTGGGGACAAGTAGCATTATTTAGAAGCCAGATTCTGCAGGCAACCTACTCTCCTTAAAGGCAGGCTAGGCCTCTTAAATGATATTACTATAAGTTAAATGTGAACACAATCCAGAGGAAGTGATCCAAGGTGATAGTTGTGTGACTAGAGCCATTAGTGGGTGGCACGGTGGCACAGTGGTTAGCACTGCTACCTCACAGCGCCAGAGACCTGGGTTCAATTCCCGCCTCAGGTGACTGTATGGTGTTTGCACATTCTCTCCGTGTCTGCATGGATTTCCTCCGGGTGCTCCAGTTTCCTCCCACAATCCAAAGATGTGCAGGTCAGGTGAATTCGCCATGCTAAATTGCCTGTAGTGTTAGGTAAGGGGTAGGGGTGGGTTGCGCTTCGGTGGGTCGGTGTGGACTGGTTGGGCCGAAGAGCCTGTTTCCACACTGTAATGTAATCTAATCTAATTAGAATTGAAGGTGGAAAGAAAGAGAGATGGTATGGTTGAGGTGAGAGGAGGTGCTTGAAGAGGTGACGTGAATAACAGGAAGCCCTCAAGGAGCAGGAAGAAGCAAGAGCAACCATTTACCAGAGAGGTGAATTGCAGAATCCACATCATTGGATCTGCTAACAGCGTCACAAGACTTCTAATGTGGTGGTTTGAGTTAATAAATGCACTTGCATGTAACCGCCACAATCCAGTCCTCATGCTGCTCTATACAGTACAGTCCCTCGTTTATCCTTCTACCTTTACTGGGATGCACTAATTGTGCCTACCTCACCCTGATAGACTTTAGCTATTCAAGTAGGAATGTTATATCAACACGTTGCCACAAAAATCTGCCATTTCGTTTTCAGGGCTACATGATACACAACAAGAGAGAACAGAACAGAACTACCTAGAAGCCTGCATCTCTCAAATCCTACAAAGGAGGTTGTTGTATTAGTGCTTCAGGACTCTGGAGTAATCTTGCAATGATACCATGGAGCTAAGAATCACTAAGAACAAATTGCTCAGTGTGGGTGGAATTAGAACAGAACTGACCACATTAAATTAGACACTATTACACCAGACTAATGTGGACTAGAAATATAAGATGAGCAAAAGGTCAAAGGTACATCAACAAGATAATTTAGCCTTTACCTAATAGAACTATAAGATCACAGCCCAGTACATCCCTGATTACCACGTAGAGCAATGTTTGATATTAATGTATAAAAAATATTATTACAGAGGAACCTTGACTATCCAAATGACACGGGTGGGGGGTATTTCGTTCGGTTAATCAAATGCCGGATAACATAGTTTAGTCAAGCATCGGGACCTTGCAATCTTGCCAGATAATCTGAAATTTGGATAATCAAATGCCACATAATAGAGGTTGCTCTTAGTCTGAAGACAGTCCTTGACTGTGCCTTCTCTTGGACCAGTCTGTCTTGAACCCAAGCTCACAGTGTGGCATCAAACTACACAATAAAAGGCAGATGATTGACTAAATAACGGGATTAGTTGAGGTAGGAACAATGGCATTCAACATCACTGAGAACGTTGAAAATGATGGTATATTCCTGCCTCATGCCCCTTTCCAACACACAGCTCCCCACTGTCTTGCTATCTGGGTGTGAGGCTGTCAGTATTGGTAGATGAGTGAACATGCTGAAACTTGTGTGATCTTGGAACACTATTTATAACCATTATCTTCCCTCCTTTCACATCATCTTTCCCTTTTAGAGTTCCCACTTTCAGACACTCAAGATGTCTTCTTGCACAAGGAGGAAGAGGGAGACAGCAATAGTATTGGGGAATAGGCACCTTTACTTAATCTGACCCTCACAGACACCAGCTCAGATATTGGCACACTACTGTCCTAAATGCTAGGATAGAGTTGGGAACAGCATATGATAAGTCTCATGGGCTGCAAACAAGTCAGGCTTAATAGATGGTTAACTTGCCAACTCACTAAAGAGTGAGGTTTTGCAACTCTGATGAGGATCCCAATTGCTTAGCACACAAGACAACACTGATGTTGACATATAATTGATACAAGGAAATATTGGCTGGCTTGTCAAACATCTTCCTATCATTTTCAAGAATCATAAAGAAATCCAGTTACATGTTGTACAGTTTCCCGGTCTTTGTTCCAACTTCTCATAGGACTGCCCGCCCATGGACATTGCAACTGCTGCTTCCCTTAGCTGTTGGGGCCTACTCCTTCTGCCCTCCTTCTGAGCACACTGCAAAAAACTGAAGGAAATCCCAGAATTCAATATAATAGAACTTCAGAAAATCTCGATAGTACTTCCAGACGTTTTGCAGTAGAAAAGGCTGTCAAAAAATGACCTTATAGATAAATTATATGAGTCATGTGGCACAATGGTTGTATCCTTACCTCTGAGCCAGGTGGCTTTGGTTTAAGTCCTACCTGCTCCAGAGGTGTGTCAGAACATCTCTGAACAGATTGATTAGAAAATAGCTATCTGTAATTTGAAGGCCTGTCCATTTAAGGTAGGTTAGCCCATGGTCCACATTGCAGTCTCATGCCTGATCTTGCATGAGTGAACAAATGTGAGATTATATTACAGTTAGGCTACATGGCATGAGGGGTAGAGTTGATTCATAGTCTCTGGCACATTCTGTGGATATCCACATGGACACCCCAGAGGGCAAAAAAAACAGTTAAAACAAAACTGATGCTTGAAATTAAATGTAGTGAGCATACTCCATTTTGAAGCATAGACCAGTAAATATGATTTGCAAGTTTTATTGGTTTTTCCTTTTGGAGACCTCACAACATGAGCCATGCCAAATCCATTAAAATTGTCCTGGTAAACACTATTAGGCCTCTGCTGTGTCACCTCCAGCACTGCTACACAATTGGATTTCATGCCTATACTGTTTGCAATGCGGCTGACATGCTGTGAAAATCAGTGTTCCGTTGGAAACTTCAGTCACCATATTAATAACTTTTTCTAATGTCCAGTTAGCATCCCAGCAGCAAATGCACATACTTTGTGCATAAGTCATAAATTTCAAAGTTTAGACACAAGCTATAATTTACCTCCGTTCTATTTCAGTATAAAACTCTCCTCTCACTGAAGTGGATTTGAGATGCAATGCAATGTGCTCTCCAAATAGGTCACTAGGAAAAGTTAAAACTTAGTATATATATTAGACTGGTAATTTACTACAGCTTCTAACTCAAAGCACAAGTAACATGTAAGTAAGTATGAGGAGATTATAATGTATTCTATGTTCCTTGATTATTTCTGTCCAAACTGCGTCCATCAGGATTATTCATACTTTGTTCTTAAACTAACAGTAAAGTGTGAGTTTGGTAAATTTCACATCGCTATTATAAGAATCAGCCCCTGTTTACAGTAAACATCCCTTTGTGGTTGGTTTTATGATATGACTAATTCAGAAATGTAACAATTCAAATGTTCACCATGTAAATTCATGATGCCTGTGATCATATTATATTCCACAACCTCCCACTCACTTAACGTCAGCCTTACCTTAGCAATATACATTGTATTGCCTGCCATTTGTGAGATCTGCCTTACAACCCTTGGCTTTACATATACCCTCATCACTGTTTCTAATGTTAATCCAAGGTAAATATTAAAAATCCAAAACAGAATGTGGCTAATTAGATTATAATATGCCTTCCCCACAGTATTGAAACCATAAAGATAAGCTAAGATAGAAAAGATACAACTGGGAGCATAGCCTAAAAATTAGGGTCGGGGAGATCTGGGAAGCACTTCTAGACAGAAAGGGCAGAAGAGATTTGGAACTCTCTTCCACAAAAGGCAGCTGATGACAGATCAGTTGTTAATTTTAAATCTGAAATAGATTTTTTTGTTGAGCAAAAGTATTAAGGGAGATGGGGTAAAAGCAGGTATATGATTGCATTGAATGGCAGAGCAGGCTTGAGCAGCTATTTGGTCTAGTTCTGTTCCTGTATTCCTAAAAGCAGTTACGATAACCAGTTAGCTTCAATTTGGTTTAAACTCATTGAACAACATTTGTAAAGTGTTTGTTGCACATGATTAACTGGGGTAGGTGTCCACCGAGCAGACTCAGAGTGCAGTGAGTGCCTCTTGGCCCGGCAGTCACCCATTATTTCCAATGGAGTATTCCAAATGATCAGACAATAGAGACTGTCAGCCATTCACCTGAGAGTACCAGTGAATCATTCAGTCAATCATTTGTAAGTCCTGAAGGATTGTGCTAACTACCTAATCATCCTTGTGGCCTATCAGCTGATCAATTGTTTGATAGCCTCAATGGATTGTGCCAGTAGATCATCTAATAATCCCAGTGGATCGCCTAGTTGTCCCTATAGGAAACAAATTCAAAGTGAAGACGTTTGGCTGGCAAACTGTGTGAATGGGAATCAATGCGAATGGCTCCAGTCCACCATTAAATTCAATGGCCTGGCCAACCTCTGAGTTGAGATTAGATTACCTACAGTATGGAAACAGGCCCTTTGGCCCAACAAATCCACACCGACCCTCCGAAGAGTAACCCACCTGGATCCATTCCCTTAGTTTATAAGTACCCCGGACTAATGCATTTATCACTATGGGCAGTTTAGCATTGTCAATTCACCTGACCTGCACACCTTTGGATTGCGGGAGGAAACCAGAGCACCCAGAGGAAACCCATGCAAATATGGGGACAATGTGCAAACTCCACACAGTCACCCAACGTGGGAATCAAACCCAGGTCCCTGGCACTGTGAGGGAGCAGTGTTAACTGCTGAGCCACTGTGCCACCCCTGAGAAAGGCAGGTCATTGTGGGCAGGGAGATTGTCTGGTCTCAAAATGTAGGTGTGATCCGAAGTGACATTAAATCAAAATGTTATAATGGAAACCAAAAACTCACTTTGGTTCCTTGTGGCCTTTCAAAAGCAAGAATGAACATACTCAGTTACTCCTTGGCTGGACTTCCAGTCATTAGGGTTAGCACAGTTCACCATCCATCTAGAATGTTCTGAAATGACCATAATGGTTTGTATGTCATAGGTCGATAATTTACCTTTTAAGTACCTCCAAACTTGGGCAGGTGTTGTTCACTTTTAGGCTTTTAAGCAGATATTGGCAGCCATTACAATAGCAAGGGTGGAAAGTCATTTCTTGTCTCATTGGTTCCTCACTTAAGACACCTCAAAAAGATCACCTTGTTTGTGAGAAAACGAAATGGTAGATAGTTTATTTGTAGATTAGTTGACTGTTTGTATGTAGGAGCCATGAAATGATCAGAGAGTTAGAGGCAACAAAACTAGAGGAACCAAGTCTATTTTTATTGCATGGCCAATGGATTAGATCTAGAGGTAATTTACCTAATGGTGCTTTGGGCCTAGGTTAATGACCTGAACTTGCAAATAAGAATGCTTTCAAGCCAGGTTAAGCAGAAGGCGCACTTCTTCTGGCTTATAATCAGGAGCCAGGTCATGGGGACAGGGAAAGGGTAATGAACCTAATTCATGAACATAAAGAAATAAAAAAAGGCAAACAGCACGACAGTGAGTAAATTGTCAGTTTTTACACGTCATATGCCTCATATTTTAAGGTTGAGTATTTTGGACAGAATTTTCTAGTACTTTCCCAAAGTACCGTTGGAGATTTGGTGGGAAATCAGCAGGTACCATGGCGATACTATATAAATTGTCATTTTTAGTCATTGATGTTGTTTCTCCAGGGGTCCTCTGGTGATTCTGTTAATCTGAGAGTAAGCTAAATGTCTTTGAATTGCAATTCTCACTTTCAAAAGCCTCAATCTTTTTGTCAAACCTCCCTCCCTATCAGTGAACTTACTAGGAGTGTGATCAACAGTGGGAGCCTGGATTGTAATCGAGTCTGCTCATAAAAAATGATGATTTCAAGCTCTTGCACACTCCGCTAGGTATGCATCTCAATGGAAATCAACTTTGTCTTTGTCTGAGTCTACCCACTCCGTTTGTGGGGCACTAGTGTTGAGGATTATGGAGGAGGAAGTGTTGTTGCCTATTTTTACTGATTTGCCAGTTATTTGAGCGTGTAAATCTCTAGTTAGTGCAATAATATATCGTATGTCCATCAGATACAAGTGAGTTTGGTATCATAATGTAAAATTAGTTTAAATTCAATAAGCAAATGATTGTTAGTCCCCAGGATGTAAAGTATAGTTCGGTATAGTTATTGAGCATATCAATAAGGAGACATGTTGTAGTTACATCTGACCATATGATACTGGAGCATGGGTCAATAGGATTTTGACTAAGATATCCTCTCTCACCACCTTCTGTAAATAGCTATGTATAATAAAGAGTGTTTATGTTCACTCAATAAAAAGTGTAGATCTTATCTTACTACATGAGACATATCTCTTCCAGGGAAAAAATGCAGAATACTATGCAAATTCTGAAGCACCAAAGGAAAAGGTTTGCCTAGGAGAAGTAACTTCTTTAAAAGAAAGTTGATTTATCCAATGGTTTGAAATCATTTAAAATGGCAGCTTTGTCTGCTCAACTGTCATGAGTCATTCTCTTTATTTTGTTTTAGATGGTTGTGCTTTAAGATTGATTGGATCCCTGGTCTTTTACGTTTTCTGAAAATGAAAATAATAAGATTAGTTGGACTATATATTCAATGGTATTTGGCTGACTGAGTCTGTAGTGAGTGTTTGATTAATTGCTGTTTTGGCTGAGCTGTGCCACCATGCAGTCTCATTGTTAAAAAATGAAGGGAAACACCTTTGAAAGCAAATATTCACTTGAAAATTTTCTTTCCACCTCGAAAAAAATTTCCACCATGAGAATGTGAAGGATTCCAAATTATGTTGTTACAGTTACTTTCATAAAGCAGTGCTATATTTATTTAAAAACTGTCATTATAAACATGAACCACATCCAGCTAAAAATAACTCACTCTGTGTAGCCCAATAATTCCTGGCAAAGGTCTGAACAGTTTTACAGGAAGGGCTATGTAGCAATTGTAATGAGGCCAGGCAGGTGGACCCCATAGAATATGAGTTCCCTGATTGGGATTGTTAACTTAATTCAATCAGAAAGTCTTGGCTGCCAGATAAAAACAGATTTTACACCTGAAGGGAGCTGTATCAGCATCAGGGACTTTCCATGTGTAAATAAAAGATGACTTGGAAAAGGGATAGCGGCCGCTGTGGAGTTATTTCAGTGGCGTTGAGAGTAAAGCATGTCCTGAAGAAACTCACTTTCAACAATCGCCTTTGAGTTGGAGTAAGCACTGTTTGCATCATGCTGTTATTTGGGCAGCTTCACTAGTTCAACTTGCTGTCAAAGACTGGGTCCAGTATATGGAAAGAATGCATAACGTTTTCTGGGCCATTGACACTGGGGCAGATGAAAAGCGACAAATAATTCTCCTGACGATTTGTGGACCCAAAACTTTCTCACTTCTTAGGAGCCTAACTTTCACTGAGGCACCAGATTATAGAACCTTTCAAGAGTTGATGGATTTAATTAAGGAATATTATGACCCCAAGCCTCCACTATTTCTGAAATGCTACCATTTTACCTGGCAATTTGAGAATCAGCAGAATCCATGTCTAGATTTTTGACTAGGTTAAGGCAACTGGCAGAGGATTGTAACTTTGGTTTAACCTTAATGAGATGCTGAGAGACCATTTGGTATATGGAACGAATGATGTGACCATGCAAAAGCACTGACTAGCTGAAGCCCAACTAGACTTTAAAAGGTGCTACAACTGGCTTTGTCATTGGAAAATGTGGCAAATGGAGCATACAAGTTGCAGGGTATTCCAATAGAAGTGGACATCATTGCCAGTATGACTGAGTTTGGAGAACACTTGAGTGAAGGCAATTGTATAGCCTCACTCAGGAAATATCCTGAACAGAGGGACTCCCAGTCAGCCCACAGCAAAACCCCAAAACAAAGCTAAGCCTCGGACGAATGGTTCACATTTTCTTCAGCACCTGGGCTGGCAAACCATTATAGTTTCTGTCAGTGTGAGGACTCGAGACAGCTAAAGAGTCCCACAAAACCTAAACTGAGAAAGAGAACACTGGGCCGGTATCTAGGAGAGTGTACACTCTGGAAAATCCACCTACCTGTGGTTTGGAATAGTTAACTTGCTTCGCAATATTCAAATCATAACTAATCAATGTAAACATCTGGTTAAATGGTCACCTGGTTCTAATGGAGGTCGATACCAGTGAGGTCATTTCAGTGACCGCAGAACCAGTCTTTAACATAATTCGCTCTGGACTCCAACCCTTAAGTTTTCACAAGACCTAAAGGTGAGATTTTGATTCCTGTCTCTTGTGAGAAGCCACTGGTTCAGTTACCACTGATTGTAGTGAAAGGCTCGAGCCCAAGCTTGATGGAGCAAAATTGGTTGCGAAAAGTTCACCTTGATCAGCTCAACAATTTTCAATTAGAAAATGGCTGCCTAAATGATGCCCCAAGTAAAACCTGGAAGATTTTAAGGAAGGTCTCAGGACTGTCAAAGGAGGCAAGGTCACCGTGTATGTTGACCAGGAAGCAATTGCATTATCCTGCAAGGCCTGCCCAATGCAAAGGTAGGGGCAGAAATCAGAAGGCTAAAAACCAAAGGGATCATCAAACCTGCCCAGTCTGCAGAATGGGCAGCACCGTCGTGCCAACTGTGAAGCCCAATGAGTCGGTTTACCTTTGTGGGGATTTTGAACAAACAGTAAATTGCTTTTCACACATGGATAAATACCCAATCTCCCACATATCGAATGTATATGCAAAGCTGGCAGGGGAATGTCCTTCACAAAGCTGGACATGAACCATGCGAAATTGCAATTGCAGTTAGATGAGGATTCTCAGAAATATGTTACTATTAATACCCATAAAGGTTTGTCCCAATATACAAGTCTGTCGTTTGGGGTATTGCCAGCCTGTGTATATTTTCAGCAGATGATAGGGAACATCTTACAAGGTCTACTCCAGGTCGCCATTTATCTGGATGACGTGCTAATAACAGGGAAGATTAATAAGGAGCATTCATTAAACTTGGGCATAACCTTTAGACATTTTTTTCCAGGCAGGCATATACCCTAGAAAAGAAAAATGTGTGTCCACCCTTGGGTTCCAGTTATCAACTTGGGTTACAGAGTCGACAAGTTACACCCATTGGAAGATAAAGTGAAGGTGATCAAAAGTGCCTCAGTTCCCACCTCTGTCCAGAAGGTCTTTCCTTGCACTGGTGAATTTTAATGGAAAGCTCATACATAACCTGACCTCCAACATAGCACCTTTGCATCAACTCTTTAAAAAGAGTCAGCCTTGGAAATGGTCTCATAGCTAAGCCATAGCTTTCAGGGAAGTGTTGGCACATTATGATCCTCAGTGAGATCTGACACTGACATGTGATGCCTCCCATATGGCTTTGGCGTAGTATTAGCTCATTGGTGGCACAAAGAAGAGGAACATCCAATAGTTATCGATTCCAGACTTTGGCTAATGCAGATCGTAAATATGTTCAGATAGAGAAGAAAGCTTTGCCTATCATATCTGGAGTCAAGAAGTTCCATCAAAACCTTCACAGTTGTAAATTTGCTAGATCTACTTAATGAGGACAAGGCAGTGTCACCCATAGCTTTAGGCCAAATTTAGTGCAGAGCTCTAATATTCATTGCTGATAATTACAAGTTGGAACACTTCTCAGGATCTGGGTTAGTGGTGCTGGAAGAGCACAGCAGTTCAGGCAGCATCCAAGGAGCAGTAGAATTGACGTTTCGGGCAAAAGCCCTTCATCATTTGAAATGATGAAGGGCTTTTGCCCGAAACGTTGATTTTACTGCTCCTCGGATGCTGCCTGAACTGCTGTGCTCTTCCAGCACCACTAATCCAGAATCTGGTTTCCAGCTTCTGCAGTCATTGTTTTTACCTACACTGCTCAGGATACCGAGCATTCAATGTGGATGCATTGAACTGCCTCCTGCTGGCAGATACAACACCAGTGGTACCACAATTGGAAGAGTCCATATGGTTTTAAATTGTCTGGACTCACTTCCAGTCACGGCTGACAACATTAGACTTCAGATACAGAAAGATCTAGTCCTAGAAAAACTGAAACAGCTGGTGGTGACGGTGGAGCTAAAAAGCCTTCACAGTCAGAATTGAAACCTTTTTGGACCTGGAGAGACCAGATCACAGGAGAAGACAGTGTTATTATGAGGAACAAGAGTCATGTACTGAGAAAAGGTTACCACCAGATACTGGCTGAACTCCACTAGGATCATCTAGGGGTTTCCAAAATGAAAATGTTGGCGAGAAGTTATATCTGACAGCCAGGATTGGATGAAGACATAGCCACGTTGGTGAGGCAGTGCCCAGAACGCCAAAAATTACTGCCAGCAGCTCCTCCACATTGGTGGGAATGGCCTAGTAAACACTGGACTCGGTTAGACATTGACTATGCTGGTCCTTACATAGGCTCAATGTTCTTAGTCATTGCGGACTGAAAGTTGCTATGCGTGCATAGGATTCATTCATCAAAACAGGGAAGCTGATAGAAAAACTGCAGGCATCTTTTGCAATACATGGATCCCCGGAAGTGTTGGTCACAGATGACAGGCCATAGTTTACCAATGGGGAGTTTGAATAATCTCTAAAGTCGAATAGCATTCAACAAATAAGGAGAGCCTTGTACTGTACATCAGATATCATCACACTGAGAGCTGGCTCAGAGCGAGCTGGAGCAGTGTCAAGGACAGTCCACGTGCAAATAAAGGATGCATTGGTGACGGGGTACTCCTCTCTGTGAAGTTATTTCAGGTTATTGTCTGGAATTCATGGTCTTTTGAGGAAAAGAGCTTTTATAGTTGGCATAACTAAAAGTTATTAGAAGTTTCCCGTAATACTCAATTTAAAAAAAATACAGCTTTTAATGACCCTGAACACAAGCCAAAGCCAGCAGTCTGCTCTGAAGCTTATTGTTATCCCAGATACCATTCATAACTGTACCACATGTGGCTTCAAAATGTGTCTGCACAATTTTCTACAGTGAAGAGATGGATGTTCTGATTACAGAATAATTCTATTATAGTTATGCTTGGGGAAAAATAGGATAGTCCCTGGAAAAAAGGCACAGAGATTCCAATATATGATTGAAGCAAGCTCATTCTTTCTGATGCAGGCAAATGTCATCCTATATAATCAATACCATTGCAGGAGCACACAGTCAACAGTAAACACTCTGGTGAGTGACTTACCCCTCAGCAGGTGGCGCACGCTTATACAAGTCACTAAAATGTAGTACTGGCCTGCATTATTTAAAAGCAGCCTTCACCTCTCAGATTCATTCTGAGTGTGACTGGTGCTATACAGAACATGTGAGGTAGAATGCAAAGTGGACCGAATGGCCTTCTAGTCATTCGATATGCTCAAAGTTGATCTTGGCCTTCAACTCCACCCTTTCCTGTCTGCTCCCCATTCCTTAATTCCATGAGACATCAAATATCTGTCTATCCGCAAATATAGCAAACAATGGAGTATCCATTACACTCTGGGGTCGAGAATTCTGAAAATTCACAAATCTTTAAATGAAGAAATTTCAGCCTTAAATTGTCATCTCCTTAACCTGAAACTGTGTCCTTGTGTTTTCAGTTGTCTGACCTATGGAAACAATCTTTCAGTGTCAACTGTGTTAAGCCCCTTCAGAATCTTTTATGAATAAGATCACTTGCAAACATGTAAATCTCAGAGAATATGTGCACAATTTACTTAAGCTCTGGTCATAGGACAACCCTTTCTCTCAGGAACCAATCCAGTGAAACTTTTGCTCTACTGCCTCCAATGTAATTAGGCCTTCCAATTAAATAGTGATCAAATTTGTACACAGTATTCAAGGCATGGTTTCACCAAAAGCCCTGTACATTTGTGATAAAATATTTTTATTCCTGTACTTCAATCCCAAAACTATCAGGACTAACATGCCATTTGACTTCCTAATTGCTTGATGCATCTGCATTTAAAATTTATGAGTTCTTTGTGAGAGCGCATGCATCCAAGTCTTTATGAACATCGACACTCACAAGTTTCCAGCCTTTTAAAAGACTTTCTGCATTTCATATAACTAAATAATAATCTCGCACTTCCCCATGTTATACTTCATCAGACATCTTGTTTCTCATTTCGGTAACCTGTCTACTTATCTTTGCAGCCTCTGTCTGCCTTGTTCACTGCTTACATTTCCACCTAGGTTTGTAAAACCAACAAACTTTGATATTTCACTATCTGCATCATGGTCTCAGTGATTAATATGAATAGTAAATAGATAAGGGCCAGATCTGATCCTTGTGGCAACTTGAAAATGTTCCGTGTTTGCCTTCTTTGTGTTCCTGTCTATTAACCAATCTTCTATCTATGTTAATATGTTACCCACCCACAACTCCATGAACACTCATCTTTCTCACTAATGTTTTGTGCAGCACTGTATTAAATAACTTTTAGAAATGTAGTTATTCTACTGGTTCCCCTTTGCCCTCATAAAACTATAATAAATGTTTCAATTGCAGCTACATGCAAAAAGTTCCTTCCATGTTTTTCTGGGCTTCATGCCGAGCTCAAGTTCACTTTGGAAGTGGAACAGTCAAATGAGCTCCCTTTCCTTAATGTCCTAGCTGTGAAATCTAACAGTGTTTTTTGATCACAGTGAACCACAAACTGACCAGTCACTGGTCAATACATACATTGGGATTCCTGCAGTTCCACACTATAAATTGGTCTCATTGTTAACCTTACAAATAAGCCAGGTATATGTGCGGTCACATTCACCAGAAGCATCTGAGATATTTTGGATAGATCCACTGCCACCAATCTTTCTTAAGGGCATTAGTCTAAAATATTGATACCAAGTGGGGAAGGGTTTGAACAGTGAAGGCCTTTTTCCTCAGATAGCGATGGCTAGCATGAAGGGACATAGCTTTAATTTGAGGGGTGATAGATATAGGACAGATGTCAGAGGTAGTTTCTTTATTCAGAGTAGTAAGGACGTGGAACACACTGCCTGTAACAGTACTAGACTGGTCAATATTAAGGGCATTTATATGGTTATTGAATAGGCATATGGATGAGAATGGAATAGTGTAGATTAGATGGACTTCAGATTGGTTTCACAGGTCAGCACAACATTGTGGGCCAAAGGGCCTGTACTGCGCTGTAATGTTCTATGTTCTATGACATCTGCACAAAACCTTCGGCAAAAAGTAGGCTTGATCTTGATAAACAAAATAGATTTATTGCATTGTACTTAATAGAGTATTAGAGTATCCTTTGAGACATTCTACAGGACCTAACGTGTAAATATACATTCCTGCTACCTGCATGGATTTAGTACTAGAACAATTCTAACTGAATACTATTTTCCTGCTCCTTGGATGCTGCCAGACCTGCTATGTTTTTCCAGCACCACTCTAATCTAACTGAATACTGCAAGACATTGTTGCAGTCCTTAAGTCCTACTTATTTCATGATGTCAGCTAACTCACTCAGTTGCTAACTGTTTTATACAACAACTCTCCCAAACTTGCTACAGTCATTAAATTCATTATAGAATTGCTTCAATTAAGTAAAGTGAAGTACCATTCCATCTCTCCCCAAGTCTCTGACTTTATAAGTGGCTGATGACTTTGTTGAGTTTAAAGTCTACTGCTCGAGGACAAAACATTTAGGTTCAGTTCATTGCTATGCTGGAAGCTTGGTGGATCTTCGATCTCCTGAATGTCCTTGGCTGTTAAACATTTGTCTCCCTTGAAGGGAATTCCTTCAGTTTTTTCAAATCATGCCAGAGATGATAGCTGTGTTTCTGCAGGAAGTAGGCATTTCCTTTTGATGTTCTACCAAGGTAGAGTCACATATGATCCTTTCATTCTCATGCATATTCATTTGGATAACATTGTCATGTTACCAGGTTTAATTACAAACCGTAAAGATGGTAGAATTGCTTTGGTGCTGCTTTTTCTAAACAACCAAATTGGATGCCTAAAAGAGTGTCTAATAACTTTCCAAATGCTGCCAGGCCTGCTGTATATCTCTAGCAATTTCTGTTTCTCTTTGCTTTAATTTCTCCAGAATCCACAGTACTCTTAAAATACTGAGACAAATATCAAGAGAAACCAGTGTACACCATTAAAAAAAACAATTTTCATTCCTGAGCACAAAGCATGCTTTGCTCTTAAGTTCTGAAGTATGCTAGAGAACTTCAGTCATCACAAAAGCTGAAAACTAGAGAGCAACATAACGCAAATCAACTGAGGAAGACTGGTTTCAGGAGAACAATCACTGAAGCCAGTGGGTATATGATTCTTTACAACTGAGATCACACAAAACTACTAATTTCACAAGTTTGGAGGTATTAATCAATTGCCTCCCAGCCATTAACAAATCTTCAAAATTTGATACAGAACATTCTTGACATCAAAACCACCCTACCCCTAGCCAAGCTATTCCAGTACAGTTCCAACACCGGTATCTACCTGGCAATGTGGAAAATTTTCCCAAAGTTATCTTGCACAGAAAACATAAGACAGATTAAATCCTGGTAATTACTGCCCTATCAATCTATTCTTGGTCATCAGCAAAGTGATTGAAGATTGACAGATCTATCAAACAACGTTTGCAAAGGAATAATCTACTCACTGAGATTACAGTTTGAACTGTGCCAGAGCCATTCGCCTCTTAACTTGGTTATACCCTTGGTCAAAACATTGGGAAAAGAACTGAACTCCAGAGGTGAGGAGGCACTGACTGCTCTTGGCATCAAGAGCACATTTGACAGAGTTTGGCATCAAAAGTTCCCACGTGAAAGTGAGGACTGCAGGTGTTGGGGATTAGAGTCAAGAGTGTGGTGCTGGAAAAGCACTGCAGGTCAGGCAGCATCTGAGGAGGAGAATCGACGTTTCGGGCATGACCCTTCTTCAGTACTGGGGAGAGGGAAAGGGGTTGAGAGATAAATGGGGGGAAGGGGGGTGGGGCTCGGGGAAAGATAGGCAATAGGTGGGCAAAGGTAGGAGGTGACAGTGACAGGGCAGTGGGAAGGTTGAAGCGAATAGGTGGGAAGGAAGGTGGACAGGTAGATCAGGTCAAGAGGGTGAATCTGAGTCAGAGGATTGGATCTGAGATAGAGTGAGTGGGAGGAGATCTGAAAAGAGGTGAATGCAATGTTCTACCTACAACCATCCAGCATGAACATTGATTTCACTCCAAATCTCACCTCCCCCAACTCCATCCCAGATCAAACCCTCTGATTCAGATCTGACCTCTTGACCTGTCCTGCCTGACCATCTTCCTTCCCACTTATCTGCTCCACCCTTCCCACTGACTTATCACTATCGCCTCCTACCTTCAACCATCAACATAAAAACTCTGGTAACAAAAGCAGTTACAAGGCTAGGAAGTCCATGGCAGTTAACTTACCTCCTGTCTCCCCAGTGGTTGTTCACCATCTACAAAGCACAATCCTGGAGTGTGATGGAATATTCTATACTTGCAGTGCAATTCCAACAACACTCACAAAGCTTGACATAATCTTGGATAAAGCATTCCTCTTGCTTGGTACTCTATCCACCACCTTCAACATTCACTCTGTTCAACATGGGGGACAGACAGTGGAAATAATATGTACCATCTACAAAATGCACTGCAGAAAGGGACCAAGCCTCCTTAGACAACACCTTCCAAACCCACAGCTTCTGCCATCTAGAAGGACAAGAGTAGCAGATACATGGCAGACTATCACCTACATTCCATTCCAAGTCACTCATCATCCTGATGTGGAAATGCATCACTATTTCTCTGGTGTTGCAGGGAGAAGATCCTGGAACCCCCTCCCAAACAGAATTACAGGTGCACCTACACTGCAAGGACTACAACAGTTCGAGAAGGCAACTGACCGCCACTTTCTCCCTGGCAATTGGGGATGGGCAATTATTGCTGGCCTAGCCAGTGGTGCAACCATGCCATGGATGAATTTTTAAGCATCGTGAGGCAGTGAATTTCAAACCCTCTAAAACGTCACTCCTGTAAAAAGGAACCACGACATTTTGGCTAAAACTTTAGGCTTAGAAACTCGACTTCCATATGGGTACAAATGTTGGTAAGGGTATATCTGTATACTTCAGTGCTGTATTCCGTGCAATGAAAGACACAAAAATTGTTTTTGCTGATATTATTCATAATGAAGTCTGCAAAGATGACTTAAGAATTAAACCCTTAGTATGTGCCAGCAACATATTTGCATAAGTCTAAATACATTGTTGAAACTGATACTGTCTTTGTTTAAATTGAGATGCTGGACAGTCCTGAGCAGCAGCCCACAAAGCAGCTGTTACTTTCAACCTTGCTTATCAAGCACATTAGGCCTTGAGTTTCTATATTCAGCACCTTTTAAAGACATTTTACAGCAAATTATATTTGTTTTTCCATATGAATGCTCGTACCAAGCTCGTTACATACACATCTGTGGTAACACTGCATGCATTATGGATGATTAAGTAATGAAATAATGTTACAGATATTCTCAGTCCAATTCAGCTATCGAAAAAAAGCAATTCTGCTATTTTAGCAGGAGTGTTGTACCATTTAAAATGGATTGACATGTGTATTAAAATAGGAGGTGAAACAAATACCATATAAATGTGTTGATATAGTCAATATCAATGCTAGCAACAATTTGTATCAGTTCATCTACCAATAAAATGAGGAGTCTACAATGTCACTGCATCAAACTGTAGCTTTGTCTTTAATCCATAACGGAACGAGACCATGCCATTAACTCACGAAAGCAAATTGAAGATTGGGCCCTGGCTGTGGAGCAGGAGGAACATTAGACTAGGAACCTCCATGAGGTTTAGCCTGTGCTTCAAGTCAGGATTGTTAGCTGCACATTGAGACACCAGTCTGCAATATCTCTGGGCTGTGAGTGTTGCACATTGTCCTGGAGCCTTCTTGTTCTTTCTTGAATTAAGATTCGTCAACTTACTTTCTACAGTAGTACTCTTTTATTTGTATATCACATAGAAGGTGCTCAAATTCAGCTCTCTAGTGTAGAGTCTAAGACCTCTCTCTTCACATATTCATTTGAGATTGGTGCCTTTTTGCTGATGGATATCAAAGTCATGTAATCCATCTCACAGTCATGATTTATATGAATCACATTATACCCAAGGACAGACCTACTGAGCAGCAACAAAGGCTGTCCCTATAACCATAGCCAGTGACAAGGGATTTCCCCTCAGATTTTTACCTGCCTGCTAGTTTCAGGCAAACACTCTCAAACACTGAACCTATCAGTATGCTTATTTAACAGAGGTGTCATCCACTTAGAGTCATAGAGTCATAGCGATGTACAGCATGGAAACAGACCCTTCGGTCCAACCTCTCCATGCCGACCAGATATCCCAACCCAATCTAGTCCCACCTGCCAGCACCCGGCCCATATCCCTCCAAACCCTTCCTATTCATATATCCATCCAAATGCCTCTTAAATGTTCCAATTGTACCAGCCTCCACCACATCTTCTGGCAGCTCATTCCATAGACGTACCACCCTCTGCGTGAAAAAGTTGCCCCTTAGGTCTCTTTTATATCTTTCCCCTCTCACCCTAAACCTATGCCCTCTAGTTCTACACTTCCCGACCCCAGGGAAAAGACTTTGTCTATTTATCCTATCCATGCCCCTCATAATTTTGTAAACCTCTATAAAGTCACCTCTCAGCCTCCGACGCTCCAGGGAAAACAGCCCCAGCCTGTTCAGCCTCAACTTATAGCTCCAATCCTCCAACCCTGGCAACATCTTTGTAAATCTTTTCTGAACCCTTTCAAGTTTCACACATCTCTTTCCGATAGGAAGGAGACCAGAATTGCACACAATATTCCAACAGTGGCCTAACCAATGTCCTGTACAGCCATAACATGACCTCTCAACTCCTGTACACTTATTCAAAATGGATTAATGTATCTGGTAAAACATCAAATAAAAGCATTTCCCCATGAATATTTTGATGGGAAGATCATACTTCAGTATTTCAGAGCTGCATTGTTGATGTGTCTTCATAACATCGTCAAAATTAAGCACTAAGCAGGGCACTGCTCCACTAGCAGGTTTCAGCAACCTTAGTTCACCTCTCACCTCTCACCATGAGGTACTGCTAATGGCATCAGAATAGGTCACCAGTCAGTGGGAGTATTATGTGTGTGTGATTCTAGAACTGTCCCCCTTGATTGCAGGGATTTAACTCCCTGAACTAAAGCGGGATCAGCATAACAATAAGGTTCAGTTATGGACAACATTATCAAGAGAAAGGCAAGATAAATATTAAAGGTAAAGCTCAGGCAGCAATTTACTGACTGTGAGTAATATACTTTCCATATTGAATTTGGACAGCAGTGTGCATTTCTTTTTCTACATTTTTGGTTTATATAGTTTCTAGCTTCCTTTGTATTATTTCTTGCTGATTTGTTGTTCCTTGCTTAGAATGGCAATTACTGACTCACCAGTCTTCTCTAGATCATCAGCCATGTAAGTGAAGATATTATCAACAGTGCTATTTCACAGCTCCTATACGGCAACAACTTCTTCACTGATACTCAGTTTGGGTTCTGTCAGAATCCCTTAGATCCTGACTTCATTACAGTCTTGTTCCAAACGTGGACAAAAGAGCTAAACTCCAGACGTGAGGCAAAATGACTGCCCTTGACATCAAGGTAGCATCTGACTGATATAGCATCAGGGAGCCATAGCAAAATTAAAGTCTACGGGAGAAAATTTCATGCTTGGACTAATAAGTGGTAAGTAATATTAGGCAACACAAGTGGCTAACATGACAATGTCCAAGAAAAGAGAATCAAAGCATCTCTCTTTGTTAATCAACTATTAGTGAAACCCGCACCCCCCACCCCCACAACTATCAACATACTCGGGATCAGAAACTGAGCCAGACAAGCCATATAATACTATAATTACAAAAGCAGGTCAGGGGCTAGGAATTCTTCAGTGATTAAATGACCTTACATCTCCCCAGTCTGTCCACCATTTGCAAGGTGCAAAGTCTAAAAATTGGTGCAATACTCTCCTCTGGGCTGAATGAATGCTGCTCCAACAACAATCAAGAAGCTTGGAACTATCAACAATAAAGCAGCCTGTTTGATTGACATCCCCTTCAGCAATATAGATGCTTTTGATGATGGCATCAGTTTGAAGATGATAGAGACAAAAGACAATGATCCACTGAATGTGGAGTCTGGTGTGACCTTTACCACGGCTCTGTGGGGCAGGTAAAGGGGTGGCAGCAGAACTGCAGGCAAGGAGATGCAGGGCATTGTTGACCTCAGCTGAGGAAAACAGAAGACATAGCAAAGCACTGATATGGAAGAGACTGTCCTCAGAGCAGGTGCAATGAAAATGCTGGAAGCAGTACTGTAAAGACCATATATAATCACCATAGCAACCAGATTTCAAGGAGTCAGTCAAAAGTCAGTTTGCTCAACATCAGCACTTTCAGCTCTTATTTCAGGTTACAACTATTGCGTGGTATTAGTGGGAATTCATAGTCCATGTAAGCTATCACATGACAAGGAATTTCCATCAATAATATGCAACACCAGTCACCCAGAGCAGGCTTAGAAATAGCACCAGGCAGGAACGGGAAGGAGCAATGAAAGGAAAATTGTCCAGAGAAAACAGTTCCACAAGACAAAACTTGGCTATGGTTGTCTATTTGTTCAAAGCTTTGTTTAAAACTTGAATTGCCAATAGTAACAAGCAATCCATCACTAGCTAATTACATGCAGTGCTGCTCAGGAAGTTGGATGATATTACTGTCATGGTGGAGAAAATGTGGAGAAACCTTTTTCTGAGGACTCTAATTCTTTTTCCTATTTTTCTCATCCTGGTGCAATGTGTGCAGAGCTAGGTAGCAGTGATTTGAAGTAGCAGAAATATAAATGAGCAGGAAAGGTAAAAAAAAGTAAGACTTCTTTAGTTGTCCTGAAATACTCAGAATGTCGAGCTCCTCAAATTTGGCTATATTTTGATGGGAAACACAAGTGGAGCCAATATAAAATAAAAGATACATTATTGAAGGAGCTTCAGAAACAAAGGGCAGAACCTTACAGGAGCCTGAGTAACATGGACTGTGGCAAGACGTGTGGCAGAATCGAACAAGGTTAAGGCCTACTTGTCCAGCAAGGCCCACGCCAATATGGCGATCATTTCAATCCATCTTTTATGCTTTTCAAATGGCTTGGCAAGATTCTTGCTAGTCTGTAGCAAGATACCAATAATGGAGATTATTGTTTGTTAACTAGCTTGGAAACACCATAACTCGCCTCAATGAGGGGCAGCGAGAGGATCAACGATTGACCGACTGGGGGCATGAAGGCTGGCAGGGAAGCAGAGGGATTTGAAATGGTGACAGGAGGAGATTCAAATTGATTAGGGGGAGTTTGGAACAGCTTTGCAGGGCATAGTAAGCTATGGAGGAGGGGGGCCATATTATTGACTGTGACCACCATTGTGGGCTCCATTGGAAAAATGTAAAGGACCAGGGTGGGCACCATGCTGGGGTTCAGGGGACAGGGAAGATTGTTGTAGGCAAAGTTCACTGTGCTGGATCTCCAACCTGGGCTGATGAGTGAAAATTGCCTTTGGGTAATATGAGGGAAAAGGAAGCACGCTAGTTTTGGGCTGGGGTACCTGGCTACCAGATGGGGCCCAATGCTGACACTGTTCTGTACAATTTGTGCAATCTCAGCCTTCAATTCCTCTTCCCTAAATGTGATGTGCTATTTTGAAATAGCTGGAACTTTGACCAGGATGGGCAGCTAAGTGTGGGTGTAAAGAGGGGGTAAATTCAGAACAGAAATGCGGAGACATTTCTTCAGCCAGAGAGTGGTGGGCCTGTGGAATTCATTGCCACAGAGTGCAGTGGAGGCTAAATGTCTTCAAGGCAGAAATTGATAAATTCTTGATGTCACAAGGAATTAAGGGCTACGGGGAGAATGCGGGCAAGTGGAGTTGAAATGCCCATCAGCCATGATTGAATGGCGGAGTGGACTTGATGGGCCGAATGGCCTTACTTCCGATCCTCTGTCTTATGGTCTTATGGACCAACAGCGCAGAATCCACGCTTGCTGCACATTGAGACATTGTAGTGACAAAGACATGAAGAGACCATTTGCAAAGCACAGCTACATTGGATTTGCAATCATTGGATCACCCATTTCATATACATTCAGAGTGGAGATGCTGGGTCAAAGGCCATTTACCGCATGTCATTGCTGCTTGTAAATATTGTAGTTAGCACTGCTTCTCACAGTGACAGGAACCTGGGTTCAAATACAGCCTTGAGTGATGGCATAGAGTTTGCATATTCTCCCTGAGGCTGCATGGGTTTCCTCTGGGTGCTTTGTTTTCCTCGCACAGTCCAAAGTATGTGCAGGTTAGGTGGATTAGCCATGCTGAATTGCCCATAGTATCCAGGCAAGTGCAGGCTAGGTGGATTAGCCAAGGGAAATGCAGGGTTACAGGGATGGGGTAGGGGGCTGGGTTTGAGTCAGATGCTCTGCTGAAAGGCCTGTTTCCCCACTGTTGGGATTCTCTGATTCTATAAAAGTTAGAAGCAATGATGGTACAAAGTGATACTGCTGAAGTGGAATCATTATTTGTCCAACTTCCTGAGTGAGCCACACAGGTTTGAGACACAGGTTTGGAGTGTAATGATGGCTGGTGCAGAACGCAGTGTGAGGTTCAGTGTTTGATATGGCGCAAGGTTTGGAGGGTGTTGTTGTGCTGCAGGCACTCTCTCTTCCCTCACATGTTGTGGTCTCTCAGCCAGCATGGCACCCTCAGCAAGTTACTGTGCATTCTAAGATAGAAAATGGCACACTTCACCACACACTGAGACATGTGCTCCATTATTTGCATTCAGCATGTCTCAGTGCTGTCTTCACGTGTCTTCAGGACCATGCCACCAATGTCTGTTCTGAGATCCATGAATCACTCTTGCTCCTTCTGTGCCCGATTTAAGTCTGTTCCACCAAGAGCAATGGGCCCTGCTACTGATGGAATCTTGGCCATTCTGGATGTTTATCTAAGAAGATGAAGCTAGATACAGGAGTGACAAGCAACATGAATTTGACTGGGACAACACTACCATTATAGGGCAAGCCAAACAGAGAACAGCCAGAGAATTCCTAGAGGCATGGCACTCATCCACAGACACTATCAACAAACACATCGACCTGGACCCAATATACTCGCCACTACAGCCAACAGCTGGAACTGACAACCGGAAGCGGCAGAGATAGGCCACTATAAATGCTGGAGGAAACAGCACAGAAGCGCTTCACAGGAGGGTCCCAAGCACTGAGGATGTCACCTAGACAGGGGATGAAACGTTTGCAAGACAAATTCCCAGCTCGGCGAACAGGACCACAACAAGGTAGAAATCTCAATCATCAGTGATGAACACTGCTTCAACATAAAATGACTGCAGGGCAGCTGGTTTTTTTTAGGGTTTTAAAAGTCTTTTTGTTCAGCAGATTGAACAGAGGAATGTGGTAACATGGTATGACCTAAAATTCAATTGTATGAAGTCTTGTCTCTCGTGTATCCTCATTTTTCATTGTACCATCATTACCAGCCAGCCCTTTAGTTGCCTGAGTGCTAAGTTCTGAATGCCTGTCAAACCCTCTCTAACTCTTCACATCCAACTCCACTTTTAAGTTTTTCCTTATGAGATCAAATGTTTGGTCACCTGTCCCTTTGTGGTTTGGTGTCACCTCTATGAAGGATCCTGCACTGTTTTCTCTAAGTCAGCTTTTTTATAATAATGCAAATTGTTACTAGTTGTAATGTATGGAAGAGGAATAGACTTATTGAGTTCTAAAAATTCCTGTAGTTATTACCTTTCTCTCATCTCATTATCTTACCATTTGTCCTCCATAACTTTAATGTGATCATCAAGCTAAGGGACTAAAGGGCTGAAAACAAACATATCTCACTATCCTTTTAACATAAACAAACAATTTCATTTCAGTCTTGTTTCAATGGAAAAGAGATTTGGCCTTATCTGAGCAACGTTATGGGATAGGAAAACAGATTTATCAACACCATAAGCCAAATGTGAGAAATCTCAACAAATTGACAGATGTGTTTCAAATAATTTGAGAAAAGAAATTACTGACAGAAGCTGAAAACAAACCTATTTTCTTTTCTATATCTAACAGATACATTCTTTATATGTAAATGTATGTTTAAAAATATATACTTCAAACCAATGTCTGTTCAGCCTTAAAATCCTCATCCAGAAAGTCAGTTTGCCAATTTCATTATCGCATCTTGGGCCTCAGGTAACTGCTTTCAAATATGAAAAGTACTGAGTAAAAATGAGGACTGCAGATGCTGGAAACCTGAGTCTGGATTAGAGTGGTGCTGGAAAAGCACAGCAGATCAGGAAGGATCCAAGGAGCAGGAAAATCGACGTTTTAGGCAAAAGCCCTTCATCAGGAATAGAGGCAGAGTGCCTGCAGGGTGGAGAGATAAATGAGAGGGGTGGGGATGGGGAGAAAGTAGCATAGAGTACAATAGGTGAATGGGGGTGGGGATGAAGGTGATAGGTCAGAGAGGAGGGTGGAGTAGATAGGTGGAAAGAAAGATTGGCAGGTAGGACAAGTCATGGGGATGGTGCTGAGCTGGAAGGTTGGAACTGGGGTAAGGTGGGGGGAGGGGAAATGAGGAAACTGGTGAAGTCCACTGATCCTACCCTTGAGTCCTGCACAGATGTTATGACCACAAACTATTGTAATATTTAATACTTATTATGGTGAAAGATGATATTATTTTGTTGTTGAGTCACCACAGTCAAAAGTTAAGGGCTTAAGCATGAAACACCACAAATGCTTAAAATAAAAGTTAAATCAAGACACAGTAATTAGATGCCACTACATTTGAGTTTCAAAAGACTAGAAGATATAGGAAAAAGGAGATTCAGGGAAAACCAAAGCTGTACAGATCTGAAGCTCTGTGAAAGAACAGGGATAATTGTCAAGGTCTAGTTGGAAACCTGGCATGGTCCATTAATGGCTCATTAGACAACACAATTAATTTTAATCTCATTGATTTTAAGCAGATTGAAAATTAGATGGAATTAACAAAGGACAAGTCCCTCTTTTCCTGAACTACTGCCTAGATGGCGAAGTCCTTTATCTTGGCAAGTTGTAGGAAAATTTCTTTGATGGTAGGAATAGGGTTGTGCGATCTCTTAAAAGATTTATTGAAATCCTTTGGATCTATGCAAATTTGCAGCTTTCCTTTTTTTGTCACTGATGCCATGCTACTAATTCATCCAATAGAAATGATCACTTTCTTGATTACTCCATACTTTCCCAGCTCCTCCATCCTGTCTTTTTGGCTAGACTTGAAGACAGCAAAAACTTTCATCAGTAGATGCTAAGATGGTCTCACACTTTGATCTAATTTGGATGCTATTCACCAATAAGTCATCAGAGCAATAAAATAATCTTTGTAATCTTTAGGGTCTATTCAGTAGTCAACACCTGAGGAATCCTACAAATCTCTTCTGGAATGTGCAGGGTTACCAAACCAAGTTTTAGATTTGTTATATCTGAGATAAACTGTTTTGTTTAACCTCTAACAACGAGATCTTTTTTCTTCCCATTGCATTGGGTTCCCAGCTTCATTTGTCCACTTTGATCATATGGCCTTATCTTTACCTTCACAGGATTTCTTTTCAGGCCACCACTTTGAGTGATTTTGAAAAGGTCTACAAAGCTCACAATATTGCACCAAGTGACTATCTGGTACATCACATTCACTTGAACTTTTACTTCTGCAGTCATCATTATAACAGTCACAAACCATTTATCGCCTTTAGAACAGAAAATGCTAGTTTGGCCTAGAGTGGGCCTTCAGCATCATCATCATGACATCTCTCCAGCAATCATTTTTATTGGCTTATTTTTGTTGTTTCCAGTTTCAAGCTTGTGTGCAACGTGATTCTGTTTCTTGCAGTTAGAGCACTGTTTTCTCCACACTAGATTTGTTACCTTTTCTTTTGTGTGATATCTCCCACAATATTTATACCCTGTACTCTGACCATGATCTTTCTGTTGGCCTTTCTGCCAATATTTATTCCTTTTTTTCTCACAATACATTGTTCTTGATCAGCCTGGAATGTCTCTCAGTACAGTGGAAATCCTCGTCTCTTCTTCCATTAATACTCACCAGCTTTCTTGAGAAAACATCTCTCTTTTCTCAGCAGATATGCTGTTGTGACAGGGCTGCTTAAGCCTAAAATGATCCAATCTCTGATAAAAACCAAAATGACTGCAGATGCTGGAAATCAGAAACAAAGATAGAATTTACTGGAAAAGCTCAGCAGGTCTGGCAGTATCTGTGGAGAGAAATCAGAGTTAACGCTTCGGGTCCAGTGACCCTTCCTCAGCACTATCTTGGATGAGTTCATCTTCAAGTTGTCCAATATCACAGGTATCAACTAAATTTTTCAGTGCTATCAGAAACTGATCAATATTTTCCTTGTCTGTTGAACACTGATGTTAACTACATACCATTCATAAGTAACATTAATACCAGGTTCAAAATGCGCCTTGTGGCCTTCAAAATGTCTCCAGTCTGACTTCTCTAATTCACACTCAGATCCAGTGGACAATATAGTTTATAATATGCTTTACTCAGATTTTCCTACTTATTTTTAAGTAGTTTTTATTTGTTTAAACTATAAGTCTGTAGCTACTTCAAAACAGACTGGAAGGAATTCCAATATTATCTCATACCACCGTTCCTTTCTACAGCAACACAGACTGGAAAAGTCACACTTTCTGACTTATCCAGTAATTCATAATTTCAAACTGTCATTTGAATTCTTACTTGCTGCTTCTCACAGGAGCTGGCTCGACACAATTTCAGCTCACCACCTCCCATGCCATTTTTCACATAGTATGCTTTAATGGCTATGCAATTCAGTGTTCCAAATCACATATCATTCTGACTTGGAACTATATGGTTGTTTCTTCATTGTCACTGGGTCAAAATTCTGGAACATTCCTCCTTACAACTGCAGGTGTTCTTACACATCAGGAACTGCAGCAGTTCAAGACCGTTCTCACCATGACCTCTTCCAGGGTATTTTGGGGTGGGCAGTAATGGTGACCTAGCCAGTGATGTCCACGTCCCATCAGCAAACAAAGTCCAACGTGAAGGAAGCTTACAGCAAAGATCACATGATCAGCAAGTTATAATAAGCATAACATTTCTCCAAACACTAATCTTATGTGATTTTGAATTTTCAGATTCCTGGCAGACAATACAACACTCTGGCAATATGCAAAGGTCACTGGTGGAATATTATAGCATTTGCAGCTCTGAAAGGGCAGGTAATCAC
Source organism: Chiloscyllium punctatum (assembly GCF_047496795.1). Lineage (NCBI taxonomy): Eukaryota > Metazoa > Chordata > Chondrichthyes > Orectolobiformes > Hemiscylliidae > Chiloscyllium > Chiloscyllium punctatum. Next base: position 60,073,896 of record NC_092753.1, read on the forward strand.
TCTGAAACTACAGCTGAGGCAAAACAGCAACAGACCAACTTGCCATTTTAGAAGTGCTTCCTTGACACAAAGCATTCTTTCACATGACTTACATCTTCACATCATAGTGTTTCAAAACCACAAATAAAAGTTTTATCTGGTACATAAGGTAACTGTCCCCCTTTTAAGAAACTAGATTTCTAGCAATAAAGTGTCAAGATTTTTATCATAAACAATAGCCTAGCTGTTTAATTAAAAGTTAATAATAAAAGGGTTACTGATTATCAAGTGATAGCAACCTTGAAAACATTTATGGAAAGCTACTCAAGTACACTAGAGGCACTTGAAGGTGATCAACAGAATGAACTTCACCCTGTGAAAACTGGTTGATGAGAGTCATCCATTTCAGTTGCTTCTGAGCTGACTTTAAACTGAACATTAAGGAGCAAACTACTCGCCTTGATTTTCTGCTGGCGCTTGATGCATTCCACACTTTTCTTGAAAAAGTGTTAGTTCAGGGATAGACATTGGCTAAATGAATGAATAAGCATATGTGAATCAGCAAAATGCTAAGAATTAATGAGATGCAATGCATGTGAGAGAGTATTGACCAGATTATTGCAGAATTGTAAGGTCTCTATGCCTTATCTAAAATTGAATTGGAGCCTTGGATTCACAAGTTTTGTCCCCATTTCCAACAGATTCAATGGGAAACCCAAACTCAGCAGTATCATTTCACTAAACCAAAGTCCATTTTTAAGAGGAGACTTGAATGCTCATAAAAGATGAAAAAGATCTTAAACAGTTAATTTGTCAAGCTATTTTAAATCCCTTACCTTTAAACTTTGAAAGGAAATATCTCTATGTCTAAATGTGAAAAATAACTCAATGCAGGCAGTTTCAATAGTTGTTGGTTGATAGAAGCTGACTTGTTGACTGCTTCCACAGCTACCATTATCACAGTATGAGGGTTACAAGTTCACAGCTTTAAATGAAAACTCCAAGAGTTATTAAAAGATTATTAGTGTGATCACAGAATCATACAATACAGAAGAGATCCTTCAGCCCCTCATGTATGGCCAAAAGGTACCACTAGATACATTAGTCTCAGTTATCTGGGCTAGGCCCATAGACTTGAATGTTATCAGACATCAAGTGCTCATCCAACCTACATTGTGATATTTCCAACCTCAACTATCCAAACATGCAGTGCATTCCAGACACCCACCGCCCTCTAGGTAAAGACTTTTTTTTCTTCAAATCCCCTCTAAACCTCTTGCCTTTCATTTTAAAATTATGCTCCCTTGTTATTGACCCTTCAGCTAAGGAGAACAGCTGATTTATATTCACTCTATTGTGTGCCTCATAATCATATACATCTCCATCAGGCCCCCCTCACATTTCTCTGCTCAAAAGATAGCAACCTGAGCTTATTCAGCCTCGCTTCATTTGATAAAATGCTCCACCCCAGGCAGCATCCTGGCGAATCTCCTCTGTATTCCCTCTGGTGAATCACAGGCTTCCTACATTGCGGTGACCAGAACTGCATATAGCACTGCAGCCTAACTAAAGCCCTGCACAGCTCCAACGTAACCTCCTTGCTCTTGACAGATAAAAGCAAGCATCCCGTATGCCTTCTTAACCACCCTATTTATCTGTTCTGCTACCTTCAGGGATCTCTGGACAATCCTCCTGTTCCTCTGAGCTTACTAGTATCTTGCCATTTGATGAATATTCATGTGTCTTATTCCTTCTTCCAAAGTCGATCACTTCACATTTATTAGGCTTAAATTCCTTCTGCCACAGATCTACCCATCTGGCCAATCCATTTATATTTTTCTATAACCTAATAACTTTCTCCTCACTGTCAACCACCCGGCCAATGTTTGGGTCATCCGCCAACTTACTTATCATCCCTCCCTTATTTTCATTGACATCATTTATGAATATTGCAAACAAAGGAGGCCCAGCAGTGATCCCTATGGTACACCACTGCACACCAGACTTCAGTCACACAAACTGCCATCTAGCACCACCTTACCACTAAGCCACTTTTAGAATCACATTGCAAAGTTACACTGGATCCCATAAGTTTTTACCTTCTTATCATTTTCCCATCTAGGACCTTGTGAAAGGTCTTGCTGAAATCCATATGAACGACATCAACTGCTTTTCCCTCATCCAAACACTTGGTCACCACCTCAAAAAGTTCCACCAGATTTGTTAGGCATGCGGGATTATGAATATAAATGTTTGTTTTCTAAGGGGTTAAAGGATTTTACATGTGTTTTTAATCCTAGAGTATTTTAGATATGTATAGCGAAGGTTGAAATAGATACTTTTGACCTTATTTTTTTAAGCTCAGCATGGAGCTTAACACTCCTAAAGGGTGTTCATGGTGGATATTGCAAGAGTTGGTATGGAGAATGTAAGAACAAGGCTATGTGGTTGGAGTTGAAAATGTGTTGCTGGAAAAGCGCAGCAGGTCAGGCAGCATCCAAGGAGCAGGAGAATCGACGTTTCAGGCATAAGCCCTGCTTCAGTTGGAATGCATGGGTTAGTATGGGTTAGTGTATGGGCAATAATGACTATGGGAGTGAATATGTGGACTATGTTTGCATGAAGTGTATGAAATGCCATTGGGTAGTGGTTGAGACTATGGATTGGCATGGATGGGGTTGGTGGCAGGTGGGTGGAAATGAAGTAGATGAGGAGCAAAAGTGAGAGAGCCTATTATTCGTGGTCACATCTGAACTCTTTTAGGGACAGTGACGCAACCCTAACTTGTATCTATACCCTATTCTCTGAACTACCAAAGCATAAAAATATCCTGTTATTTGTCACAATTGTTTCCAAGGTGGATGTGACTATCTGGGAAATTTTCTGCATCTATGCAACCATCTGTCTAACCTTCAATTTCTTGGACTCCATTTTATTTTAAACACTGCAACCAGGATGTTAACATGCACAAAGTCACCCTGACTCATGCTGTATGACTCTCTGACTCCACAAGTCTATGAGTCTATGAATGGCAATATTTTTCAAGCCAGGATGGTGAGTGGATTGGAGAAGAATGTGCATGTGGTGGTTTTCCCACATGTCTGTTGCCCTTGTCTTTCTAGATGGTGGTGGCCATGGGTTGGGAAGGTTCTGTCTAAGGAGCGTTGGTGAAATTCTGCAATGTATCTTGCAGATAGTACACACTGCTGCTACTGAGCGTTGGTGGTGAAGGAGTGGATGCTTGTGAAATTGGTGTCAATCATGTGAGCTGTTTTGTCCTGGACAGTGCTCTTCTTGAATGTTGTTGGAGCTGGACCCATCCATGCTAAGTGGGGAGTATTTCAGTGTTTTGCTGACTTGAGCCTTGTAGATGATGGACAGGTTTTGGAGATTCAGGAAATGTGTTACCAACCATAAGCCTCTGACCTGTTTTTATAGCCACTGTATTTATCTGTCTGGGCCAATTTTGTTTTTGGTCAATGAAAACACCCAGTATGTTGATAGTGGGGAATTCAGTGACGTTATGCCATTGAATGGCAGGGGCGATGGTCAGCTTCTCTCTTAGAGGTGGCCATTGCTTTGTACTTCTTTGGCAAGAAGGTAATCTGCCATTTTTCAACCTATTGTCAGGTCTTGCTGCAAAAAATTTGAAGATGGACACATTCTCCATCTGAGAAGTTGTGAATGGTGAAGAACAGTGTGCAACCATGAGCAAATATCCCCACTTCTGACCATATGACGGAGGGAAGGCCAAAGATAAGCAGCTGAAGATGTTGGGCCATGTCCACTGCCCTGAGGAATTCCCACAGAGATGTCCTGGAACTGAGATGACTGACTTCCAACAACCACAACTATCTTGTTTTAATCTAGCTATAACTTCAAACAATAGAGAGATATCCCCAAATTCATTTTTGCTTCCAATTTTGCTGGGGCTACTTGATGCCACACTCATTCAAATCTGCCTCGATGTCAAGGGCTTTCACCTCACCTCACCTCTGGAATTCAGCTCTTTTGACCATGTTTGAATCAAAGCTGTAGTGAGGTCAGGAGCTGAGTGGGCCTAGTTTAATTCAAACTGGGCATGAACAGTTAATTACTAAGCAAGTGCTGGTTGACAGCGCAGCTAATGACACTATCCATCACTTTACTAATGATTGAGGGTAGACTGATGGAGCAGTAATTTCTGGGTTGGATTTGTCCTGCTGTTTGTGTACAGGACATACCTGGGCAGCTTTTCAAATTGTTGAACAGATGCCAATATTGTAGCTGTACTGGAACAGATAGGCCCACGGAAAAGGCAAGTTCTGGTGTACTACTGCCCAAATATTGTCAAGGTCCATAGTCTTTGCAGTATTCAATGTCATCAGTTGTTTCTTGACATCACACAGAGTGACTCAAATTGGCTGAAGACTGGCATTTATGATCCTGTGAACATCCGGTGAAGGTTAAGGTGAATCATCCATTCAGCCCTTCTCAAGAAGGTCATTGCAAACGTTAGCCTTTTCTTTTGCACTGATTCCCTCCAGAATTTGTCCCTCCAGATGTCCACAACTTCCTCCACCCCTGAAATCGTCTAAGGGCTACAACATTGATTTTCTTTGCCCCTCCCCTCACCCTTCTATTTGTAATGATGTCTTTGTTTATCTAATCCCTAAACTCTGGCTGTCCCTTCCTAAACCCATCTACACCTTTATCCCTTTCTTCTCCTCCAAGATGCTCTTTGAAAATTACTTCTTTGACCAAGCTTTTGACAATATGTAATCATTTCTCCTTATATGGTGTGGTGCCAAAACTTTTTTGATATTGCTGTTGTGAAACATCACAGGTTTTATTATGTTAAGTGTTGTATATAATTCCACGTTATTGCTGAATAACAGTTGAGTCATAACCTAGGAGACTAACATCAGATTCTGATCTAAATGTCAACCTTCTCTCTTGTCCACCCTCTCAGAGCTATTACTGACAGAGACAGAAGGTGCCGATGACATTCAAATCTTAAAGATTCCAAATCTCACTTGACTACTTTGAGACATTACTGCAGCTAAAACACAAAAACCTGGTTCATATTTTAAATGTTTCAAACTGTGTATGATCTTTTGACATCAATTACTCTTGCACTATTCAGCTCTTATCATTTTGTCAACGACTTTTATATTGCAGATTACAAACTTGCCTTTTCACAATCGCATGTGTGTAAATATGAACCAGATCAAGTAGATAGCGTTAAATGTCATTTTTTAGAAATGCTACACCTGTCCTCATTTTGTACTGTTTTACATAGTTGTGGGGTATGATCCTGAACTATAAAGAAGAAGTTGCAGATTAGATTCCTGGTTGGAAATAACTGACTATAGAGGAGGGTAAAAACATTGCAACTTCAAGCAATTTTAAAAACTATTCTCTAATCAATCTGTTCAGTGATGTTTTTACCCACCTCTGAAAAGCAAGGGACTTGAATTTGGGTCTCCTGACTCAAAATGCTGATCATTTAATGTCCTACAAACCTCCTAATCTTCATCTCAATAACAACTCTTTTTATAAATTCCTTAAAGAAGTACCTATACTCACTCTTTGTGTGGTATGGTCTGCAGGAGAAGCGAAAAATAATGAAGACACTTGTAACTAGGAAATGATTAATGTAAAACTGAAGGATTACCTACAAAACAACTAATGCTGAAGCAAAAGGAAGCAAAGACTAAGTATAGGTATTTTTGAGGTAAAAACAATGACTGCAGATGCTGAAAATCAAATACTGGGTTAGTGGTGCTGGAAGAGCACAGCAGTTCAGGCAGTTGGATGCTGCCTGAACTGCTGTGCTCTTCCAGCACCACTAATCCAGTATAGGTATTTTTGATCCAATCTGAAGAGGTATACTCACGTCGGCCATTAAAGCTCACTTTTGGTAGTTCAATCTGTTTGAGAATCTGGGTTTTACCGAAGTGATTCAGTCCTGCAGCTTGGTTCAAAACGGGATCGGCTGTCAGGGTGAAAGTTTGGTAGGTTCAAGTATGAGTTGTTGAGTGGGGGGGAATCTAGGTCTAACACTTCACTGCCAGCAGCCAATTAAGTCCCTATTAAAACTGATCACCAGCTCCCAGGAGTAGCCTGACCAATCGGAAGCTACAAGCTTGACAAAATTACCACAAATGACATCCTGGAGGAAAATGCTGCACTCATGGTCAGCCCCTCAAAGAGGGTTTTAATGAGATTGAGTGTAGGTAAGACCCTGGTGCTCAAGTGGGATAGTCTCAGTGGGTAGACAGTGCTATTGCTGTGGTGTTGACCATTAATCCTGGGGTGGAGGGGGGGGAACCATGCATCGGCCAAGGAGTGTCTCAATAGGAGGACTCTCACCAGCCAGTTTCACTGGACGGTCTCCCCAAGTGGAATCAAATCTCAAGAAAATACCTGGAGAAAAAGTAGGAAATGGCCTTAGTTGGTCATTTAAGTGGCTCAAATCAGCATTGGCACGTGGTTCTTCTGACATCTTGAATACATCCATCATACCATCTCATCCCTCCCAGCACTATTTTCCTAGACTCCCTGCTTCCTGCTCCACCTCTAAAGGTCTGGAAAAATTTAGTTTATAGAATCCTGCCTTTTTCACAGGGTTTAACTATCAAAGTGCATTTTAAATGATGACAAGATAAAAGTTTGAGTTTAAGATGACTAGAAAAATTACAGAAATACAAACTCCACTATTACAGTACTAACTACAAAGGAAAACATTTTGTCACATCCTTCCTCTGACCTCTCTCCAAGTGATTGAACAGCCTCAGATAATAACCCACGGAAACGAAAGTGCATCATAGTCGTCATATCAAACACAGCAATAGCAGAAACTGATCCTTACAAGGGCCAGTCATATCGTGCATGCTCTGGGTAACATCAGCCAGGGGATAGGGATTTCCCCTACTCTATACAAAATGGAAATTTATCGTAAAGTTTCAATTCATAGTCACAGCTCTCTGCAATGTTCTACACCTCCTTAGGCTGAATTGTGCCTCCTTTTCATTCTTATTCTACATGATCATAGAAGGAAAAGGTTTTTTTCAGTCAACGGGATCCTCCCACTCTCCTACATAGAAAGGGGGCTCTAGCATTCCCAAGTAATATTTCCAAATCCAGGTCTGAGATCTGGACAGGCAATGATGTGCAAGAAGAGCATGAAATTGCAGGAATGGCTTTTTTGGAGCTATTACTAACAGCTTTCTGGCACACAATTCAGCAATTAGTTAGCTCAGGGGTCACCATGGAAACCTGGCATTGCAACAGGAGCCCTGTCTCCTGCAGTGTATGCTCTTTCAATGTAACCTTCATGAACTCAAGAACATAATTTGTCATTAATTATTTTTTCATCAATCCAAATAATTGACGGTGCTCGGCATAATTATTCACGTAAGACTGCACACCACTTGTATACAAGTATGGTTCGTCTTAAAACATTGTCCAAAAATTCCAGACAAACTCAATGCAGTTTTAGATAATTTTAGATAATCTTTAGCCCTGATAGGAGCTATTCAGTTTCATGAACTCAAAGCTTCAACCCACTCCACTCCACTATTCTTTTGACCTATCAAAGCTTCAGTAAATTTACAAGGCCTCAAAATATACTTACAGTAATTCTCAGCTTTGACAACTCTTTCCTTTGTCCATCCAGTTATTGTTCTCTCTCCCAGGGCTACACGTTCACCTATCCTTTATTCCTCCCCGCTCCCCCACCCCATCTTCAGCATATATACCAACCTTATCCCCGGTTGTGAAGGAGGGTCACTAGACCCAAAACATTCACTCTGTGTTCTCTCCAGAAATGCTGCCAGACCTGCTGAATTTTCCCAGCAATTTCTGCTTTTGTTTCTAATTCTCAGCTGATATGAGTTAAGTGGTGGCATTTCAATGGGGTAAAAATTAGCATTTCCCAATGAACACCCCAAAATCATCTGGAATAGCCCAACAGATTGGCCAATAGCCAGATCTCCCCTTCTCACTCTTAAAGGAAGTGAAAATGCCAAAAGCAAATAGAAAGAAACTTCAGCATAACTAAGTTCTGTCCAAAATTGCATCATCCACCCATGTCCGGCTCAAGGAATTCTAGACTAACTCAGATCTATGAGTTAACAAAAGTATCTGGGGTATCAATGCTTAGCACAATTTTGTTCCTGTCTTCGTACCAAAAATTTTCTTAACAAAATAACATCCTATATAATACTAACAAAGCTAAGCTATTCTTCCTCAGTCTCCTTGGTCTGCCTGCAGCCTTTGACACAGTTAACTTTGCAATCTACCTCCAAGGCATGGCCACTGCCATTCAACATAAATGGGGCTGCTTTTATCATGTTGCATGTTTATCCAACTGATCATAGAGCACTGCTTGCAAAGGCTTCACTTCCTACTTCCACACAGTTGCTTCTGGCATCGCCTAAGGACCTACCCTCAGCCATTTCTATTTCTCAACTACACACAATCTCAGCAATATAAACACTCAATCACAGTGTTAGTTTTCACACATATACACTGACAGCACCCAGTACAACCAGAATACCTGAAGGTTCCATGTCAGCAGTATTGCCAGGTTGCTTATCCAACCTTCAGTACTGGATAAGGAGACATTTCTTCCAGTTAAATATTGGAGAAAAACCAAACCTACGACCTCCAGTGCCCCTTACAGGTTCAGTTCCTCAGCCACAGACTCCATCCACCCCCATGCTGAGGCTGATTTACAACCTTGCTTCATATTTAAAAGCCACCACTAAGACTGTCAATTTACATCACCATAACATCACCCAGCCTTGCCCTGCTCTAATTCACCATTGAAATTCTCATCCACCTGCCAAGACACTCTTGGGTGACTTCTTATAAAAGACCTTTCTAAACTTATGGTCATCCAAAACTATACTGCCTGAATCCTGACTCTCATCACATCCTGCTTACCCATCACCCCTCTATTCACTGATCTACATTAGCAACCACTTAGGCAAAGTCATAAATTTAAATTTCTCATCTGTGAATCTAAAGTTAAACCTCTCCTACTCCCACAACTGTAAGATATCACCACTGTCCTTCTTCTAGCCTCTTCAGTATTTTGACCTCTCCACCACAAAGCCCATGCCTTCAGTATTCTGGAATTCACTCCCTGCCTAGAGAGAAATACTAGTAAAGAAACAGTCATTCTTGGAAGTGAATTATACCACTTGTACTGGAGCACAGTGTGGAACATCTGTTTTTTCTTTCTTCCCCACCTTGCCTTGCTCTCTTAAAGTATTTCCTAAGACCTGTATATTTAGCTAAACCTTTGGCTATTTGCCCTAATTCTTTCTTGTGTGTTCAGTGTTATTTTTCATAACAACCTTGTGAAGGGCCTTAGGAGATTTTATTACATTAAAGGCACTACACAAAATACAAGTGGTTGTCATTCATCCACCCTGAAGTGCACATACATTCATATTCTGTCTTTAACTAAATGGGTGGGAATCCTGACTGTTTTTTTCCCTCTCTATTCAAGAAATACCCATTCTAAATGTAGAGACTCTCAACATTTCCATTTGATTTCAATTGTTTAACTTGGGAATTATGTTCTACAGTCCCATTTATTCCAAAAGCTAATATGGAATTTGTAAATGGAATTTTGATCATACTGAACCTGAATTCAGATCCATTAACTATTATTCATATGTCCTTTTACATAATCATTCCAATCTCTGATACGCTGTTTTAAATAGATCATTAATAGCATCAAAAGGTAACTTTCATATTGCACTTGTATTATTTTTAAAAATCCTTATTAAGAAGATGTATCTTTTCTCTGCCATTTTAGAAAAATGTCATTGAAGTAATAACAATAAGCTCCCATTTGAGTAATTGAACATTTCAGACAGTAGGATTAAAACTGTTCAGTTCTGATACTACGTTGTCAACTCCAAACATTAGCCCAGTTTGTCTCTCTGCATAACCTGCTGAGTAGGTCCACTATCTTTAGAAGGCTGAAATTATTTTCATCTTTTCATGGGAATTGGGTACCATTGGATACACCAGCATTTATTGCACATCCCTCATTGCCCTTGAGAAGCTGGTAATTAGCTGCTAACTTGAACTGCTGGGGTCCATGTGGGGAGGACCACCCACAGTGCTGTTAAAGATAGCATTCCAGGAATGTGACTAGTGACACTGAAGAAATTTTCCAAGTCTTCCAAGGGGAGGGTTTGGCCTAGACTTTTACCACGACTTTAATTCAGAGACCCAAGTGATGTTCTGGTGACTCAGGTTTGAATCCTGCCATGGCAAATGATGGAATTTTAACTCAATTAAAAACATCTGGAATTAAGAGTGTAATGATGACCATGGGATCCATTGACGTTGTCAGGAAAAGTTAATCTGTTTCACTAATGTGCCTATAGGGAAGGAAACTGACATCCTTACCTGGTCTTGCCTGGCCTACATGTAACTCGTAATTACTTCCTGGCAGCATTTAGTCCCCTCTGGGCAATTATAGATAAACAATCACTGCTGGCCTCATCTATGATGTCCTCATTCTGTGAATGAATTAACAAAAAGTCAAGCTGATGAATGGCTTGGAGGGAAAGTTGGAGGTAATGGTGCTTCCGTGTATGTGCTACCCTCATTCTTTCTGAGTGGTGGAGGTTATGACCTTGAAAGATCCTGTTGAAGGAGCCTGGTGAGTTACTGTAGTACATCTTTTAGATGGTGCACACTGCAGTCACTATGTGTCAGTGATAAAGGAAACAAATGTTGAGCTGGTGGTTAGGGTGACAATCAGACAGGCCACTTTTAATCTGGATGCTGTCAATGTGTTCTTGTGTGTTGTTGTTCAGACAAGTGGAGAGTATTCCATCACATTCCTGACTGTTCCCTGTATTATTGGTGAGACAGGAGGTGAGTTACTCACTGCAGATATGTGACCCACATTTGGAGCCATAGTAACTATGACTGATTCAATTTAGATTCTGGTCAATTATTTGATCAACTTATCAACCCAAGCTCAGATGTTGTCCAAGTCTTTCTGCATATGGACACTGACTGCTTCAGTCTCTGAGGAACAGCTGAATATCCAACAGTGAGCATCCAACATCTGATCTTCTGAATAATGAAGCAGCTGAACATGGTTGGATTGAGAACACAACTTGGAGAAACCCCTGTACTAAGGTGATTCATTGCAGGGTCCTGACCCAAATATCCCAATTTATGCCAACCTCTCCAAAGGAAAAACTGGAAAATTCATAAATATTCACAAGGACCGTGAGATACTTCTCTTCACACTAGACATCCAGTGGACAGAACTTTGATCAGCGAGGTAAAAACAATGACTGCAGATGCTGGAAACCAGATTCTGGATTAGTGGTGCTGGAAGAGCACAGCAGTTCAGGCAGCATCCAAGTAGCTTTGAAATCGACGTTTCGGGCAAAAGCCCTTCATGAAGGGCTTTTGCCCGAAACGTCGATTTCAAAGCTACTTGGATGCTACCTGAACTGCTGTGCTCTTCCAGCACCACTAATCCAGAACTTTGATCAGCGCTGACCCATTATCCATACTTATGGTGGGTTCCCAATAGAATTACCAATAGCAAGGAGGGACTCAGCAATATGAGAAAAAGGAAAAGATTAGAGGGAGAAAATCATTTACCCATCAGCCTGCCATTTCAGTTTTACACTCTTTAAGCAAAGAAACATGTCCAGTAAGTAACTCCTGGTCTCATTCTGCCAGAACTATACAAATTAATTAATACTGTGATTTTGTATAATGTCAGCCTCCATGAATTTTAACAGATAGATGTTCAATTCCAGCTCACTTTTGCCAATGCATCAAAACTCCAGGAATTGTGGGGCTGCATTTTATTGGTTCTTTCTACTGACCATCTTATAAGTGACTAAAAAGGTGGTAGAAACAGGTTAAGTATCAAAAACCATAAGCCAAATCTTTTATTGTTGTTAGGGAATGCCTTCAACTCGCACAGATACTTGCACTTTTAAATTGCCATTAATCAAGTTTAAAACCATTATGAAGAACCTCAAAAGGTTACTAGGCAACAGAATTTGCATTAATTGATACTGAGTTTACACATCCTGTTTGCTGAGAGTATCAGAAGTAATTCAAAGCCCATTTCAGATGCCTAAGCTATTACCCCATATCATTTTATGAGATGGGCTCTCTGCACTCAATTAAAATATAACTGATGAAGTTAATATGACTTAATGATATTGTTAATGTACATATGAGTCAAAGGTTGCACAACAGAAAGACACACAAGTTATTTACAAGTGTTTTCAGTTTGCAAAGATAATTTCTGTGGTTTTTTTTGTGTTCCAGGTAATGCAATTCACTGCTGAGAAAGCCATCAGTCCTTACTAAAGAATAGAATGCAAACAAATATGATTGTCAAGAGATGACAACATATAGTTCCCATTCTCTGGTCTGACTTTTAATATGAAAAATCAGTGTAAATTGAAAACAGTGCACAGCTTGGTAAACTCTGCAAATGTGCATTTGAATGACAATTTCTCTACTGTTTTGTCTCACTGTACTAATTCCTAATCACAATGTGAATCCCCCCCTCCCCCTCAGGTTTACAATGTAATCTGCTTTTTGCTGTCTCTCACAGTTTTATTGCCAACATCATTCATTCAGCAAATAGTATCGCAATTCCAGAAACCTGTCATTGTCGACATCCGTTTCAGATATGACTGGCTCAAGAATGTTCTGTCTGATACTGCTTTTTATTTTCTTTTAAATTTTTTTTTAACGGAGGCCCTTAAAGGTTCACTGCTATTTTCTCAGAGGATAGTTCTAGTGCAAAGAGAACAAGTGGACACAAAATTGCAGGAAAATACCAAGTGGTCCACAGAGCCTGACCAACATCATTGTGCAATTTAAAATTTTTCACGGGATGTGGGCATCCTCGATAGGCTAGCACTTATCACCCATCCCTAACAGTTCTTAATGGTGAGCCACCTTCTAGAAGCCTATGTACAGGTTCAGTCACAGCAACCTGAAAAAGGGATCTCCAGAATTTTGACCTAGCCATGTAATGGAACGGAAATATAGTTTCATGTCAGGATGGCATACAACTTCAAGGGCAATTTGCAGGTGGTGATATTAGGGGTCATTGTGGTTTTGAAGACATTGTTAGAGTCTTGAGGAGTTGCTACAGTACGTCTGGGACATGGTACAGACCACTGGCATTGTTCACCTGTGGTAGATGGATTGATGATTTGTGATGGTGTTTAGATATCCAATCAGGAGAATGTTGAGATTCTTATGTCCTTGGCATTGCACCCATCCATGAAACACTCCTGACTTGTGTATTGTGGAAGGCTTTGCATAGTCAGAAGGTGAGTTACACACCATAGCATTCACAGCCTCTGACCCATTCAGAAGTTTTTATATAGCTGATCCAGTTGTTTCTGGACAATGATAACACTAGAATGTTGATGGTTGGGGGGTGGGGTGGGGTCGAAGCAGGGAGGGCGGGGGAGGTATCAGTTGTGGTAATGTTGTTAAATGTCAAGGGGAGATGGTTGTCTTATCTCTTATTGGGTTTGGTCATTGCTTGGCACTCAGGAGACACAACTGTTGCTTATCTTTGGCAATCTAAGACTGAATATTTCCTATGTTTTTCTGCACATTGTAATGAGGTGCTTCATTAGTTGAAGAGTTGCAAATGATAGTGAGCATGGAAATCTACCGCAATCTTCATTGAACATTGTAAGGTCTTAAGTGGCAATGATGGAATGGTTTATTAGGTGGTAAGATCTAGACCTACCCCTTGCAGAAATATACAGGGAATGACGAGATTAAATTCGATCAACCAAAACCATCTTCCTTCCGATCAGTGGAAAGTGTTTCCCTGATTCCCATTTACTTCCATTTTGTTAGGGGTCTTCCTTGCCACAGTTGGTCAAATACTGAAATCAAGAGCCATGATGAAACTTTAACACTGGAAATCAGCTCATTAGCTCATGTTTTTTGATGGCTGCAATGATGTTTGGACCGAAGCTGCCATAGAGCCTATTGGCATTCCAAAGATATGTGGAGGAGTCCACCCTTTTCAAAGGCATTAGAACTTAAAACCCAAGTAACCAGCATGAAAGTGTTGGCAAACAGCAATGACAGTTCTTGTGAACCCATCCAATACATAGCAAGTGGTAGCAGGTATCTTTGGCAGCACAAGTAGATGTCCCCCAGTGTCTCAGTTCTGCGGGAGAGCTCAGACTGACATTATGAGAACCTTTCCAGTTGCTTGTAACAAACTGGCCCCACCCTCGCTTCACTTAGAATTGCAGAAAATCAATTCTTCCAGTTAGCCAGTCAGATCTGATACCATCGAGAGTGTGGTGCTGGAAAAGCGCAGCAGGTCAGGCAGCATCCAAGGAGCAGGAGAATCAATGTTTCGGGCATAAACCCTTCATCAGGAATGAGGCTTGTGGATCGGGGCTGAGAGATAAATGGGAAGGGTGTGAGGGGTTGGGGGAAGGTAGCTGGGAAAGCGATAGGTGGTTGAAGGTGAGAGAGAGAAGATGACAGGTAAGAGGGGGCAGTGATGGATGGGTCCTAAGGGAGGCTTGTGATTGGGATAATGTTGGGGGGCGGGGTGGGGGGGAAGGGAGAGGGAAAATGAGGAAGCTGTTGAAATCCACATTTATCCAGTGTGGTTGTAGGGTTCCAAGGCAGAATGTGAGGCATTCCTCCTCCAAGTGTCAGGTGGTAATGCTATTATTACCTGCAACTTCTTCCCTCAATCGCTGAAACCTACATCCCTCTCCACTGTCTACTCATTCACATGGGACAAACCCAGCATTTGGATCAGCACTAACAGCTGCATCTCCTGCTTTCTTTCTTAATACCTCTCTCTCTTTTTTAAATTCAGCAAGAAAAAACCCACAATTGGGCAGAAACAGTTAAGGTAGGGAGAAGTGACTGTTTGACAATTGACTCTTCTCCATTATGTATCTAAGTCCATGGACTGGTAACAAATCTGCCCTTGACTTACTGTACTGGGACCCTCTGAGCAAAGGCTATCTCCTTTGACTCAACTGAGGACTGCTGGCAAACTTGACGAGATTCCTAGCTTTGTGTCTGCACTAATGGGCATAGCAGTAATATGAGCCTGGTACCTCTTACTGAAGGGCAAGGTGGTAAAAAGCAAGGCAAATCAAGACAAGGAAAGATAGAGATGTTGTAACAATAGGCTCAAAGTTCTAAAACTCTAAGCGAACAGCCCGAAGAGACAGTGTATGTTAATCTATTAGCTGAATGCATGTCCCTGGGTGCACATTATCCTTGCTGCACCATTGTAATGTGAGTTGCCATTTTGTCCCAAGGTGCAGCATTACAATGCAGAAGGGTACTGTATGTAGATCAGAGTGCTATGCAGGTTTCTAGAGGGTGCAAGTGCTGAATGTCAAAGCTCTAATCCACAAGGAGCGGTCTCTGCTTCCGCATGTCTTCATCCTCCACCTCCCTGACTGCTTCTGTTTCTCGGCTCCTCAGCAGCCAATATACCGCCTCATTAAACCTGACTTGCTGCAGTTCTATCATCTGCCCCACTAAGGCTACAGCCTTTGCACCAATCAGATGAAGGTGCCACACAGACTGAGTGAACAGTGCAGCTGCCAAAAAGGTAATGCCCACTGCACTCTGACCTCAAGCGTAAAATCTGAATATCTGCCGAGTGGCAAGGTGCTGTGGGATTAGATATGATTTGGAAATGCCGGTGTTGGACTGGGGTGTACAAAGTTAAAAATCACACAACACCAGGTTATAGGCCAACAGGTTTGATTGGAAGCACACTAGCTTTCGGAGTGACGCTCCTTCATCAGATGGTAGAAGGAGCGTGATGAAGGAGCGACGCTCCGAAAGCTAATGTGCTTCCAATTAAATCTGTTGGACTATAACCTGGTGTTGTGTGATTTTTAACTTTGGGATTAGATAGGGAGACATTAGAAGTGAGAGATGCCATTGAGGCATGGCAGAGAATTAAAGGGGTGTGTTTAGCAAGATACGGTGAGAGAACATGCGAGAACTTATTCCATAAATTTCTCCATAAAACCCAATGCAACTCAACCTTAGTCAAAAACAAGTGAATTTCAGCCCACTAATACTTCCCCTCTTCCAAATGTTAGCAATGTTCATACTCTCTTGATGCCAGCTGGTGTAAGTTACACATGAGCAAAGATCAAAAAGCAGGCATGTGGATTTTACATTCTAAAGCAAGTCTTTTTTGAATGGCTATTAATAATAAAAATGCTGCTTATGATTAACATTTCAGGTTGATCAATAAATCAAACTGTAACATAACTAAAGGGTAGATACTGAAATTTATATCGATTGGCTGGGTCATTTTTTTTATAAAGTATTTCTGGGAGAAATGCAAACTGTTCAAAGAAAATTGCCAATAGTTATACAGCATAGAAACAGGACATTCGTTCCAACCGGAAGCGGCAGAGACAGGCCACTATAAATGCCAGAGGAAACATCACAGAAGCACTTCGCAGGAGTCTCCCAAGCACTGAGGATGTCACCTAGACAGGGGACGAAACGCCTGCAACACAAATTCCCAGCTCGGTGAACAGAACCACAACAACGAGCACCCGAGCTACAAATCTCCCAAAATTTGAACAATCCCAATAAGGTGATCATCCTTTTCTTATTTCTCAGTTCCACCCAAATAACTTCCCTGGATGTGTTTCCAGGAATATCCTCCCTTAGCACAGCTGTAATGCTATCCCTTATGAAAAAATGCTACTCCCATCCTCTCTTGCTTCCCTTTCTATCCTTCCTGTAGCATTTGTATCCTGGAACATTAAGCTACCAGTCCTGTCCATCCCGGAGGTAAAAAAACATGGAAACCAGAGTCTAGATTAGTGTGGTGATGGAAAAGCACAGCAGGTCAGGTAGCATCAGAGGAACAGGAGCCCATCCTTGAGCCATGTTTCTGTAATTGCTATGATATCCCAGTCCCATGTTCCTAACCATGCCCTGAGTTCATCTGCCTTCCCTATTAGGCCCCTTGCATTGAAATAAATGCAGTTTAATTTATTTGTCCTACCTTGTCCCTGCCTGTCTGACTTGCTTCTGTTCTCAACTGCACCAGTCTCAAATTGATCTCTATCTCCCTGGGTCCCACCTACCCACCTTCCGCTTTTAAATCCTCCCGAGCAGCTCTAGCACATTTCCCTGCCAGTAAATTAGTCCCCTTCCAATTTAGGTGCAATCCGTCCTTCTTGTACAGGTCACTTCTACCTCAAAAGAGATTCCAATTATCCAAAAAATGTGATTCCTTCTCCCATACACCAGCTCCTCAGCCATGCATTCAGCTGGGTAAAAACAATGACTGCAGATGCTGAAAACCAAATACTGGATTAGTGGTGCTGGAAGAGCACAGCAGTTCAGGCAGCATCCAACGAGCAGCGAAATCGACGTTTCGGGCAAAAGCCCTTCATCAGGAATAAAGGCAGTGAGCCTGAAGCGTGGAGAGATAAGCTAGAGGAGGGTGGGGGTGGGGAGAGAGTAGCATAGAATACAATGGGTGAGTGGGGGAGGAGATGAAGGTGATAGGTCAAGGAGGAGAGGGTGGAGTGGATAGGTGGAAAAGAAGATAGGCAGGTCGGACAAGTCCGGACAAGTCAAGGAGACAGTTACTGAGCTGGAAGTTTGAAACTAGGATGAGGTGGGGGGAAGGGGAAATGAGGAAGCTGTTGAAGTCCACGTTGATGCCCTGGGGTTGCGAACAATTCTTCCGTCGCCTCCGCCTCCGAGCTTACTTTCACAATCAGGACTCCCGCCCACCTTCCGAGGACCCCTTCGCCCACCTCCAACACACTGCATCCACCTGGACACCCCGCGCTGGCCTATTACCTGCCCTCGACCTCTTCATTTCCAACTGCCACCGGGACATTAACCGCCTCAACCTATCGTTCCCCCCTCCCCCACTCCAACCTCTCACCCTCACAACGCGCAGCCCTCCAATCCCTCTGCTCCAATCCCAACCTCACCATTAAGCCAGCGGATAAAGGGGGCGCAGTGGTAGTCTGGCGCACTGACCTCTACACCGCTGAAGCCAAATGCCAACTCGAGGACACCTCTTCCTACTGCTCCCTCGACCATGACCCCATCCCCCATCACCAAACCATCACCTCAGGAGATCTCCCACCCACAGCTTCCAACCTCATAGTCCGGGAACCCCGCACTGCCCGGTTCTACCTCCTTCCCAAGATCCACAAGCCTGACCACCCTGGCCGACCCATTGTCTCAGCATGCTCCTGCCCCACTGAACTCATCTCTACCTACCTCGACACTGTCCTATCCCCCCTAGTCCAGGAACTCCCCACATACGTTCAAAACACTACCCACGCCCTCCACCTCCTCCAAGACTTCCGTTTCCCCGGCCCCCAATGCCTCATCTTCACCATGGATATCCAATCCCTCTACACCTCCATTCGCCATGACCAGGGCCTCCAAGCCCTCCGTTTTTTCCTCTCCAGACGTCCCCAACAGTACCCTTCCACTGACACTCTCATTCGTTTGGCCAAACTGGTCCTCACCCTTAACAATTTCTCCTTTGAATCCTCCCACTTCCTCCAGACCAAAGGGGTAGCCATGGGCACACGTATGGGCCCCAGCTATGCCTGTCTCTTTGTTGGCTATGTAGAACAGTTGATCTTCCGTAATTACACCGGCACCATTCCCCACCTCTTCCTCCGCTACATTGATGACTGCATTGGCACCACCTCATGCTCCCGCGAGGAGGTTGAGCAATTCATCAACTTCACCAACACATTCCACCCTGACCTTGAATTTACCTGGACCATCTCTGACACCTTCCTCCCCTTCCTGGACCTCTCCATCTCCATTAGTGACGACCGACTTGACACTGACATTTTTTACAAACCCACCAACTCCCATAGCTAGCTGGATTACACCTCTTCCCACCCTATCTCTTGCAAAAATGCCATCCCGTATTCCCAATTTCTCTGCCTCCGCCGTATCTGCTCCCAGGAGGACCAGTTCCACCATAGGACACACCAGATGGCCTCCTTCTTTAGAGACCGCAATTTCCCTTCCCACGTGGTTAAAGATGCCCTCCAATGCATCTCGTCCACATCCCGCACCTCCGCCCTCAGACCCCACCCCTCCAACCGTAACAAGGACAGAACGCCCCTGGTGCTCACCTTCCACCCTACAAACCTTCGCATCAACCAAATCATCCACCAACATTTCCGCCACCTCCAAAAAGACCCCACCACCAGGGATATATTTCCCTCCCCACCCCTTTCCGCCTTCCGCAAAGACCATTCCCTCCGTGACTACCTGGTCAGGTCCACACCCTCCTACGACCCACCCTCCCATTCTGGCACTTTCCCCTGCCACCGCAGGAACTGTAAAACCTGTGCCCACACCACCTCCCTCACCTCTATCCAAGGCCCTAAAGGAGTCTTCCACATCCATCAAAGTTTCACCTGCACAACCACCAATATCATTTATTGTATCTGTTGCTCCCGATGTGGTCTCCTCTACATTGGGGAGACTGGTCTCCTCTACATTGGGGAGACTGGGCGCCTCCTAGCAGAGCGCTTTAGGGAACATCTCTGTGACACCCGCACCAATCAACCAAACCGCCCCGTGGCCCAACATTTCAACTCCCCCTCCCACTCTGCCGAGGACATGGAGGTCCTGGGCCTCCTTCACCGCCGCTTCCTCACCACCAGACGCCTGGAGGAAGAACGCCTCATCTTCCGCCTCGGAACACTTCAACCCCAGGGCATCAACGTGGACTTCAACAGCTTCCTCATTCCCCCTTCCCCCACCTCATCCTAGTTTCAAACTTCCAGCTCAGTAACTGTCTCCTTGACTTGTCCGGACTTGTCCGACCTGCCCATCTTCTTTTCCACCTATCCACTCCACCCTCTCCTCGTTGACCTATCACCTTCATCTCCTCCCCCACTCACCCATTGTACTCTATGCTACTCTCTCCCCACCCCCACCCTCCTCTAGCTTATCTCTCCACGCTTCAGGCTCACTGCCTTTATTCCTGATGAAGGGCTTTTGCCCGAAACGTCGATTTCACTGCTCGTTGGATGCTGCCTGAACTGCTGTGCTCTTCCAGCACCACTAATCCATGCATTCATCTGCTCTATCCTCCTATTCCTGCCCTCACTAGCTCATAGCACCAGGAGTAATCCAGATATTACTACTCTTTAGGACCTCCCTTTTTAAATTTCTGCCCAACTCGCTGTGATCTCCCTTCAGAATTTTAACTTTTTCCCTTCCTATGTTGTTGGTTCCAATGTGGACAATGACCTCTTGCTGGCCCCTCTCCCCTGTGAGAATATTGTGCACCCTCTGAGACATCCTTGATCCTGGCACAGGGGAAGCATCACACCATTCTGCTTTTTCGCTGCTGGTCACAGAAATATCCATCTATACCTCAGACTAGAGAATCCCATAACAATTCATCTCTTGGAACCAGACGTACCTCTTGTTGCATTAGAGCCAGTCACCATACCAGAAACTTGGCTGTTCGTGCTACGTTCCCCTGAGAATCCATCACCCCCTACATTTTCCAAAACAGCATACCTGTTTGAAATGGGTATGTCCACAAAAGACTCCTGCACTAGCTGCCTAACTCTCTGGAGTTAACCCATCTATGTGACTGTATCTGAGACATTCCCCCCCTTCCTATAACTGTCATCCATCACATACTGTTGCTGTTGCAAATTCCTCAATCGCTTCTAACTGTCTCTCCAACTGATCCATTCGATCTGATAAGATTCACAGCCAACAGCATTTATGGCAGATATAATCCACAGTAACCCTTAAACTCCCACATCTGATAAGAAGTACATATCACTCTATTAATGGCCATTTTTGCACATTCACAATCTACAGACCCAGAAAATAACACCGTCTTATTCCTCTATAAACACTGCCCCAGGTTAAGTTAATAGTTATAGCTTATATTTTAAGTTCAATTTATATTTACAAAGTAATTTACAATCTTCTAATTTCTCTTGCCAAAGTGCCATCCCTCATTTATTCATGTTGAAATATGCCAGGCAGCAAGGGGGCACTACAGTGGCTCAATGGATACCACTGCTGTCTCACAGCTCCAGGGAGCTGTGTTTGGTTCCATCCTCAAGTGACAGTCTGTGTGGAGTTTGCACATTGTGTTGGCACAGGTTTCCACCATGTGCTCTAATTTCCTTCCACAGTCCAAGAACATGCAGATTAGGTGGATTGGTTATGCTAAATTGCCCATAGTGCTCATGGATGTGCACGCTCGGTGAATTAGCCATGGTAAATGTGGGATATGGTGGTTGGGGGGGTGGGGGTGGGGGGGGTAGAAAAGAAGGTGTGGGACAGGTTTAACACCTCTTGCAGTGACAAGGGAAGATGCCAGGAGTGGAGGGTGGGTTAGTGGGGGGTGCCAAGATCTAGCAAGGGAGTTGCGGAGGGAATGGTCTCTGCGGAACGCAGATAGGGGTGGGGAGAATATATTTCTGGTGGCGAGGTAAGTTTGTAGGTGGTGGAAATGGCAGAGGATGATGTATTGGATCCAGAGGTTGGTGGGGTGGAAGATAATGACCAGGGGAGGGTTCTGTCCTTGTTGAGATTGGAGGGGTGGAGGTGTGGGAAGTGGAGGGAATGCACTGGAGGGCATTGTTGACCATGTGAGAGGGGAAAATTGGGTTCCTTGAGAAAAGAAGGCTACTTGGGAAATTCTGGAGTGGAAACGGTCCTTCTGGGAGCAGATGCAGTGGGAGGTGGAGGAATTGGGAGTAAGGGATAGCATTTTTACAGGGGTGGGGGTGAGAGTCAGAGTCAGTGGGTTTCAAGTAGATGCCTGCGTTGAGTTGGTTGCAGGAAAATGGAGATGGAGAGGTTCAGGAAGGGGAGGGACATATCCAAGTTAGGGTGGAAGGCGATCAACTGCTCAACCACCTTGTGGGAGCACAAGGTGGCACAGATTCAGTCAATCATTGATGTAGTGGAGGAAAAGGTGGGGAGTGGTGGTGGTGTAGCTGTGGAAGATGGACTATTCCACGTACCCAAAGAGACAGGCATAGCTGGGCCCATATGTGTGCCCACAGCTACCCATTTGATCTGAAGGAATTGGGAGGATTCGGAGGGGAAATTGTCAAGGTTGAAGACGAGATCTGCCAAACAAATGTGTGTCAGTGGAGGGGTACTGTTTGGGTTAGCAGAAAAAGGGAAAAAATGGAAGGCTTGGAAGCCTTCTCCATGGTGGATTGATGTGTACAGGGACTGGATGTCCATGGTGAAGCTGAGGCACTGAGAGTGGGGGAAACTGAAAGTCATGGAGGAGGAGTCCTGAATGGTACAGAAACTCCCCACATACAACGAGGACAGTCCATGGCATCAAAAGGTAAAATGATGGATTAAATCCAAAACTGGCTGAGTGGTAGGAAGCAGAGGGTGAAAGCATGTTTCTATGATTGAAAGTCTATCTCTACTAGAGTTCTGCAGGGCTCAGTGCTGGGGCTCTTGCTTTGTGGTGTACATTAATAATTTGGTATGATCAAGAAGTTAATAGAAAATACAAAAGTTGATAGAGTGGTGAATAATGAGGAAGAGACCCAAAAAATGTAGGAGGATACCAGTGGACTGGTTAGGTGAACAGAGCAGTGTGAATGGAATTCAAATCAGAAAGACTGGAGGTGATGTAATTGGAGAAAGCTAACAAGGAAAGGGAATACACAACGAATAGTCGAGTCCAGGGAAGTCTTGAAGATCATTGGGACCTTATTGTGCATATTCACAGACCCCTAAAGACAGCAGGCGGGTGGATAAAGTGATTAAGGTGGTATACAAAATACTTGCCAAGGCTCGGAATACCGGATTCCAGCAGGTTATACTGGAATTGTACAAAATACTGGTTAGGCCATACTGGCATATTGTATGCATCGCTGGCTACCACATTATAGGAAGGATGGGATTGCACTAGAGAGAGGGTACAGAGGAGACTTATCAGGATGCTGTCTAAGCTGATTGGCCTGAGAAATGAAGAACGTTTGAATTGTTTCCCTTCGAGCTGTGAAGGTTGAGGGAACCTCATTAAAAAAAAGTGTATAAGATCATGAGGGACATCAATAGAATGGACAGGAAAACACCTCTTCCATGAGTAGAGGAGTCAATACCCAGGCACAGATTAAAAAGTAATAGGCTAAAAGAATTGAAACTTTTTTTAAACCAAAAAGAGTGGTGGGAATCTGGAAGTCAATGCCCGAAAGGCTAATTGTCAGAAACTTATCCAACATTTAAATGGCATTTAGATATTCACTGGCATTGCTATTGCCTCAAGGATTATGGCTAAAGAGATGGTAAATGGAACAGTACAATCAGATCTTTATTGACCAGCATGGATATGATGGGCTGAATGCCCTTCTGTTGGGTTGTAAACACCTGTAACTCTACAAGGAAGTCAGGGAGGCAACAAGGAGATCCAGCATGCCCCTTACCCTCTATCTTGGATGGTATGTTCTATGGGCAGTGACTACAATGACTCTATCCACTAGCACCTCCAAGTTACTGCCAAGGGGTATTTCATAGCTATCCCATAACTACACTTAATAGATCCAATGCTCCTTTAAGTCTAAACAAACCTCTCATCATTCATCGATAGGACAACCTGCCACTTGACTAGGCAGCAAATCCATCTTGCCCAAATCCTCCATTCATTATTGACTTTCTAACCTACCATATCACTGGGTGCACATCTCAGAAACCATCTTTCTGTCCCATTCACCAATTCTGAAATGTGACCTAGGTGGCAAATCCAGTCTTAAAGTAACATAGGAAGACAGTAACAGGAAAAGGTCACTGAGCTATACAGACTACTTCACCATTACCACATTAGATCATGTTTCATGATCTGTTTCTAATAGATTGTATTCCATTTCGATTCAAGATTTCTGTTGCATAACAGCCTTGCTACTTGATCATCTGTGTTGAAATCCTCAATTAACTGAATTTGGTGCCACTTTCCAAAATCTGAATTGTCCAAACTACCAGCAGGACCCTCATCACCAGCTTACATATCAAACCTGATCCTGTTCATCAGCAATGGTTTTCTTCTTCAAATGACTTAATCCTCTTCAATTTTTAAACACCTCTCCATTAAAGACCAATCTGCAACTTAACCAATATGCATTAAAAGAGACAGCACAAGAATTTACAAGCAAGGAATGGCCAGACTCTACATTCATGCCCAGTGGGCCACTGTTGGCCACCATACCCTTTCCCCTGATAGGCCCTGACATCACCCTGTTACCAGCAACACCTCACTACTGGCCTCCACTTACTAATCTGATAACTGCTACCCATTCTCCTACTTACCTCTTGGCCCGTCCATCCCCCACCATGGAATCAGTTAATGAATTACCCACACAATGCTGGTAACAATGGCCTGAACTTCTTCACTTTCTCCGATGGGCTGCCTATTGATTAGCAGTAGGCACCTACACCTTGCTGGATCAATAATAATGAGGCCTGAAGCTCAATGCTTGAACTTTGTACCTTGCCACTTGGAGATACTGCAAGCCTTGGACCTATTTATATTTGTGCTCAATTTCCTTGGCCAAACAAACATCGACTTCAGACCATGGGAAATTCCATTTTTACACTTTCATTCAATGCTCATGTTGAAAGATTCAGGTATGCGGAGAGCCCAGCTCCATTTTTTTTTAAATTCAGGCTGAAGGAAATGATTGACAACATTAGAAAGAGAGAGTTTCATACTCCGTTATCTTTGAAATTATCCACTGAACAAATATACTAACTGTCATTCATGCAGGAGAACCCCCAAATCTATGTTGCAGCATTTTGTAGTAATTCTGCATTTGAATAATATTCAACTCATCTCATATGGAGACATGAATAGGAAAGGTTTAGAGGGATAGGGGTTATATGCAGGCATGAGGGAATGGTTTACTTTGGGGAAACTTGGTCAGCATGGATGACACTAAGTCTGTGTCAACCGATCTATGCTAATCCCATTTCCCAGCGCTTGGCCCACTGTCTTGAATATTGATATTTCAAGTGCTCACCCACTTTTTGTTTTAAAAAAAAAGCTTGTGAAGTTTGCCCCCTCTACAATTATCCAAGCAGTGCATTCAAAATTCCCACCACCTTCTGGATGGGAAAGTGTTTTCCTCAAATCCCTTCTAAGCTTCCTGCCCTTCACCTTATTGACTCTTCAACTAAGGGAACTGCTGCTTCTTATCTACCTTGTCCATGGTTCTCATGATCTTAGAAACTTCAATCAGGTTCCTCCCCTTAGTTTTCTCTGCTTGAAAGAAAATAACCTGTGCCTCTCTTCATAGCAGAAATGTCCTATCCCAGGCAACCTGTTGAATCTCATCTTCCAATGCATCTTAACCTTACTATACAGAGTTAACCAGAACTGCTCATAGAACTCCACCAGTAGCCTAACCAAATTTTTTTAAAAAAATATACAGCTCCAACATATCTTTTATGATCACCTACACCACAGCTGATATGCCTTCGTCACCACCCTATTAACCTGTCCTGATTCCTGATCACAAAAGCAGAAGTTGCCAGAAAAGCTCAGCAGGTCAAGCAACATCTGTGGAATCAGAGATCCTGGCAGAGAGAGGAGCAGAACTTCAAGGTGGGCATGCCTAGAAGAGATGTGGCAGTAAGTTAAATACTAAACTAAAAAACTGAAAAAGAACTGTAAATCAGAAACAAAAACAAAAAGTTGGTGAAAAAAACTCAGCAGTTTTGACAGCATCTGTGAAGAGAAATCAGCATTCTGATTCATATTTAACCTGTCACTCTGTTCACTTGATCCCATGTTTTTACCTTCTTTGTCAACTCCCATGATGATAGCTTGGAAGCTCCCAAACTGAGCATCAACAAACAGGCTACTGCTAAGTAGTGCTACGCTGTTGATCACCTTCAATCACATTACTAATGATTGAGAGTAGACTGATAGGGCAGCAATTAGCTGGATGATATTTATCCTGTGTTGTGTACAGGTCTCAGACCAATTTTCTACATGGCTAAAGGTTGCATCTAGCTCTGGATCAAGTCTTCAGGTGTTATTGCTGAAAATGTTGTAAGGATCCCTGGCTGAAGGCAGTAGATACTGCCTAGGCTATTTCTCACTCCATTTTGTGCAGTGAATCAAATTGATTGAAGCATCAACAATGCTGGTGACCACTCCAAAACCGGATATACCAGAATTGCAGAGTTTAGATTTGACCCATTGGTTGTAGAAATGCTTATCTTTGGTGTTGGTGCTGTTTGACATGCACAGTCCTATACTGTCACTTTATAAGGCTAACAGAGTGGACACTTGATTTGCAAATAATGGTAAATTATGGGATTGGCCAAGGCACAAGGACACATTGCTGCAACAGGTTGTTTAGCAAAACAATCACTGCAACATAATCAAGTATATCCCTCCACATGAAGATCTAGTTTCATCATCATGAAGTCCATGCAATGTTCATTTTACCAGTATCGTCATTTACAGCTGCAAGCAGATTAGTGAGGTGGTGGAGGAATAAGGTTTGCCTTTTTGTTTACTCTCTCAGCCACAGCCAGAGTCGCACTCTAGCTGCTAAGTGCTATGGGACCCAACCACCTCAGGTCAGTAAAAAGGTGTTGCCAACCACACACAGACAGTTAGTGCAGTTTTCCCAGCCCATGTACATTCTGTACCTTTGTTACCCACAGCATTCTTTCAAATTGCATTCAACAGAATACCTCAGATTCACCAGCAAATTTGGTTAGGTTTGGGTGGAGACCTAGATTCTAGGCCCCTAGAACATGACTTGGGTCCCTCACTCACTAGCCCAACATTCAGACTCTGACATCACCTCTAACGCATTTGCCTGCTGATCTTAATCTTGCCTTCTGTACATCCTGCATGGTTTAACCTGCATGCCTCAGTCTAACTAAGTTTTTTTCCACGCTATGTCCATGCCTACTGTAATCTGCCAATATTGCTTGCAAAGAAAGTTTGTCACTGTACTTAAGTACACATGACACTAATCAAATCAAAAATCTCAAATCCCAATGGCTTGGCATTATACCACCATGAATTTTGACTTAATTCATCTTTAACCCTTTGGGTTGAAAGTGGAAGTAGAACCTTAGGTTGCTTTATTGTTTCACACAAGCAATTGTACATGCAGGATTTATTGTTTCACACATCACTGTAATGCAGGATTATTGCTGCTGGTGTGGACCATACTCCAAGCTGGTGGGTTACAAAAGGATAAGCTTCAACTGAGTATCTCATTGTAATTTTAGATATTTATGCAAACATTGAAAAGGGAATCCATTCAGTTGTTCAAAAGGAAAAGTAGACATTGAAATTTTTCCTAAATATTTTAAGTTAGGAAACACCATAGAGTTGGAAGATTAGTTTTCAGACTTGACAGGGAATGCTGAATTGATCTGTCAAGGCCAACATTATTGATCTCAGTTTGGTATTAGAAGGACCTTATCAGGTTACAATAATCTTAATTTACTTTAATAATGACCTCTATACAGATTGCTCCACACCAGTATGTGAAAGAACATAATACTACACTTAGTAGAAAAACACCAAGCTTAAAACATAACTTCAAGTTCACTATCCATGTATTGAATGACAATTTACATTTATACAGTGCCTATAGAAGTAGTAAAAAAAGGTTTATACAGTAAAGATTTTAAAAAGACACCCCACCAAACAGAGATAGCATAGGATAATCAAATCAGAAATGCAGGCTTTTAAAGTAATGTCAAAGCAGCATGCTTAAGGTTTAGTGATTAAAGACAAAGTCTATGTGCTGTAAAAACTCAGTCTTTTAAAGTTACGAAAATTGGAACTAAAGCCAAAAAAAAAAACCCGAAGAAGATAGAATTCTATATGATGGCTGAAATTTGTAACTGACGTATACAGCAATTCAAATGATTCTTTCTACATGTCATGCAGTGGTTTGACCTAGCACAAACATCTAGTTTCTCGATTTGTCAGACAAATGAAAAAAGGACAATCAGCAAATTTGTTTAAAAAAATAAATTCAATTGAGTTGACCTTTTATTGGTTAGTCTTTATTGTCAAATAGGGACCAAAGGTCTACATATTTGTACAAAGCATGTACAGCAGCACAATCTGGAAACTTTAAATACACAAGTATTGCTAGTAATAGCTGAGTTAATCTTAAAATAAAAATACAAATTTTAATTCTTACAGGAGTAGAAGTCTCAGCCCCAAATCATCTCTATACTTATTATTCAAACCCAACAAAAAATTTGAATAAGAATAGTTGTTTCCTCCTTTTGATGCCTGTCCCTAGTTACAGGAAAATAACTGAAATCAGGGTACAAAAATCAAACAAAAACCATACACCAGCAAGAGAATTCCAATGCCTCATACACTCACCCAGTATTTACACAATCCTGAACCAAGCATTGAGTATCTGATTTAGCTACATTTTGCAACATTAACTAGTAGCAAGCACTCAAGACTATAGCATGCTTAGATGCCCAAAAAATTATAAACATATCCTTTTCAGACTTTCTTGCTGGCTGGGTGGGTAAATTCACCATGTGATAAGGCAACAAATCATACAGATCAAGATTATCCCAGATTTAATTGACTGTCTGTACTTAGCACCTTTTCCCTCCCCACTGTTTGGGAAATTCCCATTTTGGGTCACTACCTTGTGACTCTCCCAGAAAATGAATATTTAGGTATCTATTTGAGAACAGAACCAAATGCAACTTTGATGCCCCACGCAATGGCTGAACAGTTTAATATCATCCAGATTAGAAACAAATCTCACCGAATTGTGCAACTATGCAGAAATTTGCCACTGTCTGTAGAAGACAATCACATTGCAATAGAAAATCGACACTATAGAGCGGGTTCCCTGTGCAATACAAAGGTTTAAATGTACAACTATACAACTTATTTCTCCATTTCCCTTAATGAAATTGCTTCATGACATACTGGGCAACAGACTTCCTTTCATGCACAATTCTGATCAAAATTCACTGAACTTGACTGAAATCAGACTGCGACTGCAGCAAGATTTTGTTCAATTCAGAACTTAGAACCCACCTCACTAACCAGCTTTTAAAAGTATACCCAAGTTCTAGTCCTCACAGCCTCTCCCAATATTCCTTATTGAAACTATACACAAGTGTTCAAAAGGACATAAGTGTCAAAAATAAAGCCTTTACATTTGCAAAGTTATACTCTGCTATTTTCTGTTCTATGTAATTCTTGAGCTGGTGTTTTGAAATTCAGTATACAATTTATTAAAGTTGCAATTTTCAATTGTCCCCTGCACTTAAGTACAGCAATACTATGTTCACACTGAACTGGAATGTGTGCTGGACCATCCTAGATTGACTGCATTCATTAACACTTTGCATAATTAAATCTCAAAAACAAAAGAGGCCTCACCAATAGTACACTGTGTTCTTTTTTTATTTAATGGCAGGAGTTGCTGCATAGTTTTTTCCTGGTGTTAGCATTAATTAAAAAATGTTAATGGAAGTAATTTGATGTACTTTGTTACTGTCAGTCCACTGGTTATATTCAATTTAAGCTGTTCCCACCTGCTTTCTTTTAAGAGAAAAAGAATATTAACAAATCAGCTCACAAATATCAAGTTTGACATTTCCAGGCCTGAGGTGTTTCAGGAAATATTCATTATATTTAAATCGAGGATTCTATTTATTCACAAATTCCATTCAAATTGAAGGACAAAACAATCTGGTCCAGAGCAGAATGTGACATGAAACTTTTTAATTCACATTACCTCTGTGGTCTAATATCTAATGTCATCTATATTTTAGCTCAAAAGAAAGACTCAATTTACTAAATTCAGGCAAAGCTCAGTGTTACTGCACACTAGTTTCTGCACCTGGAACTTAGCAAAATTTGTACTTCTTTCACACCATGAACCATGCATTTGAAAGCCAGCCTGCCACACATTGGCAGACTTAGAGTTCAGAAAGTTCAAATTACACTTCTCTATCCCTATTCCAGGGCACTTACTGGAGTGGTAAGGACAATTTAAAAATTGACACTTGTTAGATTTGGACTTTCCTCCAACCCAGTAAAGCTGCATTAAGAATACACTAACTTCAGCCCAAACTTCCATTACCTGGGAATGGGATTTAGATTAAAAGGCTGATGCAAGCAGCCATGAAAAAAAAAAGTGTATTTATACACCATGATGCAGAAGCATAGCTATTATCTGCACCAAAATAATTCAACATTGCAGCTGACTCTGCAGAAGGCTTTACTGTATTCATTAACACAGCTAACTTAGGGATAGTGTGCAACTAACCTTTTAAGATCGCTCAGCTCGTTTTCCTGAGCAGCAGAGCTTATACAAAAATAACAGGAAAATTTAGTTCTGAATTTTATCTTCTAAAATGTTTTTGCAAATGCAAGATTTTATCTTCAAATACCAATTGTCATTTATTCAAGAGGTAGAAGTTTCCAGATTACACACTCTCATTTCTTGGTATGGTGATGGTCCACCATTGTCACCCAAGCCAAACTATAATATGGCCTGCTTATCTGTAAACTTGTTTTGCAGTTATGCAGCGAATCTTTGCAGCTTTATACACAAGCACACCAATTCTTTCTTCACACTCACCACCTTCCCCTACTAAGTCACTACAGGAATGACTTAGAATTCTAACCGAAGTGTGAACTATAGGTTTCTAACTTTGTGCCTCATGTTCAAAAAAAAAACAAATCACTGTGAAACCCCTACATTTTTATTTGCAAACTTACTTAATGGGTTACTTTTTTTTAAAAATGCTGAACTATTGTGAATTCTTATTTGCATTTTTGCCCTAAAATGAACAAATTTGTTGCTAGTACACAGTGTGAGGATAGATAACCCTTTCCAGAAATTTATATTGCCAGAACACTATGACACAGTGTACTATCAGGACTCTTGATAGCATAGAGTTATAGTCCTAAAAATTTATGTACCATCGATCAGTGACATTTTTGGATTTTCCTACAGCAAAAATTAATGTGTGCATATTATCCTTGTATTCTCATTGCAGTTTAATACGTGCAACATATACAAACAGCCACAGGGTTTGCTCCCTTCTCAGCTAAAGGTGAATGAAAGAAGCCACAATGGTGAGCTGAGCTGCATCAATCTGCACACAAGTCAACTGTGAACATAGCATTACTTATTAGTTGCAGGGAAGCCAGGTAGGATACGATTGTTGGTATGAAGTGGCAGTGTGCGCTACATAGTAGTTGCTAAAGTTTGCATCACTGACATATGGAGCAGGCTGGTAATAACAAGTGACATTGGTGACATTAGGGATGATGTTTTGCTCTGCCAGCACCTTGAGCGCCAAAAGGCTGATTAAGTTGAGAGTTTGGCGTCTTTCATGTCCCATCAAACAAACAGTGCTCTCATTCACAACATTCCTCAAGATCATCAGGTAATCATATTTGCTTTTCTCCTCCCCGATGAAGTGATTCTGGAGGTAGACTTCGAGCTTTCTCTGTTGTTCAGTGATGTCTGGGAAATCAATAAAGAAACGAGAGCACATGTACCGCTCTAAGGATTTAATTACTTCTTCACTGGCTGGTTTGAATTCTCTTACCAGAAGGTTGCAGTATTTAAGCAGTCCTCCTCCTCTGATTTCCTCTGGCGTTTTGGTTGCAATCAGTGTATTCCTGAGGTGATCTAATGCTTCCTCAAAGTCCCCATATACACTTTCCCCAATTACTGTTGGATGGAAATGCTCACTCATTGGGTTCTCCGAGTAATCATAATAAAATAAGAGAGAATCCAAGATGATCTGGAAGGAATCAACACTAAACTCAAACTGTCGGCGGAGAGAGTCCACAAATTTTAACTCCACGTTTTTTCCATTATTGTTGGAGAGGGAGATCAAGCTCCAACGATCTGTATCCGTACAGACCTTCACCATTTTTTGCACATAGACCTCTTTGAGTGTAAGGGGGGTGATTTTTTCTTTGTTAACTCCTTCTGGAAGGAACTCCAACAGACAACCCAGCACCACATCTTTTACCAACTGGAATTCAGTTTCCCCTGGTAGATCAACCCCAAAAATTAAGTCCAAATCTTTGTAGTTCAAGCCATTATTCTTTACTAGGACATGGCTGGCTGCTGACCCATTGAGACGGACATCCCGTACTAGAATTCCACTTTCAAACAGCCTGGTCCTTACAGTCTTAACCACATCTTTGAGTCTGACCTCTAATGTTGGAAAGTTTCCACGGCCGTGAATGAGGACCACCTCAGTGAGGACATCATTCAAACTGCTCACTTGATCCCAGCTCAGCACACTAGTGGCTTTACTTTCAGCCATATTGGGTCTTTGGACTTTAATCCACTGAAAAAAAAACAAAAAAAAAAGTATATTAAATACATGTACTCAAAAATAAAATGCTCTTCAGGGAAAAAGAGCTTGTAGTTAAACACACAGGACAAAGTGTCCCAAATATTTAAATATAATGATAATTGAGGACCAGTCCAGTTCAAAAGCTGTTTGTTCAGCACCAGGTCTAGAATTACAATTTAAGACGACTGAAAAATTTCACCTTTGTACTTACTATCCATTAGGAAAACTGCAACATACAACAGTTGAAAAACTTCACTTCAGGGATATGCCCATAGTTGAACAAAATAACTGAGTTAAAGAAAAACATCTCTGCTTTGTAGCACGATGACACCAAGATAACCAAATAGCAAAACGTTTAGTAGGTGCCAGCTCAGCTGTTTCACTTGTTTACAAAGCAAGTTAGTTTATTACATGGCACAATATGGACACAGCAAATAACTTATAAGAGGTCAGTCAAGCTCATGTCAGGGTGCCTTGACAATAGTTCTTTTACAACCACTGGTCAAAGAAACTCAACTGATTGCTGCAACTGTTCTTCCCATGTTTAAAAATAAATGAAATGGCAAAAGTATAAGCATCATTTTGTTGAATGAATACTAAAGAACCCCAATACAGCTCAAAAAAAAGGTTCTTCAGCAGGATAGGCCATTTGTAGAGTTATGCAAACACAGACCAAGTTGTCAAAAGAGGGTCACATGCTAGCAAGCTCAACAACCTCAGTGTTCTGCTATGCCATACAGGTAATAAATTGCCTTTTAAAGAGTGATCACTATTATAATGTCAACAGTGTGCTAATTTAAACAATCACCCACAAAAAGGTAAAGATGAAAAAAAAAGGTTGAGCACTTTGAATGAGACGTGAACTTCTGAGGTTAAGGCTTTATAGAAACCCATTTCCTGGACATTGTGAAACCTTATATACTGAGCAATATAGTTGGATTAATTTTGAACTGCTCCAGTTGTTAAGAGCCACCAAGTCAAATGGCTTTTTGGCACTATTAGCACAAAACTAGAGATACATATTCTGCATGTCAATTTGTTGACTTTGAGTAAATGATTTACTGTATTTAGTTCATATTAACAGTGAATTCAAGAAGGTTTCCTTAAAAATAACTGAAAAGTTTAAGTATTAATTCTGTAGATTTTGTTAGAGCTTTTCCAGACTAGTTACACTGTCTTTGCAGTGCTACTGCTTTCTATATTTCACATCTAAGAATTTCCTTTAAAAAGATGGATCAAACAGTTCTATCAAATAGTTCTGGGAAACCATGCATTGTTCTAAGCCAAATGTCTAACCCCACTGCATACAGGATTATAAATTTATGAACGTTTCACAGTAACTTCCCCTCTGTTTGCAATAACCACTTTATTGAAAAGTCTCTCATTTGCATTATCTGCTTTAGTGAAAGCAGTTCATGACAAGTTTTTCATCACAACCTTTTCCAACCTCAGTATCATCCTATCCTTGTTACCATTTTTTGAAATGAATAACATTTACTACTTTATGATACTTACACCTCATTTGTATACTCCAAAAAGTGTGTTTTCTTTTAATAAAAATGCTTAAATTTGGTCACAGCACTGATTACATTCAATTCTTTGTTTGGGCTACTGACATATTACTCATGTGCATCATTTAGCATTTTACCATTAATGGTTTAGTTCCATTCTTTATTGCCATCCAAATAAAATTAACTTGTGATATGCACGTTAAACATATCCATCATCTATCTGTTGTCCTTTTGAAGTATCTTACAGCTTTTTCACTGTCAGCCAAACCCTTTATTAATTATTGTATGGTCAGCTAATTGAGATGCTACTCCTAATTCTGATTTCCACCATACAAGAAGAATGAAACAAGTTTGAAATACAGGAAAACACTATCAATATGCATCTCCAATCTAAAAACATTCCCCTTTAACTATGCAGATTCATTCAATTCACAAACTTGAACTGCTTACCAGGTTTCTGGTTTATTACTGAACAACCTCCTGAAAAATTCATTAACAAACATTTTATCTATCTTGTAACTTTGTCAAATATTATACATTAAGATATTTTAGATTTGATTACCTCATGTATTTCTAAATGCTTACTAGCTGACCTTGAATCTTGGACTATAGGTAGTCCACAAGAAAATGGAAAGTTGTCAGTCATACTGGAAACATAAGACTGCACTCAGACAACTGGTGGTGGTTTTACCAGAGGTCACCATGCCTCAGAGAAGTGACTGAAGGACCTTCATGGTAACGTCAACTGATCTGGGAATTGAACCCATACTGTACCATTGGTTTACAAACCAACCATCCAGCACCCTAGTCCACAATAAAAATTAGACTAGTGAATTTCTTTTTGAGCAGGGCCTTGTTAACTACCCTCCAGTTCCACAATTAATATCTAAGAAGAATCCACAAGGAAAAGTGTATAATGAAGCTCTGAGTTAAACTAAACCCCTAAGCTAATTAATTAGTTTCCCAAAAGCATAATTTAGTCACACCTAATACAACTGTACTACTTTGTTGGACTTCTCAGACATAAAAATTATAAAATATCAAAATTTATAGATCTAACAACTTAAATATTTGACTTTCACATTCTCACACTAGCTTAAAACAAGATTTGCCAATAAGTACATTCTTCTAAAACAATGCCAAAAACATTTAAAGTAGCCAAAAGTGATTCATAAGTATGTTCTTGTTGAATAAAATAAATATTTGTAACAGCTGCTATTATTAAGAAAGCATTTTGTGGTGAAGTGAATTTGGAAAATTCAAGTTACAAGTAAATTTAAAAATTCTGTCTTACATAGATGTAAAATCTTAAAACTATTTAGAGATGGTCATTACTATCAAACCTACTCAAGCCAACAGGACTATGTTAGTGCCTGGAATTCACTAGAAAGCTGGGAGTACAAAATAACAGTCACGCAACAAATATCTATCATGTTGCTTCATGAGAGTATAAATAGTTAATTCTGGTCTTCAATGAAAGAATTGAGAACACCTGCTCTTTCCTGAAAGAAGCAAAAAAAATTGCTTATAATATCATTAGTGAAACTGCCAAAAATATTTGAATTAGGATTAAGTGAAGCATGAGGTGTTTAATACCAATGAATTTTTAAAAAAGTTTTATTTTGATGGGCTCAGGGCAGCAAAGTTGTAAGCAAAACTTCATTTTATCACCTCATTCAACAATTCAATCACCTAGGGACTAAACCAATAAAACAAACTAACCTTGAACCATCGTCATGGTTAAAAGATGGGTTACTTTATAATCTAATTAGCTTCTGAAAGTAACACTTATCAACTAGCAAGACAACAAAGTACAGAAGGCATTGCGTACAAAACAGAAAGCCTTGGTGGACTAGAAATACAAAATGCAGCTTCTTATTTTACAAAGATGCATTTAACGCGAACCATAGAAAATCATAACAGTTACTAGCACCACCCACATTTCCACAAAATCTTTACAGCCAAATGAATACTTTGCTGCCTTCGTTGCTGCAATTTATAGATTTCAGACCCCTTCACAGTCTAAACATTTGCGATTCGGAGATGCCGGTGTTGGACTCGGGTGCACAAAGTTAAAAATCACACAACACCAGGTTGCACACGAAACATTTGCTGTACCTCTCCACCGCACAAACACACCTGCAGCAAACACTAACAAAAGCCGAACCCCATCCACACCAGAAAGCTGTTCAACTTTGGTTATGTTGCGCTTTTCCTGATCTGAACACAACATTATTAATGCAGATTTAGTTCTGTGTCTGCACTATTTCATCGCGAAAGGTTCCGGCTAATTGGGATTAACCCGAGTGGCCCCTCTGATTGGATGTCAGTTCACGTGCACCTGGGGGATGCTGCAATGATAGGGGATGTTTTGAGTTTGTCCTTTTTGGAAAGTATATAGACACGCTTAGGTATTTGGCTCGAATGCAACTTTACCTCGTTATTGGTAACTACATTAGCAACATGGGAGGTACATTGCTCAACCAACTACAATGCAATAAATGGCATTATTCACTCGGGGGGTTAAAAGTCAGATTTGGAAACGATATTATGAGTTTGAGATAATGTAGATCAGCCATTTCTGTGTCCAAGTTGTACCGCTTTTTCATAAGTTTTATCTTTATTAATCAAAAATAAACTTTATGTCTAAAACGGTTTCTGTATTCTTCTTAAAAAGCAGATTCATGATCCCACAACAGCCCAATCTGTTTTACAAAGAAATTGGAAGTTTTTGAAATTATTTTGAAAGACTTGACCAGCTGGATGTTGAAACGATGTCTTCTGTTGTAGGCGAATCTAGATTTAAGGGTTCCAGTTTAAAAATAAGAGGCTGCCCAGTTAAAACAGAAAGGGTTGTGAGTCTTTGGAATTCCATTCCTCAAAAGGGCAGTGAATGCAGAGTCTATAAATAGTTTTAACGCAAAGCTAAAAAGATATTTAATTACCAAGGGGATGAAAGGGATGGGGGGCTTGTGGGAATATAGAGTTGAGGGTAAAATCAGATCATCCACGATTTTCTTGCATTGCCGAACAGGCTTTGAAGGGCTAAGTGGTCTACTCTTGCTCCTAATTTATACGTTCATACAACCAATGGAAATTTTTGAAGTGTAACTATTTGTGTAACGCAGAGAGAGATATAAAGCAGCATGATTTGTTTGAGATTAGAAAATAGTCTTGGCTAGGACACCAGGAGAACTTCTCAATTCTTCTTGGAATAATGCCACGGGATTTTATATGCATCTGGGTGGTTCATCATCCAACTACCTGTATACGGGTGACACTATGGACACTCCCTCACTACCTCAATGCCGAGTGAGCATGGATCATGTGCTCAAATCCTGGATTGGGATTTGCATTGACCAGCTTTGGTCAGATCACTATTATCTCTATTGACAGCTAATAACACTGATGAGAAAAGAACAAAAGATTGATTCTGACAGAAATTTAATCATAAATAGGCAACATCTTCAATTTAAAAGGAAAATTGCTTTACTTAATATATGATAAATCAATTAGAATATCGGCAACTTTTATAATTAGACAGATGGAGTTTTATGAAAGCTCCTTCTAATGTGAATTGTAGATAAACAGTGAGAAGTTAAATTAATATGTCACAAATAAAGAGACATAAATTCTGGGACTCGCTTGGATTAGATTTGTTCTAGACTGAAACGTCTTGAATTTCAGTAAAGTTCATCGATAAGAACTTTATGTGATAGCATACTTGGAACATTCCAGTCCAAGAATGATACCTCCACAGCTATTTAACATACATACCAACAAGAACGAAGGAAACAGCATTTATATAAACACATTTTACATTCTCAAAATGTCCCAAAGCATTTTTCAATCAGTTAGATATTTCAAGTTTATTCATTTCCTTAACACAAAATGCAAATATCAATTTGCACATGTCAGTTTTCCATAATTACAATGGGATAAAGTGACAAGAAGGTCTGTGGTTGGTGGGATTGGTTTGATTGTGAAATTTCAGAAAGAACACTAAGACATGTTTAATTCACCTGCATAAGAAGAAAATGCCTCAATTTTACACTTCCTTAAAAAGATAGCACTTCTTGTGAAATATTTCATCAGCACTGTAGTGAAGTAACAGCTTAAATTTCTTTGCTCAAGTACCCAGGGTGGGGCTTGAGTCCATGACTTTCTGACTGAAAAGTTATAGGTTACCACTGAAGCAAGCAAACACACAAATCCAAATAGGAAGGTTAAGTGTTGTATTATTGAGTGAAAAAAATGGCATGATATCAATCAACCGCAGTATATGGACAGAGTGAGAAATTATATAAAGTAAAAGCAATTTAAATTTACTTTTTAGTTATTCATTTCCAAGACTCCTAAAGATGTTGACTCCTTGATGGAGAACAATTTCACTGTAATTAGAAATTCTCCAGTACACTACTGAAGTAGCTTTTCTTTATCTTTGAACTTAGGCAAGGTCAACTGTCTATTTGGCTATGATACGTAAATCAATTTTATTTTCAATCAACATGCATGTATAACTGGAATCCTTGGATGGTGATCAGGAGCAGGATGTCAAGCAAGATTACAAATTATGGCACTCCTTATTCTCATTCCAATGTAATCAGCTGATTAAGCAAAGACTGGCAATTAAACCCCTTCCTGCATTGTGAATTGGCTTCAGCTAAAGAAAGTTATTGGTGTGGAGAGAGGCTATTTTGGCATGCTGAGTCTAAGCTACTTCTCTGCAGAGCAATCCAGTCAGTCTCATTTACCAATTATATCTACACAACCCGTCCAACTGCCCAGCCATTGCTCCAGGGTGGTGAGTGTATGGAACGAGCTGTCAGAAGAAGTGATGGAGGCTGGTACAATTACGGCATTTAAAAGGTATCTTGACAGGTACACGAAGGGTTTAGAGGAATATGGGCCAAATGCTGGCAAATGGGACTAGATCAATTTAGGACATCTGGTTAGCATGGACAAGTTGGACTGAAAGGTCCATTCCTGTTCTGTGTAACCCTATGACTCTATTCTGCATAAATCTCAAATCTTCTTTTGCCGTCATTGATTATAGACAACAAGTTCCAGTTCATTATCATTGCTGCTTAAAACAGTTCTTCCTTAAATACCTCCTTTTTATCTTGCCCAAAACAACACAAGGGTCCAGAGGAGATTTATGAGAATGTTTTTGGGAAGTTAAGAGCAAGGTAAAGTTGGAGAAGTTGCTACAGCTTCCTTGAAATAAAGAGGTTGAGTTGAGAGTTATACAGTTATAGACTTATACAGCACAGAAGCAGACTTTTTGATACAACTTGTCCATGCCGACCAGATTAGGAGCACAATTCGGTCCTGACAGCCTCCTCTGATTTGGTCTCAGCTCCACTTTCCTGTCTGCTCTCCCACCCCACCTCACACTCTGCCTGACTCTTGACTCTTTTGTAAATCAAACATGTACTTAATTCAGTGTTCAAGATATTCAGTGGCCCTGCCTCCACTGCTGTTTGGGAAGAAGAATTCGACAGACTGATGACCCTCTGACAGAAAAGAAAAGCTTAAACCTGTGTCCACTACTCTTGTACCATCAGCTAAATGGGAACAGTTTTTCTTTATCTGTCTTATCTAAAACTGTAAACTTAAGGACATTGCTGGGATTTGAGGGTTTGAGCTATAGGGAGAGGCTGAATAAGGCTTGGACTTTTTTTTTCCCTGCAGGCTGAGGGGTGAGCTTATAGAGGTTTATAAAATCATGAGGGACATGGATAGGCTGACAGTCAAGGTCTTTTCCCCAGGTTAGGGGAGTACAAAATGAGAGGGCATAGATTTAAGGTGAGAGGGGAAAGATTTAAAAGGGACCTAAGGGGCCTAACCTTTTCACACAGAGGGTGGTGAGTATATGGAATGAGCTGCCAGAGGAAATGGTGGATGCTGGTACAATTACAAATTTAAAAGTCACCTGGGCGAGTACATGAATAGGAATATGGGCCAAATGCTGGCAAATGGGACCACATCAGTTTAGGACATCTGGTTGGCATGAATGAGTTGGACCAAAAGGTCTGTTTCTGTGCTGTATAATTCAATGACTCTATAACTGCATACATCTCAACTCAATCTCTTTGTCCCAAGTTGACTGTCCCAACTTCTCCAACTTAACCTTGTACTTGATTTCCTAAAAACATTCTGGTAGATCTCGTCTGGACTCTTTCAAGGATTTTTACATTCTTCTCAAAGTCTGGTGACCAAAACTGGACACAAAACTCCAAATGCAGCTTAAATCAAGCTTTATAAAGATTGAGGATAAATTCCCCTATTTTGTTCTCAATAACTCTACTAATGATGTCCAATGTCCCATTTACTTTTTCCTACATCTTGAAAGTTCCATTCTCACGGATACAGAAGGTCCTCTGTCCCAACATCTTCCTTAAAGATGTGTCATCAAATTTACATTGTCTGTCACCAGCTATTCTTCTACACTGTATCATATCATTACTTCTCTGTATTAAACTTCATCTGTCCCTTTACTGTAATTCTGCAAACCTCTTTATGCCATATTGCAGTTCAGTGATATTATACTCATTGTCACAGTTCCAAGTCTGGTATTATCAGCAAATTTTGAAATTTTAAAATTTTACACTGTATTCCAAAATACAACTCATTTTATATTAAAAAGGCAGTGGCCCTAGCTCTGACCCTTGACAACCACCATTATACGCCATTCTCTAGCCTGAAAACATATCATTTACCACTCCTAGATGTTTTCTCTCCTTAAACTAATTTTTCATCCTGAAACATGAGCCTCAATGTTGAAATCAGCCTTTTATATGTTACTTTGTAAAAACTTCATTTAGGTAACATCCACTATATTCCCTTCAATAATACTCTCTATTACTTTATCAAAACATTTAATCAAATTATTCGAACGTGGTCAGCCATTACAAATTGAGGTTGGCTGTCATTAATTAATTCAAAACTCTCCAGGTACCACTAATGCTAAACTGACTAGCTAGCTGTTCTTACATCCCTTCTCAGTTAAGGATGTCAGATTTAGTATGCACCAATCCTCTAGCAGGTTCCTCATATCTACTGAAGTCAGGAAGAATGGAAGTTTATAACAAGGCCTTCTGCTATCTCCCGCCACATTTTTCTTGCAAGTTGGGAGTGCTAGCCATCTGGATGAGACAACTCATCCCCTCTGAGCATAATCAGCCTTTGCAGTACACCCTGGTCTATCAATCTGGCAACATCCACTACCTTCAGCACCTCTGCTTCCAACAACATTTTGTCAGCTACCTTATGCCTCAAAATCCAACGCAAAGTGCTCTTTAAATATTCTAGCATTGTCCTTTGTCTCTGGCAGATATCACCCTCTTTCTCCACAACAGACTGCAATCTATCTCTTACTAGCCACTTTTTACATGCTGGTAATGCTTTGTGAACAATATTATGAAGTACTTAGGTTCTGCATTTCAGAACGTTATATATTTTATATTATATAAAGAAATGTACCAGTAAAATGCAATAAATTTATTTCCAAGATTGCTGTCTCATATTTGCAATAAGATACTTCAAATAGTATTTTTTTTTAAATTACACTGGCTAATCTTTAGTAACTACTGGGGAAGAATAGATCTCAAACTGACCTGTTTCAATAAATGGTTACATTACTGCTTGAAAAGTGAGAATTGGAGCCATTGAGGCACTGTTTAGTTTTCACACATCTTAAAAAGATGGAAACTCCATACCCTGGGTGGTTAAAGTTACCCTGGTTATGACACTTAAAAAGAAAGGTTACAAGAGGAATAAAAATATTTCCATAGCAATGACATCACAGTGACATCATAAACCAGCTTCAACTGATTTCATCAGCTACAAAATTATTGATTATATTTTTCCACTTTTCGTAAGATACTGGCAGGTATTAGAGATGGAATATGTCAGAGATCTTAATATAATGTAAATTACTGACATTCATGAGAGTGACTATGATTCATACTTGACTTTAAATTCATATGTTGGTCTCACTCATGAAGCCATTTATTAAGTAATACTGTCTTTAAGATTATTTACTAAGTACATTTTGGATTGTTTTTGATTGATTTTTCAGTGACTTTGCTCATTAAGAAAAGGAAGAAAACAATTTTATGTCTCCATTTCTGCAACATTATCTTCAATTCTTCCTGTCTCCCTTACGTAGTCTTACTTTTCATTGCCTTCTTAACATGCATCTTTTTCCTTTATCTCTTCAGTTCTTAAATGCTTTGTTTCAATGGTTTCTTTAACTGTCTCCTATAAATAGAACACATGTCACGAAACATTGACATGTCACTCATAAAAAATACACTATAACTCATTTGTGTGAAGAACCAGTGAGCTATCAGTTCCATTCTGATTTATTTCAGGTAAAGCACTCCAATTGAATAAATATCCTCTCTAATTCCAGTTAAGTTCATGGTATGAAAATACTACAATTTCTGCACACAACTGAATACCTTTCTACGAAAATTATATTCTGAAAATGTACATTTTTTCATTTTACATGGGTTTTACACAAAGCTAAATATTACAGGGTGTTATTAGTAATATTTTGAATAGGGCCAGCTGTTTGCAGAGTCATACAGTCATAGAGATATACAGCACAGAAATAGACCCTTTGGTCCAACTCGTCCACGCCGACCAGATATCCTAACCTAATCTATTCCCACCTGCCAGCACCCGGCCTATATCCCTCCAAACCCTTCCAATTCATATATCTATCCAAATGCCCTTTAAATATTGTAATTGTACCAGCCTCCACCACTTCCTCTGGCACCTCATTCAACACTTAACACCCTCTGCGTGAAAATATTGCCCCTTAGGTCTCTTTTATATCTTTCCCCTCTCACCCTAAACCTGCGCCCTCTAGTTCTGGATTGCCCCACCCCAGGGAAGAGACTTTGTCTATTTATCCTATCCATGCCCATCATGATTTTATAAATCTCCATGAGGTCACCCCTCAGCCTCCGACGCTCCTAGAGACTCATCTGACCTCACTACAGAGAATAAACAGACCTAATGTTTATTCCAGTAGCATTCTCATTCTGTGGTATATGCTCCATGACACAATGGCAGAACTGTTCTTGAAGTATGGTTGAAGAGTGTAAACCTGTCAAACTGTCAGGTTATTTAAATCCTCTGTCCTTTAAAAAATAAAGGATAAAACTGCATGAATGTGTTCACAAGAGTTAAAAAAATTCTTTACCATCAATTTCAATAGGTATTTATTAACTCAGTCCTAAGTACTATAATTATTGCATTATTATTGCTTCATTGCTTTCCACAGCTTTTCATCATTACAGAAGAGAGCTATATGTTTCCAGTTTGATATTCAGCTCAAAGAGGTTATTGAAGCATTTAAAGTTGGATTAATAATACCAATGTTCATTCTTATAAGGGATTAAGTATGTCAGAGGATTTAGGTGTATGTAATGGACTTTCACGAATGAGATCTTTTTATACAATGAAGTTTATAATGGATATTTAGAACTTTATTTTCTTTTGTCTCTGCAAGGTTCCTATAGCCAATCTACGGTGTTTACTGGGTGTGTTGACATGGATATGTAGGAAACATAGATTGGCATCAAA
Source organism: Chiloscyllium punctatum (assembly GCF_047496795.1). NCBI lineage: Eukaryota > Metazoa > Chordata > Chondrichthyes > Orectolobiformes > Hemiscylliidae > Chiloscyllium > Chiloscyllium punctatum. Next base: position 60,117,398 of record NC_092753.1, read on the forward strand.
TAGCATATAATAGTTACATAAGAGCTGTAAAGGACCTTTGGAATGGGGGAGGGGGAGTTTATGAATTGATACAGAATATATGACAGATGATTGGAGATGGGTTAGGGCATAGGTTGGCATGAGTTCACAAGGATAGGGTAGGGAGAGTGGATGGCAATGAGAATCTAATATTTAACAAAATAACTCGACTAATGTCCAAGAGATCTGAGAAGAACACTTTCAGTAGCCAGTAAGGTTGATCTAAGGTAGACAAGCAGGAAGCTGGATAAACACAGCAAGCCAGGCTGCATCAGGTGGAAACGTTGACGTTTTGGGTGTAACCCTTCTTCAGGACTGGGGGTGGGCAGGGGGCAGAGTGGTGATGTGGGGTAGGTGGAGACAGGTAGAGAGTACAACCTGGATGGTCGATGGGAGGGATGAATCTGGTTGGTGGCAGGGAGTAGTGGCAGGGAGTGGGAGAGGCGAAGGGAGTCGGGGGGAAGGGAAGGGAGGTTATTTGAAATTGGAGACCTCAATTTTGAATCCTCTGGGCTGTAGGCTGCCCAAACAGAAAATGAAGTGCTGTTCCTCCAATTTGCAGTTTGATTCGTTGTGGCAATGGAGGAGGCCAAAGATGGTCATGTCAGAAAGGGAGTGGAAAGGGGAATTAAAATGGCGGTGACTGGAAAGTCCTGCAGGCCCAGCTGAGATGCTCGGCAAAACATTCCCTTAGTTTACGTTTGGTCTCCCCCGATGTAGAGAAGACCACATTGGGAGCACTGGATGCAGTAAAATAAGTTGGAGGAGAGGCAAATGCAGGTAAGGAGGGTGGTGTGCTGGCAGGTTTTGCATCTCTAACCAGGTAAGTTTGATATAGCACTCAGCAGCTCGTATGGTCACCAACAAAGGCAGCAGATCAACTTTAGCCTGCACACCTCCCCATCCAAATATTGCACAATTCAGGGTAAAGTTTTCTCAAGGCAGGTGCACTGAGCTGGGAAATTGTCTGACGTACAATGGATTATCTACCATCTGGTCTTTAAAATCTGTTTTGACCCACACTTGCAAAATGTGACAAACTGGTGAGATAAAGCATAGATAATGTACGCAGGTATGGCAATGAAGTGGCTGTGCTTTTGGACCAGTGCCCTCGGAAGGCATAAATTCAAATCCCAACAAAGTTTATGAAACCAAGTTCAACATCTCTGATCATTCATAAGCTGCATCTGAAAATGAAATGCTTAATACCCACTAGAATAATAGTAAAACACAACTGTCTGACTAATATCCTTCAGGAAAAGGAGTTTCCCATTCCTAACTGTGGGCTGAATCTTGCTCTGGCATTGGGTGTCTCACCTGTTGACTGTAGAGTTGCCAAAAGGCCCATGGTACATCTCTTCAGGAAGGGTTACAAGCGAATCAGGGTTGGCGGGGGGGGGGGGGGAGGTGGAAGGGGGGTTACTAGAGAGGTCCTTCCCCTGGAATCAAGGTAATGGGGGCAGGAGTCCTGCCTACTGAGACTTTCCAATCAGAGTCCTAGCATCACTGAGGTATCGGGAAGGAGTAAGGAGTGAAGGAGTGTGGGGGCTATTGCGCAGGATGCAGGAGGAATTGTGGGTGGGGGTGCTGCTCAGAAGCAAGGGCAGTAGTGGCTCTCAGCAGGCATCTTCATGCCCAGTGACAGCCACTCTTTTCCCATTCTCTAACCCCTCCATCAGGCACTGATAGCCTTTGGCCAAAATACCTTCCCCAGAGTTGACAGAGAGTCTGTATTCTTTCCCCTGTTATACATGCTGCCTACTGTTGCCTTAATACCAACAAGTCTGTGATGAGCTCTTTAAGGGTCATGAATTGGCAAATTAAGGTGCCAGAATTGACAGCCAGATGGGAAGGTTAACCATAGGCCTTCTCATTTGGAACTTGAATTCTGTTGGAGATGGAAAGGCAACAGGATTCACAGATGCCTCCAGTCTAAATAAACACTCTTTCTGTCTTCAAAACTCGCCATCAGCAAGACCAGAAGGTTCTGTTCTGAGTCTCTAGACTGCTATTGTAGGCTGGTTCTTAAAGCTCAGTAAACGGCCCAGCTGTATAAGGCACTTAAACAAACCATCACTAGTAGAACAATCACCATCCCTCAGCCAGTATCCGTCACAACATGAAAGCAATTTATTTGATGTCCTTGGCAATACATTTTCTGAGAAGCTTTTGTTTTTCTCCGGCATAATGACGATTGGAAATATTAAATTCACAGAAGACTCATCTTTCCAAAACCACTTTTTAGGGAAGCACAGCCAGTTTTTGATCACAAAAAAAAAGCTGGCATGTAGTTGTTGACCTGCCAGGAACTGATGTACAGAAGTACCAACTGTAAAATGCCTATAGGTAAACAAACTCACTCAGAAATAATGGCTCTTGGAAAAGGATTCCACTGGAAAGGCAAAGGCGAAAGGATTAAAGGCGAAGAAAAGAATTTGGAAGGGAATTTATAATTGACAAGCAACACCCTAATATTGTGAGTGGTTGGTCTAAAGTTTAACAGTTTGATGTGTTTTTATATTGTTTTATATGTATTTCATATTGTTCTTCACACTCATTCTGAATATGCAAGTCCATTGTAACAGTGTAACCCTGCTCTAAACCTATTGAATTGGCAGTACCGAAGCCGCATGTTTATTGGTACTTACTGGTACTTGTTTACTTGGTTCCAGTAACAATGCAGTCCCCACTGCAATGTAAATCCTTTGTCATAGTCTTGTAATGCCACATTGTACAACTATATATGTGTGTGTAATCCCAATGACTACAACCATTTGTGTGGCCAGTTAAATGCACTGCATGCTGGAGTTCATTTTCAGCAGTTCCTTGAAAACTGGTTCATCTTCTGAGACCTCACCAGCAATTTAAAAGTAGATTTATTATTCAGTATACAAGTAGTCACAAATAAAGAAGAAAAATAAACTTGCATTTCTATGGTGCCTTTCATGCCTTCAGGGCATCGCAAACTGCTTTAAAGCCAAGGAAATATTGATTAAGTAATTCACTGGTGCAAAGTAGGAAACTCATTAAAAATACTCTGCAATCAATTGTTGGAAAGTCAAGTCCCACAGTCTGAAATGAAATAAATGACCATATCATCTGCTGGGTGTTAGGTGAGGGGTAGATGTTGACGAAGCCATTTAGATGATAACCCAGCTCTTCTATGAATAGCATCATGTGATCTTTACATTTCTCTGAGGAGGTTGGGATATCTGGTAGGCATGGGCGGGTTGGACCGAACGGTTGGTTTCCATGCTGTACATCTCTATGACTCTATAAGTAGATGGAGCTTCAGATTAACAAGTCATTTGAAAGATGGCTGCTTACATATGCATATGCCCGGTAACATACCTTTAGGTGAGTGTGTGCTTATAACTTGTTACTTCTTATATTTCAACCCTGGAATCAATCCTTAGATCTCCACTTCCTACAATCCACCAAAATGACCTAAATGAAGGATTGAAAGCAGAAATTCTAGCTTTGCTGATGACACAAAATAGCTGCAGTTAACAAATGAGTATCCAGACGAAAGCTATAAAAACTTAGCAGGTATGAAAGAATGAGTGTATTCATAGATGGTGCCTATCAATTCACAGGACATCTCAAAGCACTTTGCAACGAATCATTTACTTTTGACTTGCAGTCACATTAGAGAGCTGTCCTTGAATAGGGCTATAAAATCTTTAATGTCCACCAGGATATAATTAGTTTTATTTCACATGCCAGTTACTCTTTCATGCCTAATGAAATATAACTAAAGATGTATCAACAAATTATATGTACTTTTACTTTGTGGTCAACGCCCAAAATGAAATGAATTATCATTAAAGGATCATAGCTATTCTAGTTAAGGTTGTTTCCATAAGGAAAATAAAGTGAGAAATAGTAGTAATGTTTGCTGTCACACATCTAATACACAATAGTAAAATCAATTTTAATAATAGTTACATTGGCAAACCAGGTCTGTAGATAATACATTCTTGCTATACAAAACCTCCTCTCCATTTCAATTCTTTGAAGCAAATATTGGACCCCTGAAATTTAATACAAATATCTGAATATGTTAAAAGTGTCTGAATATGTTAAAATATTGTAGGACAATTAGCAGCCAGAGGATTGTATTAGTCTCAAAATTATCACTGAATTGATTCCAACCCCAATTCCTCAATCTGCCATTCTACCTGCCATCTTGCTGCCAAAATCCATTCAGTTTTTAACTGTATATTTAACTACTTTCCATAATACTCTCCTTAACTTCCTTTCAAGGCGATCAGGGACTATGGGAATAGGGTAGAAAAGTGGACTTGAGGCAAAAGTTAATCCATAAACCTATTAAATGGTAAAGCTGTATAGTCCATAATTTCTTATGTCCTTATTTTCCTTTTCTACAGGAGACTGATGCATAAGGTGAGAGCCCATGATGTTCGAGGTGAGCTACTGGCATGGATTGAGGATTGGCTGTCTGACAGAAGGCAGAGAGTGGGGATAAAAGGTTCTTTTTTGCAATGGCAGCCGGTGACATGTGGTGTCCTGCAGGGTTCAGTGTTGGGGCCGCAGCTGTTCACTTCATATATTAATGATCTGGATGAAGGAATTGGAGCATTCCGGTGAAGTTTGCTGATGATACGGAGTTAGGTGGACAGGCAGGTAGTTCTGAGGAGGTGGGGAGGCTGCAGAATGATTTAGACAGTTTAGGAGAGTGGTCCAGGAAATGGCTGATGAAATTCAACGTGAGCAAATGCGAGGTCTTGCACTTTGTAAAAAAAGAATACAGGCATGGATTATTTTGTAAATGGTGAGAAAATTCATAAAGCTAAAGTACAGGATTCTCTAAAGGTTGACTTGCAAGTTGAGTCCGTGATCAAGAAAGTGAATGTAATGTTGTCATTTATCTCAAGGGGGTTGGAATATAAAAGCAGTGATGTGCTTCTGAGACTTTATGCAGCTCTGCTTAGGCCCAATTTAGAATACTGTGTCCAATTTTGGGCCCCACACTTCAGGAAGGACATACTGGCACTGGAGCATGTCCAGTGGAGACTCATACGGATGATCCCTGGAATGGTAGGCCTAACATACGATGAACAGCTGAGAATCCTGGGATTGTATTCATTAGAGTTTAGAAGGTTGAGGGGAGATCTAATAGAAACTTATAAGATAATGCATGGCTTAGAAAGGGTGGATGCTGGGAAGTTGTTTCCGTTAGGTGGGGAGACTAGGACCAGCAATTAGGGCACAGCCTTAGAATTAGAGGGGGTCAATTTAGAACAGAAATGAGGAGACATTTCTTCAACCAGAGAGTGGTGGGCCTGTGGAATTATTGCCACGGAGCACAGTGGAGGCCAGGACATTAAATGTCTTCAAGGTAGATACTGATAAATTCTTGATCTCGCAAGGAATTAAGGGATACGGAGAGAGTGTGGGTAAGTGGAGTTAAAATGCCCATCAGCCATGATTAAATGGCAGACTGGACTCGATGGATTGAATGGCCTTACTTCCACTCGTATGTCTTACGTTCTTATAGAGATGCAACTTATAGTTGCCAGTAAACCACTTTGAGAGTCAGGCCAAACCTGAGGTGAGCTGTCAGATTTCCTGCCCTCAGTGACCTAGCATGTGGAGACCAACTCCAGCGAATGTGCTGATCAAATTATTCTAGGTCCACAGTCTTGATGACGGATCAGCATTGTGTTGTGGAATGCACACAGTTTTAAAAAATACAGGAGTTGCCTTTGTCACTCAATACATCTGGATCAATCTTCAGCACTTAGACTCAGCATCTAACCAAGATATGTTTAAAGGGTGAGGCTGATGTTGCATAACTGCCCCTAAATATAACCTAAGTAACATGCAAGATATGGTCGTTATCTGTCTGTCATCTTGTCATCCATCTGTCGCAAGTCCTGTTGAGATGAGCGAGTGATGTAGCAACAGGTGAAGATTCATTGGCAGCTGTAGGTGTGAAACTGTACAGGGGCAGCTCGGGCCAGCGGGTTGTTTCTTCACTGGAAGGAATTAAGATTCATTGACACCCCCCAACTCTGCAAGAGACTGAGCAGCCCTTTTCAGGATCAAACTGCTCATCTCCCTCGTTTGACTGAAACACACAAGATTCTAAATAGCCTTGACATGGTGGGATGTGGAAAGGATGTAGGAGATTCTAGAATAAGTGGTCACTGTTTGAAAATAAGGGGAGAAATAAGGAAAACTTTATTTTCTTGTGCAGTTGACTCTTAACTACCCTCTGAAAGAACCTACCAAACCATTCAGTTCAAGGGGAATTGGTGACAGAAAATGAATGTGGTTGTATCAACGTGCATGAAATATATGATACATATATAAAACTCATACACATATACAGGTGCCAGTCTAGTGATTCAACAGTTATTCCCCAGTGCCAGCTAGTCAACAATGCTCAGAGAAAAGCTCAAATTCTGGAAAGATGGGCTGAGCATTTTGACCACAGTGTCAATCAGCCTTTATCTTCAATGAAGAAGCAATGAAAAGGCTGCCAACAACTGCTCTCTTAATGTTGCACCCACGTTGATAGAAATGGCAATACAATATCATCAAACTTTTAACCCTGAGCTAACAGATTGTCCAAATAAATTTGTCTGTGGTTTCCTGTTGGTTTGGAGCAGAATCCTCTGGGCACAAATCAGCCTTTTAGCAATTACTTATATACCCATTGGAAATCTACCAATTCTTCCTACTGATGAACATAATGATTCTCTCCTTGAGGGACAAACAACATGCACCACAAACTCAAACCTATTCAAAATATTACATAATAGTGCTGGTACATATTTAATTCCAGCTTCTATCTGCCCATTCCACCACACTGACACCATCAATGGAATTATATCTCCCACATGTTATCCTTTGTAATTTTCTTTCTACGGCTTTATCCCATATTTCTGCAATTTACTTCAGTCATACATTCTATCGTATAAACGCTATTTCTCTTCTCTAACATCCTGTGCATCCCTCTCTTTGCTTTCTCATTTGGCCAACCTTTAGCCACCTTGATACAACAGCAATATTTCTTCTGATTATCCACCTCCTTCTTCAGCCACAGTTAATCTGAGAGTCTACTTGAAAACTTAGGTGGATGTAAAAGATTCTATGGCACTATTTCAAGAAAGGGTACGGGTAAGATCTGTGGTATCCTGGACAATATTTATCTCTCATTCAACATTATTCACTGAACAACTCACTCAGTAAACATGCAGATGATCTGGTCATTACTATATTGCTGTTCGTAGAAGTTTGCTGAGCGCAAATTAGCTGCTGTGTTTCCAGCAATACAACAATGATTACAAGGCAAAAAGTATTTCATTGCAGCACCCAAGCAGAAGAAAAATATCTATACAACATTTTCAAGAAAAACGGGTACCCAATAAACACAATCTGCTGATTCCTCAGAAATAAACCCAAACAAGCAGACACAACACAACCAAAAACTATAGCCACATTATCTTACATCAAAGACATATCCGAAATGACTTCCAGACTACTCAGACCCCTTGGCATTATGGTAGCCCACAAACCTACCAACACATTTAAACAACAATGAATGAACCTAAAGGATCCATTAGATACTACCAGCAAAACTAACGTCATTTACGATACCATGCAAGAACTGTAAAAAACACTACATCGGACAAACTAGCAGGAAACTTGCCACTAGGGTACACGAACATCAATTGACCACTAAAAGACATGACCCACTATCACTAGTTTCTATACATACAGACAAAGAAGAACACCACTTTGACTGGGACAACATACACATCCTAGGACAGGAGAAATAAAGATATGCATGGGAATTCTTAGAGGCATGGCATTCTAACCAGAACTCCATTAATAAACACATCGATTTAGATCCTTCCCTTGAATAAAGGAACCGGAAATGACATCACCCACCTTAAGAAACCAAGACCTATAAATACAGAGGTGGGACATACCACCAGTGCTTCACCAGAGACTGTCACTGATGATGTTATCTAGTATGGTGTCAAAACTTACATACTCATCATCAACCTGAGCTACAAATCTTCTCAAAAATTGCGATTTCACTTTTCATTAAAGTTCTTTCAGACATCCAGAGGTCATGAAAAGCATTGCATGAATGCAAGTCTTTTTCTTTAAAAAAATTCACAAAATCTCTCTCTCTCTCTCTGGGTACAGTATACATTTTCATATTTATTTATGAAGTAGCTCAATTTATGTTTGATGTCAAAGATAGTACATAGTTATACATGATTCATGATTTATTAAAATATAACAAATTTAAAGTGGCTAAAGCTCCGGGACCAAATGAGATACCCCAAGGATTTTAAAGGAAGTGAGAGTGGAATTTGCAGAGGCACTGGTCATAGTTTTTCCTAGGTACCAGAAGACAGGAACATTGCAAACAATACAATCTTGTTCAAGTAAGCTTGTGAGGATAAGCACAGCAATTACATATCAATCAGTTTAAGTTCAGTGGTGGACACTTCTAGAGATAATTATTAGGGATAGAATTAATAGTTACTTGGTAATAGGAAGAGTCAGCATGGATTTCTAAAGGGGATATCACCTGTAACTAAGTTTCTGGAGTTTTTTGAGGAGTAACAGAAAAGCTTGATGAGGGTAATACTGCTAATGTGGTGTACACAGACTTTCATAAGACATTTGGAACAGTGCCACCCAGAAGATTTGCAAGGAAAGCTATACAAACAAAAGGATCACTAATAAAATAGATGCAAAATTTGCTTGGTGACAGGAAACAGAGAGTAATAGTCAATGAATACTTTTTGTGCCAATGGAAAATTTGTAATGGATTTCCACAAGGTTCAGTATTTGCTTTTCCTGATATATATTACTGGTCGTGCAGGGGGCAATTTGAAATGTTTCAGATGTCACAAAACGTTGATGAATAGTAAACTGTGAGGAGGACACTGTCAAACTCCAGAAGGGAATTGACAAGTTGGTGGAGTGGGCAGATAGGTGACAGATGGATTTCAGTGCAGAGAAGAGTGAAGTGATACATTTTGGGTAGGAAGAACATTGAAAGACAATATAAAACAGGAGGTACAATTCTAAAGGAGGTTGCAGGAGCAAAGAGACCTGGGCGTGGATGTGCACAGATCATTTAAAGTGACAGGACAGGGTAACGTGAGCAATAAGTAAAGCATATAATGTCCTCGACTTTCTTAAATAAGGGCATAGAGTACAAGAGTAGGGATGTAATGTTGAACTTGTATAAGACACTTTTTGGACATCGCCTTCAGCATTGTCTACAGTTCTGGATGCCACAAATGAAAGATGTTAACTGGAGTGAATGCAAAAGCAGTTTACAAGAATGCTTCAAGGAATGAAGAGTTTCTCTAACGCAGGAGGATTGAAGAGAGAAGAAGGCATACAGGAGGCCTGATAAAGATTTTCAAAATCATGAACAAGACTGGACAGAAGAGGTAGGGGGAAATTGTTCTCTCTTGCAAATGGCATAGATTAAAGTGATCTGCAAAAGAGACAAAGGTAAAGTGAAGAAAAACATTTTCATGTGAAAGTAGTTAGGGTATGGGGTGTACTGCATGTAAATGTAGCGGCAGCAGGTTCAGTCAAGGTCTTCAAGAGAAGCATTGGATGATTATTTGGATAAAAATAATGGACAAAGATATTGGGAAAAAAAACAGGAGTTTGGCATTAGGTAATGATGTGTATTTAATGAGCCAATGAAGGTATGATGGACCAAATGGCCTCCTTCTACACCATAACAAATCTGTGATTCTGTAATTGGTAATTAACTATAGTAGATTAACTACCTAAAAATGCCATTGTTACAATTAAGAGTGGACAAACATAACTAAACACTTAAAATAAATTGAAATAATTAGGTTTACTGCGCATGTTATTAGTAAGATTCAAGATATGATGAAAGGAACAGACGATGGCTATTATTTCAGCTTAAAAATATAATAAAATATATTTAACAGTTAAAGTCATATCAATAAATAGTTAAAATCAAATGAATAAATAGGGATTTAAAAGCAAGTTATTGTATAGCTGTTAATTTGTGGAAAGCAAACAGATGAATTTTACCGAGATTGCTGATCAATCCTGCTTGTCGTCTGCTTCTGGTTCTCTATTTAACGAACTATCGCATTTCTGCCCAGTACCTCTCTCCCTCAGAAAGTCTGTAACTAGGAACTCACCATCGAAAGAAATCATTAACTAGTCCTGTTTCAGATATAGTGTGGCTCAATTCCTCCACAGATCTTATATATTTAGATTGTTTATGTCTTCATAAAATTATTATAATATGAATGAACCGCACAGTTTCATAGCGCAATGTGTCTATGTTCTTGCCTCAACTCTGATAGATGGTAAAGTTCAAAGATACAGAAATGATAATATAAACTATAAACCCTATAACATCGTTTTTACTTCCACGCAGATATACCTCCAATTCTGTGTGTGTATAAGTGTGTAATAAATGCTACGGTTTCCCACTCTGGATGTATTATGTGACTATCTTCACATGACATTTACCTCCCTCCCGTTTTGCACTGCCATTGGCATCCTTGCAGTGTCCCGCCCGAGTAAACCACTTGGAAGGTCAACAGTTTCTGTTACCAACTTGGATGATTCTTGAAACTTTTCAAGCTCCAAAATATATACGAGGAACAGAAGTACTTAAAACAAAACCACATCTTTAAACGTTTCAGATCTCTGGACATTCCAAGGCCGTCTTGCGATGTTGGCAAACCCTGGTTACCCAGAATAATTTAATTCTTTTTAGCCAACCTGCTCGTCCGTGTAAACATCTTTAGGGCAGATGGGACTCGAACCCAGTTAAAGGGACAGTATCATTGCACCACAAAATGTTCTATCAAGGCATAGCACCGTGGTTAGCACTACTACCTCACAACGCTAGAGACTCGGGTTCAATTCCCACCTCAGGCAACTGTCTGTGTGCAGTTTGTAACTTCCTCCCCACCCCGTGTCTGCGTGGGTTTCCTCCCACAGCCCAAAAATAATGTGCAGATTAGGTGAATTGCTGGGCCGGAGGGTCTGTTTTCACACAATAAGTAATCTTAAAAAAAATGCTTTGAACTGATCAGAAAGAATTCTTGATACACATTTACATTTCTTTAGTGGTCACTTCAAAGTAATAATTAAACCTATTCACATTTGCATTAGCTTATGCAGATAATGAGCACAGACTGTCGGAGTGGCTTTAGCTTTTATTTTCTTTGAATGAAACTTTGGTTCAACTTGATGACGCACAAAACTCCGCTCGGATTAAAATACCAATTGTCACAATACTCATTCTCAAAAAACTTAATGACCTTGCCCGGATATCCGGGGACCTGGAGATAACAGCTTTTGCGCACCTGGGCAGTTGGGAGTACTGTCTCCGCACCAGGTTTTAAATGAGAGGCTGCAGGGTTGTGCATTAAAACAAATTGTCCGCTTGCAGTGGCGGCTCATAGGTAGAGGGCGACACAACAGGTTTGAATCTAGATTCCCCTCGCAGAATGCTGTTAGAATTGAAAAAAAAATTATTTGTTTCAGTGCCTGGCAGATTTCTTTTAAAGTGTAGAAGACTTTCAACATTCTTGAGTTTCAAAATAACATTATAGAACTTGTCGAATAGCTCCTGATTTGGAAAAGCGAACAAGAAGGTAGAGCCAAAGAGAAACTACAAAGTGGAGCCCAGAGAGTGGTTGAGACTAATGTGGTTAGTCCTTACTTCTACACCCCCTCCGATTTTGGACAAAAAAAGAGCCGATAGATTTTTTTCCCCCAGAATTGCGGTTAACATTTGCCTCCCCAAGTACCCCAATGTTGAATCATATTATAGGAATGGAGCGAGAATGCAATCTCTCTGCAGTCCTGGATTCTAAATACCAACAAATCAGTTCCAGCGCCTCAGTTCGTCAGTTCGTGCGCATCCAGCCAATTCACAACATTAAGGAATTATTATGGAGTTGAGGGAGGCCATTCGGCACGTCTAGTCTCTACCAGCTCGTGTAAGTTGCAATATGCAACCAGTTCATTTGTTTAAGGAACATGCTCTTTATCAATCATGTCCCCGATGCTTTCTGCCAGTTTTAGGTTGAACTTTGAAAAGTTACTTGGAAATGGAAACTAAAGGGATTGCTTGAATGTAAGATAGGTTCGGAGGGGGAAATTCTGTTATTTTGCTTCGTTTGAGGAAATGGCAACCTATACTGTCAGTGGTAAGCGTTATGATCCGCCTTGCAAAGAGCTTTTACTCAGTTTCTACGTAGAGGGTTACATTAAACTCGGAGCTGTGGGGATGGGCGAGCTGGATGAACCCTTCCAATGGGTAAGGAACTTACTGAAAAATAAGGCCTAAACTGCTCAATCTCTCTACATAAGATAAACTCCTCATCTCTGGAATCAATCTAGTGAATCTTCCCTGAACTGCCTCCAAAGCAATTATATCCCCCCCCCCCCCCCTTACGTAAAGAGGCCGCAACTGTGTGCAATACTCCAGGTACAGTCTCATTAATGCCATGTATGATTGCAGTAACACTTGCAAACTTATATGTTCTGTTCCTTGAGCAATAAATACCAAAATTCCATTTGCTTTCCTTAATATATGTTGTTACCTTCACAGTAGTTTTCTGCCATTCATGCAGAGGACACCAGTATCCCTTTACACTGAAACAGGTGGAGGTATCTCGTATTTAGTTAACATGCTGTGCTTCCATTCTTCTGATCAAACTAGATTGCCTCACACTTATCCACAGTAAGCTCCATCTACCAAATTTTGGTCCATTCACCTAAACTAGCCATATCGATTTGTAAATTTCTTATTTCTACAGTCATAGAGATGTACAGGATGGAAACAGACCCTTCAGTCCAACCCGTCCATGCCGACCAGATATTCCAACCCAATCTAGTCCCACCTGCCAGCACCCGGCCCATATCTCTCCAAACCCTTCCTATTGATATACCCATCCAAATGCCTCTTAAATATTGCAATTGTACCAGCCTCCACCACTTCCTCTGGCAGCTCATTCCATACTCGTACCACCCTCTGTGTGAAAAAGTTGCCCCTTAGGTCTCTTTTATATCTTTCCCCTCTCACCATAAACCTATGCCCTCTAGTTCTGGACTCCCTGACCCCAGGGAAAAGACTTTGCCTATTTACCCTATCCATGCCCCTCATAAATAGTTACAACTCACTTTCCCACTTGTTTTGGTGTTATCTGTAAATTTGGCTGTAGTACTTTCTATCCCCGCATCCAAGTGAATGGATTGTAAATAGTTGGAGTCCAAGGACCAAGCTCCCCACTAGTTATGGCTTGCCAACCAGAACAAGACATTTATCCTTCTGTTGGTTAGCCAATCCTCTATCCAAGTGAATAAAATTACCCCAACCCCATGTGACTTACCTTGTGTACTAACCTTCTGTGACACCTTATCAAATGCTTTCTGGAATTGTAGCCTGGGTACAAGTCCCACCTGCTCCAGAGGTGTGTAATAATATCTCTGATCATAGATTCCTGTTTTGAAAGGTGTCCACCAACTCAGGGTGAAGTTGAAAGAGACCTCTTAATAAGTTCCACTTTATACAACTCTAATCAATGCAGGACAACCATCATCCTCTTGTGGGACATAGGTTTGAGGATCAAATTGTGATCAAATGAGAATCAACTGCTCTATTTCAATCCCCATCTTTATGCTGCATTCAGATCTGATCGACAAACAAGAAAAATAATCAGGCTCCATAGACAGTGTCAAAAGCAGAAAGTACTGCAAAGGTGTAGCTGGTCTGGCAGATCTGTGGCGAGAAATCAGAGTTAACATTTTGGGTTCAGGGACCCTTCCACAGAGGAAAAGTCCCTGAACCTGAACCAGGGTTAACTCCAATTTCTTTCCACTGATGCTACTAGACCTGCTGTGCCTTTTCAGCAATTTCTGTTTTTGTTTCTAATTTACTGCATCTGCAGTTCTTTCGGTTTCCATAGACAGTGTATCTGTGCGACTTGCCTAAACTCCAGTGCCAGGGATCCAAGTTCTCAAAGAAATATCAGCTTTTGAGACAAAAGTGGAAATCTTAAAGGTGATTATAATGTGTTCTGAAAGAGTGTTAAGGTTTCTAAAAAAAAGTAACCTTTCACATTAAACTGTGGGAGTAGAACCAAGGTAAGCACGTCTTATACCTTGGCATGTGCTGTCATTTATAGGTTAATGCTCGACCTGCTTGGCTGTGCTATGAATGCATCTTCCTTGCTAGCAGCTCCTGGCCTAGGTTTTCAACCCAGAGCTCTGGTTCAAAGGCCAAATGTGCCACAAGACCTCTTGGGTATCTATGAAAATATAAATGTAGGTGTCATATCAGGAAATTCCTCTTCATATAAAGGATCCCATTTTTGTCATTGATTTAACGAGTAATAGGTTGAATAATTCAAAGTATGTTACAATTTGGTGGCACTAGAATATCTTCTTTGTATGCATTATAATCGTCCAAGAGAACTTTGTGGATTGTTATATCGCCATCCTTTGAAGCAGTAAACAAGAATTTACAATAAAATAGCGTTTCTCTCAGACAGAAACGTTGCAAGGCGCTTCATGGGAACAGTGTAAGGCAACGTTTTGTATTATACTTGTTGCTTCCTCTAGTATGGGAGACTATCTTCTCAAACATACAAATGTTTCGAGACAGATATCTCTTTACTACCGTAAACACTTTAGCGGGGTTTCCCGTGTCAGTTTTTAAATTACTTGTTGATGTAGATTTGAGGTGAGCTGACGAATTAAGTTAAGTTAATGCATATCACTCCTTTACAGTGCGAACTTGTATTACCCTTTGTTCCCACCAGGCTGCGCTCAGCCTTTTCGGTTTCAAAATTTAAAGTTTTAGTCGTCCAAGTCCATCTGCTGTTACAAAGTGTTCTTGTCTTGCTAATCAGATTGGTAAAGGACCTTGCCTTTTTTAAATATCTTTTTTTACATGTAATACTGTACACACAGATCTCACCAAAGTACATGCAGTTCGTATTTTTCACAGAATTGCCAAGACTACAGAACGTCTTTGATACGATTAAAGATTTCAGTTTTTCTCGTTTGGTTTTACAGTTTGACGTAAATGTACATGGACTTTTTTAAAGAATCGTTTTTAAGAATCGTTTATGATGGGGAGTGGTGGGGGGAAGGAAGGTAACTGACAATTCATATGCATCGTTCCCAATCAGCTGTGTCAGGTCCAACGGTTCGCTAGTTCCAGTCCCATAGCTGCCCACGTTTTACACTATTTTAAAATAAGGACCTTTCTCACAGTCCAGAGTACAGAATCAGGAACAGATCCAGACGTGCTGTCTTTATTTCGCTGCTAATATAGTCATAGATGTGCAGAACGACGTGTTCTTTTTAAGTAAATCTGTCACCAGACAGCAATTTGCACATCATAAAATTTTGAAAGCGGCTTTTAGTTGAAGTGCTCGCGTTTCGTCTCATAATCTAGGCATGTGTGTATCCATACAAAAATAAAGCTTGACAGATATAATCGGCTTAGATTCTTGTCAAAGAGCCTGCTGCTTCACATCTTTATAAAAATTTCAAACATATTTCGGATCAAAGTGAAGTGACAATTTAGTATTCGATTTACATTTTTCGGTTTTAATAAACCAGCCTTGCAGGAGAAATAAAACTTTCTGTTGGATTAAAGGTCAGCTAATGCACCAGTAAGGTTTACTATTCACAAAACTCTTTTTTTCTCTAAAAGAGAAGACAGTGACAGCGCTTGCAAATGCATCAGAGTTCCGTCTTACCTGCTCCTTCGAATGCCATAACTTAGACACTTATAAGATGATTATATTCTTCTTACCTTCATACATTTTATCGTAATTCTTTCAAGTTGAAGTGGGTATGGGCTTGACACTTTTTAGGAAAAAAGACACATGCTTTTCAAAGTACAACGCAGAAGTTGTTAATTAACGTTACCTTATTTAAGCATTTCCATTATATATAGATACATGTTGTCTATGTATAAATTAGGTGTTCGTATCCTTGTCTGACACTGTTTAAAAATAGCATTTGCTGATTCAGGACATTAATGGTGGCGCTGTCTGCGGTGAAATGTGACAAGAGATTACAGCAAGCTCTGCGGTCTTACTCACCCCTGCAAATAGAGCAATGGAATTGCTGACCAAACTTTCTTTGCTGCTCAGAAAGTCACTGGCAACACTTCATAAGTGGAATGAAACATGATTTTTGTTATATTTTTTAAAATCGTGTCCCGGGCTAAGTTCCACGTGAAGTCCTTGTCGGGCAACTTTGTGAGGTTCCTCAGTCTGGGCGCTTGTATGGTCCACCTATAAATATGATCGGTGTGTCCGCATCAGCCTGTATAAATGGGATGCCAGCTGCAGAACCCGCCGTGCTCCGTACGTAAACATATCTCCATGGAGATAGATTCGTCAGACCTGTGGGGTGAAAGCCAACCTGTCAGCCTGTAGCTGGTGACAACACACCCTCTGCTGTCGGTACAGGCAAACAGCAGCAACTCCCGACCCCCACTGTCAACTCCGCCACAAGCATTCGGGTCCGGCTTCTGCCTGCAGTAGTTTGGCTTCCTCGTGTGCCTTTCTCCTCACTTCCCATTATCACACTTCGAACGGGATTTTGGAAACCAGTAGAGTTGGAAAGGGGCGAGAAGTGTAAATAGTAGACTGTGGCTATCAATCTCGTAGTTTCTAATTTAGCAGTCCTCAATCTATTGCTTTCCATGTCAGAGCTGACATTTTTCTTCTTTTCCACGATTGTGTCGTACAAGTTGGGAAAACTATAAATAGGGGACACACTTTAAGAATGACACTTTAAAATGAGATTATTTTCTTACAGTCAGAGGGTTGTTGTCAGCGGGCATCTCTTTGAAAGTAGTGGAGGCTGGACCATTGAACTTACACTATGCAGAGTCAGATAATTTTTTGATTGACATGGAAGTCAAGGGTTATGAAAAGCAAACAGGAAAATACAATGGGATCAGCATTATCTTATTGAGTGGCGGAGAGCAGACTTGGACGCTGAATGGCCCACTCCTGGTCGTAAGTCTGACACTGCTATTCATTTTTGAGTTTGTTGTACATTTTCAGCAATTTTCTTTTTACCATTTCCTGCCACTTCAGTATCTTTAAACTCAACAATAAAGTTGACATTTTTTCCCAGTGTTAGTAAATCAATGGTGGACGTATAGCAGTTTTGATAAAGATGACAGCTGTTAGAAATTGGTTTACTTAGCTAAGAAAAATATGGTTTTTCAAATCAGCTGCACAGGAAGTGTAAAACTAATTATAAATGAAAAAAAGATTTTTTTTAACCCAGACAACTATGTGACAGAGAATCTGTAAGACAACTGGATATAGCACTCACAAATACTGACATTCACATGAAAATTGAATTACTTAAATCTGAAGATTCATTCACTTTTAACATGAGACCATATTACCATGAAAACTACCAAATTAAGACCATGGGAATAAACAAGTCAACGTCAGTCTCTGTGCGTAAGTTTCATTGCATTAGGTCAAATAAAAGGAATAAAATATTCTGCTGATTGCAAGCAACAACTCAAATGAGTCATTACCTCCTTGTTGAACACCACTTAGAAGAGGCATTGAGGGAAACAGAACATAGAATGTATTCTGCATGGAGGCCTTCACTGCATTATATCAATTGTGGCTTGGTAGCTCCATGACTGAGCATGACTGCAGTAGGTGATTAGAAAAGCAGAAGAGAGAAACCAATTTGTTTTCATCCTGACCAAGCTGTCAGTTGAAGGTGCATCAGTCCATGACAGTATTGCTAGAACAGATTACATAGGTCTATAGACAGAGCAACATGATCATACAACCAGCAAAACAGAGCGATGCTCTGCAGTCCTACCATATCCAGTCATGAATGATAGCCCTTCATTGCTTATTTCATTATTTTTCTCATTTTTGGTTTGAATAATGAGCTGAAGTTGAGAGTTGGGTTTTGGATAAACAGCTTGATTTTGAAAAAAACGAAATGAACAAAAAACCTAATGTGGGAATCGGCTTTGAAAGTTCATTGCAGCTAAGTTATTGTTCTAAGTACACTGCAGATGTTGGCACCTAAGATGTATTATGGTGTTAAAAGGGGCAAACACAGGGAGGCCAATGCCAGTTAGTCAAACAAAGAAAATGCTGGGAAAAAAAGAGAAACCATATATTTAACTGGTTTTGACTGGGTTTTGCATAGAAAGCAGTATGGTTCTGAAAACTGCTGCACAGTTTTGGTTGCTGTCAAGTCATCCTTTAATAGAATTATTGAAAGTTCTGAGAAAATAAGCCCAGTTATAAATAAACATCTTCAGCAGTTTGTGGAAATTGTTTACATTGGCTGGCGACTTGAGAATTCAAGCAAGTGAATAACTCATTATCCAAGGTCTGCAAAAAGCTTTAGCAACCATTGTTATAAACTGCTTAAGTGAACTGGCCAGTTGCAACTCTTTAATTTTCTTTCTAATTTATCCTTTAACTGTATGTTTGTCTGTCTGTATGTGTGACTGGGGATATGATCAAAGAAGACTGGGCTTAAATTGTAGACATTAGTTAGATTGCTTTGTGGTTTAACTTTGCTAAATTTACAGTAATAATAAACTGCTAATCTTTGTTTAAATTAGAAACTTGGTGTCTGATATCTATTATTCATCTGTTTAGGAACAATTGGGTGATTTTGAGGGTCACTGAATATTTTAGTTTCACAGCATTGCCATATCCAGTGTTATTGAGTCTGATTTGTTCTGGCTTGCTATTCCTGTGTCTTTACAGTGAACAATTTATTAACTCCATGGAAAAGGAGGCTCTACAGTTTCCCCCTTCCTCGGTTATTGGGAAGCTCAGCACAGATCAGTGCAAAATACAAGTCTGAAGCATTTGTTACCGTTTCCATCAAAAAGTGCAGAGTGCTTATTCCAACTCAGCCTCCTGTTGAGTTTTCCAAGATCCTAATGTCAGTCCTCAATCAATTTGATTCAGTCCGTATGATGTAAAGAACTAGTTGAAAGCATTGAATATTACAAAGGTTATGGGTCCTGACCAGAATCTGGCATTAGTATTGAAAACCTATGCTCCAAAACTAGCTGTGTCCCTTGCCAAGTTGTTCCAATACATGGACTGCAGTTGTTCAAAAAGGCAGCTCACCACCACCTCCTGAAGGGTGACTAAAGATGAGCAATAAGTGCTGGCTGGCTACTGACCCCTATGTCCCTTGCGTGAATAAAAAATAAATACAACACTGGCATCTGCTCAGCAACGTGAGAGATTGTCTCTGGTTAAGACTTGCTCACAACAAAAAGGATGAATCCAAATCAGCCAATTAATGTCCATTAATCTACTCAATCATTAGTGAAGTAATGGAAGCTATCGTCAAAATGCAATGAAGCATTTCCATAGCAATAATATGCTCAGTGATGCTCTTTTATATTCAGTAAAGCCCTTTGCAAACATCTCCAGACTGTATTCTATTCTAAGTCTAAACATGGACAAAACAGTTGAAGTCCCGAAATGAGATATGAGTGACTGCCCTTGACACCAACATTTAACCAAATATGGTATCAAGGAGCACTTGTTCAGTTAGGTAATGGCAATCAGGGGAAAACTCTGTACTAGCTTGACTCATGCTTAACACGAAGGAAGATGGTGTGATTGTTGGATGTTAACCAGGAAATGGCTGCAGGATCCCCATAGCATAGTTTTCTACATTTAAGCATCTTCAATGACCTTGCTTCCAAAATACTGTCAAAAATTGAGATGTTTGCTGATGATAGCAATGTTTAGTATCAGATGAAACTTGTCAAGCATTGAGCAATCTATGCCATATGCAACAAGATTTTGTCTCGATTTGACAAGTAGGAAGTAATATTCATTCTGTACAAATGCCAAGTAATGACCATCCAACAAAAGATGATCGAATAATCTCTCTTTGGCATTACCATTGTAGAACAACCATCAATTGTGACACCCTTCCATTATTTTGTGTGGAATTGTCATTGTTTAAATGGGCTAGACTCAGGACAGAGATTAGGCACCCATTTGGTGCTCTAATTTTTAAAAGCCGCAAAATTATATTATAACACAATCTGAAATGTTAGAGCCCACTACTTTCCTCACTCCACCATTACCACAAGCAAGGAATCAGCCTCAGTTCAATGAAGAGTGTAAAAGGCCACACCAAGAGGAGTACTCGGCCAACCAGAATATGAATAGCCAGACTGGTAAAGCTACAAGCCATGGAAGCAGCAAGCTGTAAACAATGCTATGCAATCTAAATCGATGCTGGTCAAGACAAATAAACATGAAGGACAGATTCTGTGGAGGAATAAGGCCAAAGGATCTGCAACCATCTTCAGACAGAAGTGCTGAATAGCTGATCCATTGAAAGTATTCAGCTGAATTCTCAGCATCACAGATGTCAGGCTTCATTGAATTTGACTTACTCCACGTGGTATTACAGAATGACTGAATGTACTGCAGACAGCAAAGACTTTAGACCCCAACAATATTTCTGTTGCAGTATTGAAGGGAAGTGCTCTGTCTAGCATATGCCTATCTCCAAGCTATTCAAGTACAGGTACAACACTTGCATCCACCCAGAAAGTGGACACTTGTTCAGGTATGTCCTGTCCACAAAAGCTAATTATCACCCCATCATTCTGCTCTCAATCACAAGAACATACAAGCAGGGATAGGATATTTAGTTCCTGGAGTCAATTTCAGCATCAAGACCATGGTTGATCTGCAATCTAATTTCATATAACCATCTTCAACCCTAATTTCTGAATATATCTGACGAACAAAAATTTATCAATCCATTTTAAAAGTAACACTTGATGCAACATGAATTGTCAATTGCAGAAGAAAGTTTCAAACTTTTACCACCCCTTTTTTTGGCAATACCCTCTAAGTGCTAGACTCTGCAACTCGCAGTACTTCCTCCCTTACCATTTTCCATTAACGTCTTGGAAACCTTGATCACATCATCACTCACCTTTTGAACGTCAGAGGAATCCATGTTGAAGTTAAGACGACTGGCAGAGGCATTTGTCTCTGGTTTATTCCTTCATGAAATGCTTAGAGACCATTGGTATATAGGATTAATGATGTAGCCATGCAAACCTGTAGCTGAAGCCCGACCAAACGGGCACTACAACTGGCTTTATCATTGAAAAATGCGACAAGTGGAGCATATGAGTTGCAGTATATTCCTATGGAAGTGGACACCCTTAGTAATGCCAGCGCCAGACCCAAGACTCTGCCAAGCGAGAAAGACAGTTTGATACAGGGGATGAAGTTTGGTGTAGGAACCACAGAAATGGCCCCACATGGGTAGGGGGCATGGTCGACACAAGGTCAGGGCCAGTGATGTCTAAGGGTCAACTTGATGCAACAGTGCTGAACAACACGTGGACCACATGAAAGCTGCAAACGACGCAGGAGCAAAATGTATGCTGCTCTACGGAATAGTTGGAAAGGCTGCCGGAACTCATGGGTTCACAGTCTCCATCAAGTGTCGGTGAGACTTCTGAATCAGACCCGGACATGATAGATGTAGCTGCATTTGATGCCTTTGCTGCCAGAAGAAGAGAGTGAATTTTTACCAAGGCACTCTTGGTGTAAGTGGCGAGCTTTCGTGCATTATGTGCTGCCCACACTGGAAGCAGAAATGGAGGAACCTGACCTGGTGCTAAAATGCCTCAGGAAGCTCTCTGAGAAAAAGGATGGGCCTACGTCCTCAGGCTCAGAGGAGGAGGGATGTCGTGATTGTAACAAGGTCAGCTCTTATTGGGGCTGTTAAGCTAATCCAAGCAGGGATCCCTGCTGGCTGACAGATATAAACAGGAATATCAGAGATTCTTCTGACACTCGGGGTCCAATGAGGTTGTGCAGAGTCAAGGACTTCCCAAGTGTAAATAAAGGGTGACTTGGTTATGGGATACCAGCCTTAAGATTGCTTCACTTTTAAACAAGCTACTGTTCAAAACTCAACTTCTTAACTTCAATTCACAGTTCCAAACCAAAAAACAAGAAAGAGTAGTGAGGGCCTCAATGTTATGCCTAAAAGACAAGACAATAAACTGGGTATTCTGTGATGAGTAACTCACCTCCTGACCCTCATAACCTGTCTACCATCAGCTGGGCAAAAATTGGGAGGGAGATGATTTCTCATGGCCTGGATGAGCCAGCTCTCCAACAGGTCTGAGGGTAACTCAACACTTTGTCTCTAACACTATTCAGAGCAAAGTGGCCCGTTCAATTTGCAACCTGCTGTTATAAATATTGACTTTCTGTGCTGCTGTCTACAAGCAAATGGGCAAGGCTTCTTTAAACTGAATTTTCAAACTCTCAAATTAATTTAAGATTAAATCCATTTAGATTACAGTCATAGAGTCATTAAGGCACAGAAGGTGACCATTTAGCACATTAAGTCGATGTCAGCTTTCTGAACAGAAACTCAATTAATATTTATTTTCATGCTCTCTTCTCCTAGCCATGTAAGTTTATTCCCTCTCACACCCATTCAATTTTCTTTTAAAATCATTAATTGTTCCCACTTCTGCCAATTTCAAAGGCAACAAGTTCTCGATCAGTGCCATTTGCAGTGTAAAAATATTTTTCCTTACATACCTACTTGCCTAAAGCTTTGTATCTTGCTATAATACTTAACAAAGAATTTCTATTTTCAATTCAGCTCAATCTATACAAAAAAGTTTAATTTTTGAAGTAATTGTCCTTATATCAATTACACATCAGCAAGTATGACACAGGTACAGAACCATTTTACTTTGTGCTGACTTTACCCTTGCCATTTAAATCCAGAGTTGGATTCCAATTCAATTCCAGAATGAAGTAGAGGAAAATGTGTTAGGTACCACAGGGTTATTCTCACATTTCCTTTCAGCGTAGTTACAAGAAATAACATGGTGGTGGTACCATTAGTGCTTTGGATACTTCTCAAACATCAACTGCTATAAAATGATCTAACACTATTTAAAAAGTTAAGTGGAGACTTTGCCTCCCAACTTCTATATATGTATGTTTCGAAGCTAGTGCAAGACAAATCTGCAATGTGCATCTCCAAACATGTGCAGAACTTTCTCTCTGAAGGACATTTACGAGTTCCTGGCCAACAGAAATAAGCAATATAAATAAGGCTCTGCCTGAAAGAGACAAGCTTCAGATATCGACAGTATAAATATGCATTCAAACTGGACTAATATAAATATAGGAAACTGTAACAGTTTCTCATGTCCTAAAGTGAAACACCAAATCGGAACATAGTACAGACAGACCAAATCTTGTTAGTGATTCTTAGGTGAAGCTTCAGCCTTATGTAGAACTCAGAAATTATTCTTCCAATTAATTTCAATCTTTCATCATTGCTAGTCATTTTGGAAAGAATCAATTTCAAGTGTTTACCTAATTTCCTTCCTCATTCTGATAAGGTGCCATGACAGGCTTGATGGGTTAAATGTGTTGCATCATAAATTATTCTAGAGTTTCCTGCTGTATGTCGCTGGGATTCATCTAAAGAGCAGCAATTTTAATTGCCCCATCCTATTCTGCCGTAGGTAAAGGCTAGGTGATGATGTCAGTGCTTGGAGCAAAGCATTCCCTAATGAGCGCGCATGCGTAATTGCCTGCAGTTGCCAGTTTCGGCAGATATTGCCTTACAAAAAAAATGGTGCAAAAACCAGAAAGGAAAGCAAGGAAATATCAGAGATTTCTCACTTCTCACCATGGGTATTGACACCACTGAGATTACGCTGCCCCGTGATACAGTGGCAAAGCTCAGTGAAAGGCCCCAGGTTATATAACTAGAAAGGCCTCAGAACTTATTTAAACTGAAAAACACCAAAGTTAGAGAAATCTAGTGAAAGAGTCTAAAGAAGGAAAGTCAGAAGAAATTAAAGATTTAAATAGACTGGTTCTCAAATTAAGATGGAATGTCATTGGAGAGATTTATAAGGGCCACAGGCAGATAAATCTTTTTTAAAATGTGCAGAAATATTCTATCATGGCTGTGAAAGGTGAAACGTTTCTAATTTACCTTGGAAGAAATGGGAAGACTTCACCTTGGCTACTGAATATGCAAAAATGATAACAGAAGTTTGTGCCATAATTTTCCTAAATATACAGTGTGAGCAAGCCGTGAAAAAGGGAAAACCCATTAAACAGTACAGCAGTATTACAAATAAACAGATTTTTAAAAGTTTGAAAGCAATAAATGAGTGTACAAGTAGTAATACAATTTAAAGTTTTATTGAATAATTTCACAAACTCAGTAACATGGGGTTTCAAAAATCTGGTAAAGGGAATGCTGCACAGAGAACAGTAAACTTCACATTTCAAATTTAAAAAAAAACATTGGTAAGTACAATACAGGTGTATGAAACAGTGGAATTTAAGCAATTATAGATTTAAAATGCTTTGTGGTAATAAAATTAATCAGAAAATTGAGGAAAAAATGGAAATATACATATTCCTAGCTCATTCAAGGTCAGAGAGGGACTACGCAAACTGGACTTCAAGGAAGCAACAGTTCTTAAGATAAAGCAATAACTCCAAAACAAACACAAGACATTGAAGTTATCAAACACTAAATACACAGAGTTACTAAGCTGCAGAAAATGGTAAGGTTACATATGGAAAAACTTAAAATGGTACACCTCTTTTAGAAAAGATAACAATGTCTTAATAGGGGGAATTGGTGATCCAAATGGATTCTCTCCACCTGTTTACATCAATGGATGTCCTCCTGAATTTAAGCTTGATATTGGTGCAAGCACCATTATCTTATCAGACCAGTAACTCTGGCTGGAGAAGCAGATGCTCCAGCAATGATACTGCATCAGGTACGTGGAGCAACTGTCAGGAGTATAGGAATGCTGCCACACCAGAAACACAAGACAGGTGAAAACGAGTGTGTAGTTTGCAATCAACATGCCTCGTTTTTGAGTCAGCATGTACTTTTGGCCCTCAACTTCCTTAAGATGTCAGGAGTCTCATTAGTTCCAAGAGAATGACAGATTCAGAATCATACATTTGTCAAAACCACTAGTCCAGAAGAAATCAGTTATCAAAACACTAGTCCAACAACAAACCATGGCCAACTGCCTAAACAAGGGGCAACCAGAAGAAAGTTTACTTGGGCTGCCTACACTCATGGCAGAACTCAAAAAGAAGAAATGATCTGTTGATATTGCTAAAATAAATGTTTCAAAAGGCAGTGAATAAATAATGGCAACAGAGCCAAAAATGACTCAATCACATTTGATAACAATGAAAGAGTGACCAGGACTGTGCTACAATTCACCAATATTGAGTTGAAGGATAATCAGACTGAAAGTTCAGCACATTAGCTGAGATCAAATACTTTGAGCACCAACAACATTTAAGAATCACAATCAATGTCAAACAACCCTCACTGTGTACCATATTAATAAAAAGTACTGGAAATAGTCATCTAAAAATCTTTAATTGTCTAGTTGTACTTTCTACCATTTGCACAATATAGCAGTCCAGCAGTATTACAAAAAACACTTTTTAAAATGCTTGAAACCAAGTCTACTGTGTCAGCCATGTACTTGGAATGCCTGAATTCCAACTACGAAATAAAATCTCTTCACTCAGAGATTTTATTTGGTAGCTCAAAGAAGGCACTTGAACGAGAGGATAACAATGGAAGTGTTTCAAAGGCCCCCTGAAGGTTTCCTTAAGGATATGTACCTTTGAGGTCAATGCATGGGAGACCCTTATTCAGAAGAAACTGACTTGGAGGAAATTCCTGTATGAAAAGACACAATTCCTTGAGAACACCCATCAGCATGAAGTAGTATGGAAAAGGAACCGGAGAAATGATTGCTAACGATTAAGGTCAAGGACCACTTCCATCTCCCAGAAACACCTGCCAAATGTCTAGCTGAAGGTGCAGCTCTCTGATTGGTCTCATCAGTCAAACTATGATTCACAATGACCAGTTGTACAGAATTTCCTGGGTGGACAATTATACTTGTCAACGAGTGAATGCTGTCAACAGTTACAATTCTGCACCCACAGATTTGGTAAATCACCCTCTTTCTCTATCTAACTTTGTTTTACCCTCATTACCATTAAAAGTATATTCCACACCCTCAGTATTAACTTCTCTACTCACATCTCTACTCTGGTAAGTCGAATGGATGGAGATTTCAATGTTTTTGGTGGATGACTGATTTAAACATCCATTGCCAGATCTCCTATTGGGTGCACTTCCCCATGAAAGAGGTTTCAAAAGACTTTCAGAACTTATTGTAAGAAATGTTTATTTAAATATTAACTATATACATTACGGGTAAGCACAAGGTTCGAGTTGTTGCTCCTTCTTTCAGAGTCTCAATACTGTGTTCATGACATTGTTGATATAACTTCCTTTGTATATCAGGAGTTAACCTTTACTACTTGGATTTGAGTGAACTACATAGATTTTTTGTATTCTATCACTGCTTCAAGAGATTGCTTCAGAATGCAATGATTAGCACAACTTCTCTTCACTCTAAACTGTTTCATGGCTGCCCAGCTGTACTCTTCATTGGCTTAATAGTCATGATAGAGCAGGCAAAGTGCCAAGCCATGAGATTACAAATTATGGCTAAATGAATTCTGGTGCAGCTGGTGGCAGACAGAACCTCATGGAATGCTTACTTTGGATTTACTAGAACAGTTTCAAATGCAATCCATTTAGCACAGTGGTTTGCCACACAATTTCTTCAACAGGAAGATGGGACTTTGTCTCTCCAAAAACTGCACAGTGGTTACCCCTACCTGTTATTTCATGGACAAATGCTTCTGTAACAACTCTGAAGAGGGGAAAGATATAAAAAGAGACCAAAGGGGCAACTTTTTCACGCAGAGAGTGATGCGTGTAGAACATACAGAACAGAGGACATGACAGTGCAGTACAGGCCCTTGACGTTGCGCCAACTTGTGAAAATAATCTGATGCCCATCTAACCTACACCATTCCATTATCATCCATATGTCCTTCCAATAACCATTTGAGTGCCCTTAATGTTGGCGAGTCTACTACTGTTGCAGGCAGGTCATTCCACACTCTACGACTTTGAATGAAGAAACTACCCCTAATATCTGTCCTAAATCTATCACCTCTTAATTTGAAGCTATGTCCCCTCATGTTAGCCTTCACCATCCAAGGAAAAAAGCTCTCACTGTCCACCCTATAAAACCCTCTGATTATCTTATACATTTCAAATAAGTCACCTCTCAACCTTCTTCTTTCCAACAAAAACAGCCTGGTTCCTTCAGCCTTTCCTTGTAAGGCCACCCCTCCATACCAGGCAATATTCTAGTAAATCTCCTCTGCACCCTTTCCAAAGCTTCCACATCCTTCCTGTAATGCTGAGACCAGAACTGCACGCAATACACCAGGTGCGGCCTTACCAATGTCTTGTACAGCTGAAGCATGACCTCATGGCTCTGAAACTCAATCCTCCTACCAATAAACGCCAACACACCATATGCCTTCCTAACAACGCTATTAACCTAAGTGTCAACCTGCAGGGATTTATGCAACTGGACACCGAGATCTCTGTTCATCTACACTGCCAAGAGTTTTATCATTAGCCCAGTACTGTGCATTCCTTCTTCCAAAGTGAACTACCTTGCACTGTTCCACATTAAACTCCATTTACCACTTCTCAGCCCAGCTCTACATCTTATCTATGTCCCTCTGTAACCCACAACATCCTTCAGCACTATCCACAACTCTGCCTATCTTAGTGTCACCCACAAACTTACTAATCCATCCTTCTATGCCCGCATCCTGATCATTTATAAAAATGACAAACAGCAGTGGCTCCAAAACAGATCCTTGCAGCACACCACTGATAACTGATTGCCAGGATGAACATTTTCCATCAACCAACACCCTCTGCCTTCTTTCAGCTAGCCAATTTCTGATCCAAACCACTAAATCACCCTCAATCCCATGCTTCCATATTTTGTGCAACAGCCTACAATGTGGAACCTTATCAAATGCCTTACTGAAGTCCAAATACACCACATCAACCATTTTACCTTCATCCACCTATTTTGTCACCTTCTCAAAGAACTCAATAAAGGTTATTGAGGCATGACCTACCTTTCACAAAACAGTGTTGACTTATCAGATTATTCCTTTCCAGATGATTATAACTCCTATCTCTTATAACCATTTCCAACACCTTACCCACAACCAAATTAAGGCTCACTGGCCTATAATTATCAGGGTTGTCCCAACTCCTTTCTTAAACAAGGAACAACATTTGCTATTCTCCAGTCTTCTGGCATTACTCCTGTCGACAATGATGACATAAAGATCGAAGCCAAAGGCCCTGTAATCCGCACCCTGGCTTCTCATGAATCCAAGAATAAATCCCATCCGGCCCAGGAGTCTTATCAATTTTCAGATCTTCCAAAATTGTTAAAACCTCTTCTTTGTCAACCTCAATCCAATCTAATCATGTAGCCTTTTTCTCCATATTCTCACTAACATTGCCCTTTTCCAATGTGAATTCTGATGAAAGTATTCATTAAGTACTTCCTCATGTCCTTAGATTCCACACAACTTTGCACTAACTTATTCTATATTCAAGTATTCTTTACTCCCAGATATACCGATAGAAGGCCTTAAGGTTTTCCTTGATCCTATTCACCAACAGCTTCTCATGTTCCCTCCTGGCTCTTCTTAGCCCTCTCTTTAGATCTTTCTGGCTAATTTATAACACTCGAGCCCCCTAACTGAGCCTTCATGCCTCATCCTCACATAAGCCTTCTTCGTCC
Source organism: Chiloscyllium punctatum (assembly GCF_047496795.1). Taxonomy (NCBI): domain Eukaryota; kingdom Metazoa; phylum Chordata; class Chondrichthyes; order Orectolobiformes; family Hemiscylliidae; genus Chiloscyllium; species Chiloscyllium punctatum. Next base: position 60,146,277 of record NC_092753.1, read on the forward strand.
TCTTGACAAGAGCTTCAAATTCTTTAATAAACCATGGCTCCTTCTCTCAACAACTACCTCCCTGCCTGATAGGTATATACTTATCAAGGACCCACAGTATCTTTTCCTTTAATGAGCTCCACATTTCAAGAGTGTCCATCTGCTGCAGTTTCCCTCCTTATCCTATGCATCGTACATCTTGCCTAATCGCATCAAAATTGTCTTTCCCCCAGTTATACCTCTTCCCCTGCGGTATATACCTATCCCTGCCTATTAGCTATTGTAAATGTAATCAAATTATGGTCACTATTGTCTCCCTCCAAATCTTACATCTGGCCGTGTTCATTCCCTAGTATCAAATCCAATATAGCATCACCCTTGTTAGCGGTCTATGTACTTTGTCAGAAAATACTCCTGCACACATTGAAAAACTGACCCATCTCAACTACTTATAGTATTCCCAGTCAATATTTGGGAAGTTAAAATCCCCCATAACAACTACCCTGTTACTCTTGCTCCTATTGAGAATCATCTTTGCTATCTTTTCCTCTACATCCCTGGAACAATTTGGAGGCCTAAAGAAAAGTCTCAACAGGGTGACCTCTCCTTTCCTGTTTCTAACCTCAGCCCAAACTAACTCAGTGGATGAGTCCTCAAATGTTCTCTCAGCTGCTGTAATACTACCTTGATTAACAATGCCACCATCCCCCACCCTTTTTACCATCATCTCAGTTCTTGCTGACATATTTAAATCGCAGAATCTGCAACAACCATTCTTGTCCCTCCTCTAGCCATGTCTCTGAAATAGCCACAACATCAAAATTCCAGGTACCAACCCATGCTGCAAGTTCACCCACCTTATTCCAGATGCTCCTGGCATTAAAGTACACACATTTCAAACCAACATCCTGATTACCGGTGCCCCCTCACAACCTTGTAAACCTATCCCTGACCTCACTACCCTCAACCTCCTGTACACTGGAACTACAATTCAGGTTCCCATCCCCCTGCTGCAAAGAGCATTAACGATTTTCCCTCCCAGGCTATTGGTACCTCTCTGGTTCAGGTGAAGACCATCCTGTTTGTAGAGGTCCCACCTTCCCCAGAAAGAGCTCCAATTATCCAAGAATCCAAAACCCTCCCTCCTGCACCATCCCTGTAGCCACATGTTCAGCTCCACTCTCTCCCGGTTCCTCGCTTCACTAGCACGTGGCTTGGGCAACAAACCAGAGATAACAACTAATTGTTCTAACTCTAAGCTTCCAACCTATCTCTGTGAATTTCCGCCTTAGATCCCCACCTTCCTTCCTATCTATGTTGTTGGTGCCCCTCCCCCTCAAGGATCCAAAAATCACAATCGAAGACATCATGAACTCTGGCACCTGGGAGGCAACAAACCAATTATGAGTCTCTCTCATTCCCACAAAAACCTCCTATCTCTTCCCCTAACTATGGAGTCCCCAATGACTAAAGCTTTGCTCCTCTTCCCCTTCCCCTCTCAGCAACAAGAACAGAGTCTGTGCAAGAGACCTGTGCCCCATTGCTTACCCCTGGTAGGTCATTCCCCCCGACAGTATCCAAAATGGTATACTTGTTGTTGAGAGATCCCTGCACTGCTTGCCGGTTCCCTTTCCTATCCCTGACAGTAACCCATCTATTTTCTTCACGTGGCTGTGAAGTATCTACCTACCTGTAACGCCTCTCATCAACCTGCTCTGCTGCCTGAATGATCCAAAGTTCATCCAGCTCCAGTTCCCGAACACTGTTCTCGAGGAGCTGGAGTTGGCTGCACTTCCCACAAATGCAGTAAGCAGGGACAGTAGAGGTGAACTTTACCTCCCACATACTGCAGAAGGAACATTCAACTGCCCAAAACATCCATTCCCACTATTCTAAATTCCTAAGCAGACCACTGAGAAAATGAAACACAAAAGAAAACAATTACCACCTTACCAACTGACGCTCTGAATATTCTTTTGTTTAGAGGATGAGGATGAGGATGGGTGGGAGACACTACCAAGTATTGCTTCGGGTAAAGTAACCACCCAAATATGTAACCTCATGACCTCTCTGACAGCCTCGTGCTAGATGCACCTGCATTTCCTGCTGCTGGAACAATGGCCCCAATGGTGTGTGGAATGAGCTGCCAGAGGAAGTGGTGGAGGCTGGTACAATCACACCATTTAAAAGGCATCTGGATGGGTATATGAATACGAAGGGTTTGGAGGGATATGGGCTAGGTGTTGGCAAGTGGGATGAGATTAGGTTGGATTGACAAGATGGACCAAAGGGTCTGTTTCCATGCTGTACGTTGCTATGACAGGCAGATTGGAGAGATTGTGATCGAATAACTTTAGTTCTCTTTTGGTTCCCTCACCATCTGCCATACTCTTTCAGGCTGCTGCGTCCTCAAATTAAAGTTCTGTAGTCTGGCACATCCAATTGTTAATGGCAGCAGGGAAAACAATTAAAGAATAAATTTTCTCAAAACTCGCTAATAACAAACGGAAGAAGAAATCTCCACAAATGTCCCCATCCACAAACCACGGAGGAGCCTGGCACATCAGTACAAAAGACAAGGTTAGAGCATTTCCAACTACCTTCAGGCCAGAGATGTCTGATGAATGACCCATCTCAGTATCTTTCAGATGTCCCCACAATCTCAGATACCAGTCTTCTGCCAATTAGGTTCCATGCGATTTAAACTATTTGAATCAACTTGGCACGATTAAAGGTGACGCCATTTGAATCAAATAAGTATCACACTTTAAACAGATCTTGTCTCATGGAATTAACAAACATTATTACACATACAGATGATTTTGAATAGAGTACGGATTTACACTTCTTTTTGGGAGAAATTTTGGCAAACAAACCTGCAGCCCACTTCCTATGTCAACACCTCAGTTTAACTTTTCTTAGGTGGCACGGTGGCTCAGTGGTTAGCACTGCTGCCTCACAGCAGCAGGGGCCTGGATTTGATTCCAGCCTCAGGAGACCATCTGTGTGGACTTTGCAGTCTCCCAGTATGGGTGTGGGGAGAATGTGCATCCTCTGGGTGCTCTGGTTTCCTCCCACAATCCAAAGATGTGCATTGGCTAGGTGAATTGGCTATGCTAAATTGCCCAGAGTGTTCAGGGAGGTGTAGGTTAGGTGCATTAGTCAGGGTTAAAGGGGAATGGGTCTGGGCAGGATACTCTTCAAAGGGCCAGTGGACTTGCTGGGCCGAAGGGTCTGTTTCCACACTACGGATTCTAAAATTCTAGATGGAAGTGGCCATGGGTTTGCAAGTTTCCCCGGATCTTTGGTCTAGTCCCTGGAGCATCAGACGCTGAGGTAACCTTATAGGGGTTTATAAAATCACGAGGGGCATGGAGAGGATAAATAGACAAAGTCTCTTCCCTGGGGTGGGTGAGTCCAGAACTAGAGGGCATAGGTTTAGGGTGAGAGGGGAATGATATAAAAGATATCTAACGGGCAACTTGCTCTCAGAGGGTGATGCATGTATGGAATGAGCTGTCAGAGGAGGTGGTGGAGGCTGGTACAATTGCAACATTTAAAAAGGTATCTAGATGGGTATATGAATAGGAGGGGTTTGGAGGGATATGGGCTGGGTACTGGCAGGTGGGACTAAGATTGGGTGGAGATATCTGGTCGATTTGGACAAATGGACCGAAGGGTCTGTTTCTGTACTGTACGTCTCTATGACTCTTACAGATAGTATATGTTGTTGCTCCTGAAGTGGTCAATCAAGCAGATTGCTTTCCCCTGGGTGATATCAGTGTTCTTGACTTTGTTCAGAGCTGCAGTCATCCAAGCAAGTGTAGAGTATTCCATCGCACCCCTGACTGGTGTCCTGAGAACGTGGACAGGCTTTGGGGAAGCAGATGGTGAGTTACTTGTGATAGTATACCTAAGCCTCTGAGCTGGTCTTGTAGCCACTGGGTTTATGTGGTGAGCTCAGGTGAGACTCTGGTCAATGGTAATCCCCAGGATGTTGACAGTGGGGGATTCAGTGATGAAACTGTTCTTGAATGTTAAGGAGTAAGAGTTAATTTTGCTTTTGTCATCTCAATTTCAAGATGACTTTCTCAATCTAACAGTGAAAGTCTATTGATTTATCCATCAAATGTCATTAAGTTGGCATTTCAGCTCTTGCAGAATCTGGATTCAAATTTTTGAAGTGATTAATGAAAGGGACATTCAATTAAATTGAGAATTAATTTGGTAACTAGAAATAAGAAATTGAGAATAAAAAGATGACTATTTGGCCCTGCTTCACCACTTAATAAAACCATTGGTGATTGTAATCTCAAATCCATATTCCTACTTACCCTGGATCAGATTTCATTCTCTAGCTTATCAAGCTTACTTTTGAGCACAGAGCTGCATATGAAAAAAAAAAACTCAATTTGTACTTGGTAACATTTTATTAACATAAAATAAAACTTGCCTGCCCAAATAGGGCAAGTTCATACTCACAAACTATAAGATGAATGCATTGGTACTCGCCAAAACAAACACATGAAGTGAAACTAGTTTTAACACAAATGAATGCAGAACCCATACATGTATACATGAACAATTGTGGGGAGCCATTAGTGTGAAGTTCAGTTCCAAGCATAAATATTTAAGTAACAAATAAAAGGGAGATGTTTGCATGTTTAAGTATGACTTTGCATTTGTAAGTGACTTGGCAGCGATATGGTTAGCCATACAACACATCACCGTGATTGCAGATTCAAAGTTTTTGGCACAAGGAATAATTGGCTAGGTCAAAGCAGCTGAACCAGTTCTTTTCTATATTGGTGAAGACAACTGTCCTCCCCTCCCAAAACAATGCTGAAGGAAAAAAGCAAAATAGGAAGGGAAATGGAAACACTCCAATATTGTTAAGAATATCATGTGAATGCTTCTACATCATAAAATAACAAAGATCAGGTTATGACTAGTGAAGGAGTATCTTCACTGAATTCAAGCAGCTCATTCTGTAAAATTTGCTGCTGAATGCCAGTTGTTTTAGGATACTTTGAATTATATTTACCTTGTGATAAAGTGTGCTACTTAAACAAAATTCTCTGCTTTTTATACAAGCAGTATATTCTGATGGTAAGCCACTGAAAATAATTTGCAGAGTATTTATAGCCTTTCAGTAAGTGAAGACATTGAAAGATCTGTCTATACTTTGAGCAAAGTCTGACTTGCGCCCCCCCCCCTCCGCCCAAGACTCACTATTGTCAATGAAATTCTTTTTTCCTTTACTAGAAAAAAAAGTGATATCCCATAGTAATATTTTTGACCTTGAAAAGCAACTGAAAATTAATGCTATTACCTTAGTTTTAGTTCTCTCAGATAATGCACAAGATACGACTCTACTTAAGTGTTCTAATATATTTCAATAGTGATGCAGCCACATTATCAAGTGAAAAATAGAGATATTTCAAATTTGGATAAATATAGAGAGCAATTAACTATTCGTGTGAAGATTGGTTAATGAATTAAAACATGAAAAGGAAGCGTTTTTACGTGTTCTTTGAGTTTAGCAGAGCATTAAGCAGTAAATGATTAAACAAAGAACGACCATCTTTTAGATATTCCCACTGTTGCAGTTCATTCCGAATTCAGGAAGAATGTTTATATTAGGTTTATATTAATGAAAGACCAAGTTGCTCTTAAAATGGAATAAACTAAAATAAGTAGTCATAAACTTGTTTAATCCCTAAACTGCCAGGATTTACTTTCTTAAAGACAATCTTGCTCATAAGTTTTAATACCTCAAAATAAATGTACAGACGTCATTTGTACCTCTCAAGTAGAATAAAGCTCTTACCCTAATGCCACAATTACCAGAACAGTTGGAGACAAATTGGAATCAAAACTGTTTCCAATACAAATTAAAATAAAAGTTCTCTAACATCAGAGCTGACAAGGGACTTTTTTTTTAAAAAAGCTCTTGCCCATACAGACAGGATGAATCCCACTTAATGGAGAAGTTGATACTGGCCATTATGCAAAATCACATTCATTGGCATGTTTTATGTTCTTCAATGAAAATGATGAATCACAACCTCAGAGTAACACACAATTCATTTTCGAACCCAGAAGACCAAACTACTATTATGTCAAAGAAAGGAACAAGGCCCTCAATTTCAAACTGCTTCAGCTCAGAGAAGCTTATTTGAAGTTTAAGGTGGAATCATAAATGTACAATTCAAAAATAACCATGTGGAAATTATATTACAGTTACATGTCAAAGTTAAAGTATTCAATATACAAAAGATACAATAAATGTTCTTAATTGACAATGGTTCACTAATTTTACATATGCATTTACAGCTGTAGTGTAAACAAAGAATATTTACAACATGGATGGGATAAATTGTGATTGGAATAACATACAAACACCATTTTTAATCCTCCAAAAAACAAGACGTTATTTTTGAGTTTTATAAGCCTTTTTCCAAATCTCAGACAAAACAAAATCTCCGGTCATAGAAACAATGCGTCCTACACCTAATTTTCTTTGAGGCTCTTGTTGAACCAGTGTGAAACTGGCAGAACCATCTTTGTTCCGAGCAATGTGGTAAACTAAGCTCCAATACAAGTACCAAATTTATTTTATGCAACTAAGTTCTGCCCAGTAGTCACCTGAAAAGGTGTGGAGTGGACTTTCATCCCAGGACTGAAGTCAAACCTGGTATTGAGCATAAGCTTAGAAACCAGGAAACAATTTAAATGGAATAACTATGCAGCATACGATTATGCGTTATGGTCACTAAACTCCTGAAGAATAAATACAGTAGAACCCCCGTATCTGTAGGTTCAGTTATCCGCGGTTTACACTGCCCGAAAATATTACATGGAACATTCCAGAAATAATTCCAGGGGGCTGCCAGGGTGGTAAGTTTCCCATTTAAATGATAGGGTTCGCTACCATCTGTGGTAGGTCTTGGAAAGTATCACCCACGGATATGGGGGACACCTGTACCTGAGGCATTCTACATTTCTCCTTTCTAAGCTCTGAATCAATTATTTAAATAGTGACATCATACTACAAGAAAAAATAATTGTGCACTGCATTTAAAGGAAGGTAAACTGCAACGGCAGTTCAATAATCAGTAAGATCAAAGATTTAAATGCCACGTTAAAAAAAACTATTAAAAAGTTTGAAAGAATTGCAGCAAAGATAATACAATGAAAAAGGTGTTAAGTGACAATTAAAATTTTGTTGCAAGCTAAAATTATTCAATACAATTAACACAATCCATAAAAAAAGTCAAAACTCACTGATAAACACCCATCAAATAAAGACCATCGTACACTAGATTAACTGTTTTGAGCAAGAATGACTAAATATACATGAGATTTCCCTACTTGCGAATTTTTTTTTAAAAAATGCCTAAAGTTATGTCTTGCCTTTTATTTATCTAGTGTATTAATGTGTTTCTCAAAGTTGAATAATTGCTTTTGCAACATGCTTAACAAAGGCAAAGTAATTGTTGCACTTGTGTGCCTATCTGCTTACCTGCAGCTGTGAACGTGAGGAAGAGGGTAAAATGGAAGATTGCTTTGCCAAATTGAAGTTGGAATACAGCCAATTGCTGACCTGAATTTTGCAGAACCACCTTTGTTCACTTTAGTTTTAACGTAAACAATTAAAGCTGAGTGTACCAGAGACTATTCTGGTTACAGATCAGCTCACTTCATTTCCTTTTAAATTCAGGCATAGTTTGATGTGGTTGTTTTAAGTTTTATGATAACCTACCAATGAATTAACAACAAGTATAACATGTAATCATCAACACTAAAAACTGATTTAATAATGTCCTTCATCATAATGAAATGTCAAAATAACATTATTTATCCTGCACTCTGCAGATAAATGTTCTACAGAAAGTTTTATTTTATAGTTTACAACACTAGGCACAATTTATTTTTAAAAGTAATGAAAAGCATAAATTCACTAGAGAAGTCTTCAGAACACCATTAAGCCTGCATCATACTCTTCCAGAGGTTTGATTAAATTGACAAGCTTTAGATAGTGGAATCAATAATGTTATTAGAATTCAAAACAAGTGATCTTAAAAATCATTCTTAAACAAAAATAGGAAAATATTTGCATTCTTAAGGCAATAGCTGCTGTCTCATTTCGTTTTGCCTCAAGTTGATTGTTGCTCTAAAAAAATTCCAAAAATTTGGAGGAAAAAAGGCCTCCTGAATATCAACATTCATTTAGAACATCCAATTCCTGATACGAACTGTATGTAGAAACCAATAGCATGCTGATTTTCATAGGTCAGGAGAGGATGGGCATGAATATTGGTAAGGTCCATTTATCTGTAAGTAAAATGTAAAGAGGTGGTCATTTCAACATCCTTCAATTTAGGCAGACAGCTGTCCCAATTCTATGAGTCGAAGGTTAAATTTTGATAAATAGTTGGATTCTATTCAATAATTTTGAAAATTAGATTAAAAACAGATTTAAAAGGAGCAATGAACTCAATTGGACAAATCGCAGCCAGCTTGCTATAATTTGTCAAATTGAGGGTTTATAAATTTATACTCAAAATTTTGTTCAAATTTTATTTACTTACATGGAGTCAAGAGCAGCATCAAGAGTTTTGAATGTTTTTGGCTTACAACAATTGGACTCGCATGAAGCTGTTACATTACAGTCCTTTCCCCAGCACAAAGTGAATTCACTTGATCACAGGTACATACAAGTTAAGTAGACAATAGATGCAGGAGTAGGCCATTCTGCCCTTCGAGCCTGCACCACCATTCAATATGATCATGGCTGATCATCCTTAATCAGTATCCTGTTCTTGCCTTATCTCCATAACCCTTGATTCCACTATCCTTGAGAGCTCTATCCAACTCTTTCTTAAATGAATCCAGAGACTGGGCTTCCACTGCCCTCTGGGGTAGAGTATTCCACACAGCCACCACTCTCTGGGTGAAGAAGTTTCTCCTCATCTCTGTCCTAAATGGTCTACCCCATATTTTTAGGCTGTGTCCTCTGGTCCGGCACTCACCCATCAGCGGAAACATGTTTCCTGCCTCCAGAGTGTCCAATCCTTTAAAAATCTTATATGTCTCAATCAGATCCCCTCTCAGTCTTCTAAACTCAAGGGTATACAAGCCCAGTCGCTCCAGTCTTTCAACGTAAGGTAGTCCCGCCATTCCAGGAATTGACCTTGTGAACCTACGCTGCACTCCCTCAATAGCCAGAATGTCTTTCCTCAAATCTGGAGACCAGAACTGCACACAGTCCTCGAGGTGTGGTCTCATCAGGACCCTGTACAGCTGCAGAAGAACCTCTTTGCTTCTATACTCAATCCCTCTTGTTATGAAGGCCAGCATACTATTAGCCTTCTTCACTACCTGCTGTACCTGCATGCTTACCTTCATTGACTGGTGTACAAGAACAGCCAGATCTCTTTGTACTGCCCCTTTACCTAAATTGATTCCATTTAGGTAATAATCTGCCTTCCTGTTCTTGCCACCGAAGTGGATAACCATAATTGGATTATTTATTTTCTTGGGAAAATGGTGTGAAGGTGCAGACACAAGTATAGCTGTGTGCTAAAGCTAAGACAGCTTTTACAGGCTGAAATCAATGCAGGAAATATTCTTTTTAATTTGAAGTTCAGTTTCAGTTTCCTTGTACTGTAATTCAGGAATGCCACCACTCCAGTTTTTCATAACTTTGCTTAATCATTCACTCGTTTATTCCACTGGAGTGGTGAAAAATACTGTTTATTTCCATTTGCATGGTCTCTGATAAGAACGAACTAGGTACAAACTAAGTTGAATAGGAGAAAGCAAAATGGGCACCTGAAAGTTGGCTTACAGAGAATTGTCATACATTGACAGAGAACCTATAATTTTTTTCTTCAATGAAAATCATTTTAAAGGTAGATATCATGCATCACTATAGGCAGTTTTTAATTAGAAATTAGAAAATAATTTAATAATTGCTTTAATGATTGATTTTTTTCAACAATTCTGACCATTTTTTAGCTAATCATTTGCATACAACCAGAAATGAAGTTGAATTTTCAAGCATATATTTGTTCATGGGTTGTGAGTATTATTTGCTTGGCCAGTATTTATCGCCCATTTGCTGAACTGAATGGCCTTGCTAAAACCAGTTCACAGGTAGTTGAGGGTCTGGAGTCACATACAAGCTCGTCCAGGAAAGACCTGCGTCAACCTTTCCCTCAAGGACATTAGCAAACTTTTTGTCATGACAATCGACTGTGGTTATGTGGTTATGTGGTTGTCATTATATTAAGTTGTGAATTCCAGTTTTATTGATTTCAAATTTCACCATTGGTCATGGTGTGATTAAACCCATTTCCCAGAGCGTTAACTTGGGTGTCTGATTATCACATTATCACCACTTCCCCTTGTATCAAGCTGCAGATCAAAACTGAAAAGTAAATGCTAAAGCACCTAGAATCTGAACAATCAATTTTCAAATTGTAAAAAGTAAATGAACATCCAAAAATATTAATATTTGACATTAAAATGTAACACTACTTTCCTCTTGCTCTTCCCACCCCTTGCCCCCACTAATCCTGATCCAACCATGTAATTTTTTAAAGTAACAGGACAGAGTAACCTGCTCATTTACCCTGGCATCATACTCCAATACGAAAGGTGGAATATCAATCTGCTCTGGGGAAATAAGCGTAAACAACTGAGGTAGACTCTCAACATGATGAACTTTGTCCTTTAACCCAGAGACAGAAAAGGTTGTGAACATCCAGGTCATCACCTAGGTAAGCAAAAATAGAAAATGAACCATGCATTTGAAATTTGCAATGTTGGTATATTCTACTTCAATTAGATTAGCTTTAATTTGAAAACAGATAGCTTTGCTCAGCAACATACTATTAGAATATTAAAGCTTTGCAAATGCTAGACAGTGCACACAATTAAGCAATGGGAGCAAGACAAATAAACAAAAAATTTTAATTCACTTTCAGCAATTAGCCTCCAGAGTTGTGTTTCACACTTTAGGGCTGTTCATTTAGTTTTCCTAATGTTGGGTTAGCACCGTCAATTCATTATGTGAAACACATACCTTAGACCGAAATGTTGGATGCACAAAGTAAAATGCCTTCATGTTTTTCTTGTACCTAGGGAACAAAAGGGAAATATTTTATATCAAGAAATTTCCACTGCCATCAGCCCGTGCAATATTGCCCCCTCTGAAAGTTGTTTTTAATGATGCAGATGAAAGTTTTGGTTGTGGATTTCTCTATTAAAGATACTGATGTCTCTGTATCCCTCAAGTTCAGCACAGGATTTGCTACAGGATTTATTCTACAGGACAGGTCAACTAGTACACGATCAAGGACTAAACTAGTCATAAATGTGGCATTACAAATGTCAATCATTCTAACAGGTGTCTCTCATTATCTGTGACAAATTATAAACCAGAGTTACTGATTCATTTAGTAAAGCTGACAAACTTTACAAGAATACTTGAATTTCCAGAAAAATATTGCTTGAAACACTTCATTCACTCAGGTTGAATGAATTTGGTACCATTTCAATTTTCAAAATTAGCAGAATGAATTGAAGAAAAGCTTTAATCATTTAGATTATGTAGTTACTTTTTTTATTGAAACTCCATTGCAAATTTAACAACTTCTTTAGGGCCACAGACAAAATAACAATGCTGGTTTCAAGTTCTGTTAATTGGAAAAGTTTGATAATTGCAAGTGGCCAGTTATGGTGCAGTTGGTTGAGTGAAAAAAAATGAAATGTAGGAAGGCAGGAAGTCTGGTGTTACTGTAAAATTACAAGAAGTCAAATAAATAGTAAAAAAAAAGTCATGATTTGGAAATGCCAATATTGAACTAGGGTGTACAAAAGTAAAAAAATCACAACACCAGGTTGTAGTCCAACCGGTTTATTTGGAACCACTAGCTTTCGGAGTGCTGCTCCTTCATCAGGTGGTTGTAGAGTATAAGATTGTAAGACACAGAATTTATAGCAAAAGTTGACAGTGTGATGTAACTGAAATTATATGGTGAAAAAGACATGGATTGTTTGTTAAGTCTCTCATCTTTTAGAATGTCCATGTTGGTTTCAGTTCTTTCATATGTAAAAAAAAGTTTTGCAATTTACAAGTTACATTCTCAAATGAACCCTCTGTAAGAACCTCTCTGGCTATGTCGAAGCTTCTGTCGTGACACTACAGATTTCTTACAGAAACTCAGCACCCACGAACCAGTTGAACTGGGAACATTCCTCATCACAATGGATGTTTCAGCACTCTACACCAGCATCCCCCACAATGACGGCATCGTGGCAACAGCCTCAGTACTCAACATCAATAACTGCCAATCTCCGAACACCATCCTACAACTCACCCGCTTCATCCTCGACCACAACATTTTTCACCTTTAACAACCAGACACACACAACAGCCATGGGGACCAAATGTGCACTGCAATAAGCCAACATTTGCACACACAGGTTCGAACAAGATTTCTTCTCTATGCAGGACGTCTAACCAACACTATACAAAAGATACATTGAAGACATTTTCTTCCTCTGGGTCCGTGGTGAGGAGTCACTGAAACAACTACACAGTGATATCAACAAGTTTCACCCCACCATCAAACTCACCATGGATTACTCTACTATCTGTCTCATTCTTGGACACATGCATCTCCACCAAGGATGGGCACCTCACTTCTACTCAAACCCATGGATAATCTCATGTTACTACACTTCTCCAGCTTCAATCCGAAACACATTAAAACAGCCATCCCCTACAGACAAGCCCTACACGTAGGGATCTGTTCAGATGAGGAGGAATGTGACGGACACCTGGAAGTACACAAGGATACCCTCATAAGAAGGGGTTATGATGCTCAACTCATCGACCACCAGTTCCGATGTGCCACAGCGAGAAACAGTAATGACCTCCTCAGGAGGCAGACACGTGCTGCAACTGACAGGGTACCCTTTGTTGTTCAGTACTTCCCAGGAGCCAAAAAACTACACCATGTTCTTCGCAGCCTGCAACACATTATCCATGAGGATGAACACCTCACTAAGACCTTCCCCACAGCTCCACTTCTCATCTTTAAACAACCACCAGACCTCAACAAATCATTGTTTGTAGCAAACTGCCTGGCTTTCACGACAACACCATACAATCTTGTCACAGTAGATGCTGCAAGTCATGTCAGAGTGTGGACATGGATACCACCAGTGTGCGTGGAGATACCGCCCACCATGTACCTGGCAGGTACTCATGTGACTGAGCCAACACTGTCTATCTCATATGCTGCAGGCAAGGATGCCCCGAAGCATGGTACATTGGCGAGACCAAGCTACAGCAACAGATGAATGGACACCATACAATAATCAGCAGACAGGAATGTTCCCTCCCAGTCGGAGAACACTTCAGTGGTTGACCTCAGACTTTCAGGTGACTGTCCTCCAAGGCAGACATTGGGACAGGCAACAACAAAAGGTGGCCGAGCAGAGGCCAATGACCAAGTTCGGTACCCGTGGGGCTGGCGTCAACCGGGACCTTGGGTTCATGTCACACTACAAGTGATCCCACTGCACTACACACACACCCCTACAGACCCTCTCTCTTACACTTCCACACGCACCCTCTCAGACTTATACCCCTTTACACTCACATGCATACACACATTGTCTCACAGACACTCATAACCCCCGCACACCTCCCCACCCTACACACACACACACCCACATTCATGTAAGTTTGTGGGGTGAATTTGTACTTGCAGAATTACATTTTACTTTCCTCAAAAACTGCATGAATCCATGTAAGATTCTGTAGATCTGTTTTTTCAGATTAGAATCAGTCTGACCATTGTGGCACAGAGTCTCACAGATGGAGCTAACACCTTAAATGCATTATCTGGGCTGACATGACACCAATGGTTAAAGTTCACTTGAGAATGCAACTTTTAAAAGAAGAAGTTTTGTGATTTACATATGAAAGAACTGAAACCAACATGAGTCATTCTAAAAGATGAGAGACTTAACCAAGTCTTTTTCAATATATAACTTCAGTTACATCACGCTGCAAACTTTTGCGATAAATTCTGTTTTACGATTTTATACTCCACAACCACCTGATGAAGGAGCAGCGTTCTGAAAGCTAGTGCTTCCAAATAACCTGTTAGACTATAACCTGGTGTCACGTGATTTTTAAATTTTTTAAAAATGTTAAGAGTTTGAGAACTGGCATTAAGCAAAACAATATAGTGTTAATATAAAGAGAGACTATTAGCACAGAATTTAAAACAGGATTATATTCAAATGAAATGCATTTGGAGGAGTTTTCGGTGGAGTTCAAGTATCTGTGTTACTTAGAGAATTATGTACAGATTTGTTTATATGATACATTTTCCAAAATGGCTTAATTTTCATCTTTTTCCTATAATAATTGCCCCTGCCTCTTCCCTTTTTCCCATGTTACAGGTAGCCATCACAAATGCTGTTTATCATCCTTCGTATACACTAACGGAACATTTTTCTGTAGCCAACATGTCCTTATAGGGACTTGAACCCAGGGCTGTTTGGCTGAGACAGCATCAGAATTACCAACTGCACTACTTGAGATCCATTATTTTTCTTACAATAACCCCTTGCAAAACATAGAAAACAAAAAGCATAAGGAGCATAATTCTGTAAAACAATGCTTGAATAGTCATGCCTTGAAAACCAAATTACAAAAACTGATTGAGTATATTATCAAGCTTATTCAAGTTCCTGCATCTCTAATCAATAAAAAGTATCGACAATAAGACAAATCACATTTCATTTCATAAAATCATACAATGGTTACAAGCACAGGAGACAATACTTCATGTCACTGCCAGATTTCTCAGACAGTCTCAATTGCCAATCTCATCCCCCGCTGTAGTTCTCCTTAGACAATCACCCAATTCCCTCTTGAAAACCATAAGTGAATCTGCCTCAACCATGTCTTTCGCAGTGCCTCTAGATGTCACTTGCTGCATAAAAATAGTTTCCTCACATTGTATTTGATTTCTTTGATTTTGGAGTGACTGTGTTCTCAACTGCTCCCTTGATGGAAATGGTTTCTCCTCATCTGCTCTATACAGATCCATGATGATAGATAGACTTAATCAAATCATTTCTCAACCTCCTCAAAAGAGAATGGCTTTAACTACTCCAACCAATCCACAGATCTGAATTTCCTTTTCCTCGTAACTAGTCTCACATTGTAGTGGTTGTAAGAAGGTCAGCCACGTGGACCTCCGAATGTTAGTACCATGATTTGGGCTGTTGATCTGGTCCAATCAGGGGGACCTGGCTGACAGATACAAACAGAATATTCAGATGTACTCACACTGAAAACTGACTCTGAGGGAGCTGGATCAGTGTTAGGGACTTTCCATGTGCAAATAAAGGGCGACTTGGTGACAAGATACTGGCCTCTCTGAAGTTATTCCAGTGGTGACAAGAGTGGGATTAATGGTGTAACCATGAAAGAGCACCTACTAGCTGAAGCCCAACTGGACTTCAAATAGGCACAATTGGCTTCATCATTGAAAAATGCGGCAAGTGGAGCATACGAGTTGCAACATATTCCAAAAGAAGTGGACACCCTCACCAGTCTGACTGAGCTCAGCGAACCTCACTTGAGTGAACACAATAGCACAGCCTTATTCAGGACATATTCTGAACAGAGGGACTCTCGGTCAGCCCAAAGCTAAACCCCAAAACGTAGCCAAGCCTTGGCCAAATAGTTAAAGTTTCTTCAAGATACAGGCCACAAGCCACTGTAATTAGAGTCATAGAGATGTACAGCATGGAAACAGATCCTTCGGTCCAACCTGTCCATGCCGACCAGATATCCCAACCCAATTTAGTCCCACCTGCCAGCACCCGGGCCATATCCCTCCAAACCCTTCCTATTCATATATACCCATCCAAATGCATCTTAAATGTTGCAATTGTACCAGCCTCCACCACATCCTCTGACAGCTCATTCCATACACGTACCACCCTCTACATGAAAAAGTTGCCCCTTAGGTCTCTTTTATATCTCTCCCCTCACCCTAAACCTATGCCCTAGAGTTCTGGACTCCCTGATTCCAGAGAAAAGACTTTGTCTATTTATCCTATCTATGCCCCTCAATTTTGTAAACCTCTATAAGGTCACCCCTCAGCCTCCGATGCTCCAGGGAAAATAGCCCCAACCTGTTCAGCCTCTCCCTATAGCTGAAATCCTCCAACTCTGGCAACATCCTTGTAAATCCTTTCTGAACCCTTTCAAGTTTCACAACATCTTTCTGATAGGAAGGAGACCAGAATTGCACGCAACATTCCAACAGTGGCCAAACCAACGTCCTGTACAGCCGCAACATGACCTCCCAACTCCTGTACTCAATACTCTGACCAGTAAAGGAAAGCATACCAAATGTCTTCTTCACTATCCTATCTACCTGCGACTCCACTTTCAAGGAGCTATGAACCTGCACTCCAAGGTCTCTTTGTTCAGCAACACTCCCTAGGACCTTACCATTAAGTGTAGAAGTCCTGCTAAGATTTGCTTTGCCAAAATGCAGCACCTCGCATTTATCGGAATTAAACTCCATCTACCACTTCTCAGCCCATTGGCCCATCTGGTCCAGATTCTGTTGTAATCTGAGGTAACCCTCTTCGCTGTCCACTACACCTCCAATTTTGATGTCATCTGCAAACTTACTAACTGTACCTCTTATGCTCGCATCCAAATCATTTATGTAAATGACAAACAGTAGAGGACCCAGTACCGATTCTTGTGGCACTCTACTGCTGTTGGTACGTGGATTCCATACAGCTCAAGAGTTCCACAAAACCTAAATTGAGCAAAAGCACTCAGGCCAGTATTCAGGAGAGTGCACACCCAGCAAAGTCTGCCTACATCTGGGTTAGAACAGTTATATTGCACATCAATATCCGAATCAGAACCAATCAAAACAAACATTCGGTTAAATCATCACTCAATTCTAATGGAGGTTAATAGTAACATGACTGTTTCAACAATCAAAGAACCAGTCTTGAACAAAATTCACTCTGGACTCCAACCCTTCAGTTTGTGCAAGACCTCAGCTGAATGAGAACCTATACTGGGCAACCTTTACAGATTAAGTTTACAACTTTGTTTCCGGTCCTGAGTGTAGTAAAAGGCTTGGTTCCAAGCTTAATTGGGCAAAATTGGTCGAGAAAGATTCCTCCAGATTGGCGCAACATTTTTTCATTAGAAAATAGCTGCCTGAGTGAAGTCAGAATTAAATACCCAGAGGTTTTTCAGGAAGGTATAGGGACTATCAAAGGAGCCAAGGACATCTTGTAAGTTGGCTAGGAAGCAATTCCATGATTCTGCAAGGCTCATCTCGTGCCATTTGCCTTGCAGGCAAAAGCAGAGACAGAAATTAGAAAGCCCGAAAGCAAAGGAATCATCAGTTTGTGGAATGAGCAGCACCGGTCATACGGATTGTGAAGCATCTTTGGGGGGATTTTTAATAAATGGTAAAGTGCTTTTCATAGCTGGATGAATACCCAATCGCTTGCATAAATGATTTAGATGGCAGCGGTGGCGTGGGGGGGGGGGGGGGGGGGGGGGGGGGGGCAGTGGGCAGAGCAGTCCATCACTAAGCTAGACATGAGTCATGGTACTTGCAATTGCAGTTAGATGAGGATTCTCATAAATTTTCTACAATGAATACCCATAAGGGTCTGTATCAATATACAAGACTGCCACCTGGTGTATCACCAGCCTGTGCAATTTTTCACCTGACAATGGAGAACATTTCACAACATCTACCCCAAGTTGCCATTTATCTAGATGCCATATTAATAAGAGGGAAGATCAATAAGGAGCACTTAGACAACTTGGACATAATCATATGCCTTAGAAGGGAAACCTCCGTGTTCCAGGCACCCCAAGTGACCTACTTAGGCTAGAGTCAACAAGACTGGGTTAAACCCATTGGAAGATAAAGTGAGGGCAATCAAATATGCCCCGGCTCCCACCTTTGTACCGGAGCTCAAGTCTTTCCTTGGGCTGGTGACTTATTACAGAATGTTCACGCATAAGCTCACCTCCATCCTGGCACCTTTGCATCAAAAGGGTCAGCCTTGGAAATGCTCTCATAGCCAAGCCATTGCTTTCACGGACGTGAAAAAATAGCTACCATCCTTGAAGGTGTTAGCACACTATGATCCCAAGTGAAATATGGTATTGATACCTGATGCCCCCCCATATAGCATCAGGGTGGTATTAGTGCATAGTTGGCCCAATGGAGAGGAATGCCGAATTGTGTATGCATCCTGGGCGTTGGCTAATGCACAACATAAATATCCCGATAGCGAGGGAAGGTTCGGCAGTCATTTTGAGGTGAAGTAGATTTGCAATAATAAACAGACGACAAACTCTGCTAGATCTAAATGAAAAGGACAAAGCAGTGCCATCCACAGATTCAGGATGAATTCAGCAATGGGCTCTAATACTATGTGTGCATAGTTACAAGTTGGAACACTGTCCAACAGGCCAAGTAGCGAATGCACTGACTCACCGCCAACTAGCAGATACACCACCAATGATACCAACGTACCATTGCTTCAACTTTTCTAGATGCAGTCACAGCTGACAATATCAGACTGGATGTAGAAAGATCTGATCCTGGAAACAGCTGGTGGTGATGGGCAAAACCAAAGGGCTGTCATTACCAAAATTGAAACCCTTTTGGACCCAGAAAGATCAGATCACAGTACTGGACATCATTATGGGGAACAAATTAGATTATCTTGAGCTGTCCAGATACTGGCTGAACTCCCCCAGGGTCTGGTAAAACATTATGCATGGTGGCCGAGTGTAATGTTGATATAGCCACATTGTTGGCAGTCTGGGCACTGCCCCACCAAGGACAAAAATTACCGCCAACAGCTCTCCCAACATTCCCCCGGGAATGGCAGGTAAATTCCTAGACTCTGTTACACATCAGCTCTGCAGGTCTTTTCATGGGCTCAATGTTCTTAGTCATTGTGAACACCCATTCAAAAATGGGTGGATGTGCACAGGGTTCATTCATCAAACACAGGGATGATGATAGAGAAACTGCATGTATCTTTTGCCATACACAGACACATTGGTCACAGATAGTGGGCC
The DNA here is from genome assembly GCF_047496795.1 of Chiloscyllium punctatum. Lineage (NCBI taxonomy): Eukaryota > Metazoa > Chordata > Chondrichthyes > Orectolobiformes > Hemiscylliidae > Chiloscyllium > Chiloscyllium punctatum. The sequence goes on from NC_092753.1 coordinate 60,165,448, forward strand.
ATCATTTACAGGCAGGGAATTTGAGTAGTTCCTAATGTCGAGTAGCATGTGACGTACAAGGGCAGTTCCATACTATCCATCATCAATAGTCTGGCAGAAACAACAGTTCAGACTTTGAAGGCAGGGTTATGGAAATAAACTACAGCTTCATTAGATACCATACTGTCCTGGTGCTTATTTGAGTTTGGGTGCATCCTTCATGTACGTGCTGGGATGGCTCCAGCTGTGGGAGTGTGTACGACCATGTGCATGTACATGTACATGTGTGAGTTATAAAGTTCAGCATAGGAACCATGGGTATGAATGTTACGACACGGGGTAAACCCTCCTGCTTAATTTAAAACCAGCAACACTGAAAAAGATTTATCTTGTGCAGTAATCTGTGAAAATTCAATAGGCCAAGAACTAGTTAAAGTAAAAAATTACAAACTTTATTTCTTAAAGTATAATAGAGAATAATTAACTAACAACTATTTACAAGTCCTTACTCTAACCTATCTTTTACCTTCCCTTCTATAATACTAGTCCGATAAAATTCCCGATTACAATTTACAAAACTTCCTATCTCAAAACCAGGCAACTTTCATTTTCTCTGAATTCCCATCTTCTTTTCTTCTTCTTAGGGATTTCTGCTTCACAGGTTACTGATCGATAAAGGTACTTTTGAGAGAGCTATTTTTCAGGCAGTCTTTTTACATGCTGGTAGTTTGGCAGCTCTCCTCCCAACTGTTCATTTTTTCCTGGTTTTTATACTCCCAAAGTATCGGATTGTGTCATTAGCTTTTAAGATTGTCAATATACTAAATTTGAACTGGATTGGAGTTTGGTGTTTTGGGGGGTATAATTTAAATTGATTGGCCTAATTTGAATCAGTTTTGTCATTTCCAGGTAACCCAGCTACCCTAGTTACCCCAGTAGCTGGAGTATATGTTACATTGTTTTTGGTTGAGAACACTTGGTGCTGTCACTGCCAACTTTTAACTCTCTTAAAAGGTACAATACACCCACATCTTCATAACAAGAGACATGGTTGACTGAGGTCAGGTCCAGTATATAGTGGGTGCAACAGTCCTGAACAAGCATGTGGACCATATGAAAGCTACAAATTCGCAAACTGGGCAGGAGCATAACATGCCCAGCTCTATGGAACAGTCGGAAAGGCTGGTGGAACTCATGGGTTCTCCCAATGCATCAAATATTGAACAGACGTCAGAATCTAAGATGGACAAGGCAGATGTCATTGCCTCGACGCCTTTACTGCCTGAAGAAATGAACACATTTCTTCCGAGATGCTTCAGGTCCAAGAGGCAAACTATGCTTTACACGCCGCCCCTATCAGAGGGGGATTTGGTGGAACCTGACCTCGTGCTAAAACACTCCAGGAGGAGCGACACAAAGAACCAGCCTACACCCTCAAACTTAGAGGGTGAGGGATGTAGTGACTGTAATGAGCTCAGCCAGGTGGACCTCATAGAATATCAGTTCCCTGATTGGACCAGATTAACAACCCCAATCAGGAAGCCCTGGCTGACAGATAAGAACAAGATGGTCAGACATCCTCACACTCAGCTGTCTCAGAGAGAGCTGGATCAGTGACAAGGACTCTCCACGTGTAAATAAAGGGTGACTTGGTGATGGGATACTAGCCTCGAGTTATTCCACATATCTAAGTTTAAATTAAATATTAATATTTATGTTCTGTCCCACACCTGGAATTTATTATCCCCCAATCGCATTCCTCTATCAAGTCCCAACCATGTAGTCACCTTCCAATTTATATCCATCTACATGAAAGCAACACATTTTAATCTCAGTTTAAATTACTACAGCACAAAAAAACCTACTCAAAGTCAGCATACTTAACAGAACTGTCGATAGTGCATTTACTTATGTAACCAGTGTACGACCCTTTGATACAGTCAAGCACAATATTCTCAAATACCTTTGTTGTCCAATTACATGGAATTGATCTTAATCAAAGCCAATAAAAATCCAGCAATGGTTTCTCTTGGTGCCATATTACCTTTGGTGCCCCCAAGTAGCCATCAACATTATGCCTTTTCTTCCTGTTGGGATCTTCCTTAGAGATGGAACATACCAAATACCACTCCAGAGGTTCTCTCGAACACGGCCACTTCAACTGATGTGGTCAGTCTGCTTGTTCAACATCCATTCTTGAGATTGATCATTGGGAAGACTGAAACAATGGTCTTTCAGCTTCTCAAACTTCATTTCCTCATCACATATTCTAACCCCTTCTTCAGTTACTATCAGAGGACACAGGCTATTTGAAATCTTCGTGACATGATCTTGACCTCAGCTACCAATCATGCAATTCAATTAGAAAGGCTACTGACTTCAATCAAGATAACAATGCCTTTGTCCCATATTCTGTTGAAAGCGGCACCCATGTCTTTGTCACTTTCAATCTTGAATCGTCCAGTGTCCTCCTGGCTAGACTTACATTATCTATAAAGCTTTTAACTCATCCAAAATGCTTTTAATCCTATCATAACCTACATTAAATCATGCTCCCCTGTCACACCGTGCTTGCTGAGCTACATTGACTCCCTCAATGTTTCAAGCATAAAATTCACATCTTATTCAAATGCCGTCATATCATTGCCTCATGGTCTCCTCATTAGATTAGATTCCCTACAGTGTGGAAACAGGCCCTTCAGCCTAACAAGTCCATACTGACTCTCCAAAGAGTAACCCACCCCGATTAATGCACCTAATAACTATGAACAATTTAGCATGGCCAATTCACTTAACTTGCACATCTTTGGAATGTGGGAGGCAAGCATCTGGAGGAAACCCACGCAGGCATGGGGAGAATGTACAAACTCTACACAGACAGTCGCTCAAGGTTGGAATTGAACGGGGGACCTTGGTGCTGGGAGGCAGCAGTGCTAACCACTGAGCCACCGTGCCGCCCCTCATCTGCGAGATAGCCTTCAAACTTACATTCTTTGAAGTTCCGTTCTATTGCTTCAACATTCTTGTACATTACCTACATTTCTCCAATTGTTAGTGGTTGTGCTTTCAACTATCTCAGTCCTTCATGTCTTGAAATCTCTTAAAACATGTCTGCTACTCTCCATTCTTCTCCTGCTTTTACACACTTCTTAAAACTCATTTTTTTCCTTTCTCCCAAAAAATCATTAGTACTTTGCAAGTTAATGCTTCTGGGCATTTATTTTGAACTAAACAATCAATAAGAATAAAACTGTTCACCATCTTTTCATTTCCTTGTTAATAGAAATCAAATAAGTGGAATGAGAGTGTTCTAATCTGATGTACTTACAATGACGAGAACAGGTAATGATAGGGTAAATGTTTTCTATGTGGTAGCTTCAATCAGGTGAAATGAGTATACATGCAAAATGGAAGCATGAACTTACTTTACATCAACAATATCGTACAATTTCTTGATGAATTCCGAGTCAGGATGATTGTGTTCACTGGTCAAAGTATGAAAATACACCATGACAAACTCCCTTGCAGCAATGTGGTCCATAATATGAATAAAATACAGTAGTGCCTAAAAACAGTAACAACTCATTACAACTACAGTATATCAGTCAAATCACATTGATTATCACTGCTTTGGTCAAAAGGGAATGGAGTACAAAAGCTGAATGTTTGCTTAAACCATACAGGAAATTATATCAAACCATAGCTGGAATATGGTGAATAGTTTTGGGTCCCTTATCTAAGGAAAGATATACATGCATTTGAGGCAGTCCACAGAAGGTTCACAAGGCTGATTGCAGAAATGAGGAGACTATCTTATGAGGACAGGATGTGTAGGTTGGGCTTCTACTCATTAGAGTTTAGAAGAACGAGAGATGACCTCATTGAAACATTCAAGAGTCTTAGGGGACCTGACAGGATAGACGCAGAAAGGGCATTTTCCCTTGTGGCAGTCATAGAATCATATAGTACAGAACAGGCCATTTGGCCTATTGGGTCTGCATTGCCAAAAACATACTCCCTTACTTACACTAACCCTACTTTCCTGCATTAATTCTATTAATTAGCCTCAAATGTTATGATACCTCTGGTGCTCCTCGAAATACTATTTAAAGGTAGAGGTTTCCTGCCTCACCTATCCTTCCAGGCAGTATATTCCAAACTCTCACCATCCTCTGGATGAAAAGGTTTTGCTCAAAACCCTTTTAAACTTCCTGCCTTTCACTTTAAGATTATGTCCCCATGGTAACTAACACTAACTATGGGGAACAGCTGTTTTCATTTTATCCACACCTAGTGGTAACCAGAACGGCACATGGTACTCCAGTTGCGGCTATCACAATCTATGCCACGGGATAGATTTAGGTCAGGAACCTTTACCTCCCAATCTGGTCCAAACACCACACTGGGTTAAATTTAATGCTCCCGAACGGGAAAGTAACAAACACGAGGAAATTAATTTTGTAATATACTGAATAACGTGATTATAAAATGGATTCACTGCAATGGTGTTAGAGTCACAAATTTCAACCAGTTTTCGATTTTAATCACTCAGGTTTTCAAATAAGGCTCTGAAGGGAAATCCCAGGGTCAAACCTAATCAGATTTCTGCCGTGCCGTGGGAACTAACTTCAAATTCTACATTTCACAATTTTACAATGATTTATTGTCATAATAATAGGTTAGTTCTGCTATAGAATACCAACAAAATAAATTTTCTAATGACAGCATTTTTGGAAGTGATGCTTTCTTTTCCTCCCAAAATGAAGCCAGGCATCTCTCTCAGCGTTTCTCAAAGGCTCTGTCTCAACATTTCTAAATGTGGCACACATAGATAAGAAATTTGGAAGATCATCTAACCCAGTCATCTCTCCAAGCTTAGGAATAGTTGGCAAAGACATTGTTTCTTCTGTGGATAGGGGAGAAGAATAAGGATAAATATACATCAGCTCTAAAGGAAGGAAGTGATGTGGCCTCACTGACACCAGTTTTGTGCAAGTTTAGCTTAGTTCACTGAATGGCAGATACATGATAAAGAATGGCTGTGATGTCTGTTCTAGCTGAGGTTGACCAAGGTTGACCTGACTTCTCATCAGCCTTTCAGAAAACCACAATATGGTGTGGTTCCAAGACCCTCATTATCGGGGAAGGTGCTTAAAGAATAGAAGAATATCAGTAAAAGTCACAGATAAATAAAGAAATTGAATATTTGATGTAATCTGATAAAAACAGATCTTACTCAGTAAAAGTAAAGTTGAGGGCACAGTAAAAGATATATTTAAGTCAGTGCAGTGGCCGGGTGGTATTTATGGTTTAATTATTTAGGAACTATTCTGAAATAAACAAAGCTCTGAAAATTTTAAGGTTTCAAGCTGTTCATACAGCAGACAAATATTTGTCCAAAACTAACTGACAATAAAGCCATTTTGAAAAAAATTCTTACCTTATCAGGTTCTATTAGAGTTACAGGAATATTCCTTCCTACTATCACCACCACTGTACGTCCACATTTATCATATCCTGCAGAAATACAAATCATTGACACTATTAGGAATACACACCTCAAGCTTGTTCTGGAAAATGTTTTCATTTTTGAAACCATTTAGAACTACACAAATGGAAATAAAATTGCAAATGCTGAATGGGTGACGGCTAGTTCTACAAGCATTTCATGAGATCTAGCCAGGTTAGATCTCATGGAATACAGGGAGAACTAGCCATTTGGATACATAACTAGCTCAAAGGTAGAAGACAGAGGGTGGTGGTGGAGGGTTGTTTTTCAGATTAGAGGCCTGTGACCAGTGGAGTGTCACAAGGATTAGGTCTGGGTCCACTACTTTCCATCATTTATCTAAATGATTTGGATGCGAGCATAAGAAATATAGTAAGTTTGAAGATGACACCAAAATTGGTGGTGTGGTGGACAGCCAAGACATTACCTCAGATTACAATGGGATCTTGATTAGATGGGCCAATGGGCTGAAGAGTGGTGGATGGAATCTAATTTAGATAAATGCGAGCTACTGCATTTCGGGAAAGCAAACCTTAGCAAGACTTAGAGTCATAGAGATGTACAGCATGGAAACAGACCCTTTGGTCCAACCTGTCCATGCCGACCAGATATCACAACCCAGTCTAGTCCCACCTGCCAGCACCTGGCCCATTTCCCTCCAAACCCTTCCTATTCATATACCTATCCAAATGCCTCTTAAATGTTGCAATTGTCCCAGCCTCCACCACTTCCTCTGGCAGCTCATTCCATACACATACCACCCTCTGTGTGAAAAAGTTGCCCAAAGACAAATATTCACAAGCTGAAGTAGGCAGGAGGAGTGTTCCCTGTGGACTTTGACAATGGCAACAAAATGCATTATGAGTGAAAATTTCAACCTCGTATTATAGTGATATAATCTCCGCAGATGTTGTTACTGGACAGGTCAGATTGGGATGTCATGGTGGCTCAGTGGTGAGCACTGCTCCCTCACAGCACCAGGGACCTGGGTTCAATTCCAATCTTGGGTGACTGTCTGCGTGGAGTTTGTACATTCTCCCTGTGTCTGCGTGCGTTTCCTCCAGGTACTCCGGTTTCCTCCCACAATCCAAAGATGTGCAAGTTAGGTGAATTGGCCATGCTAAATTGCCCATAGTGTTCAGGCATGTGTAGGTTAGGTACATTGGTAGGGGTAAATATAGGATTATAGAGTAGGGGAATGGTTCTGGGTGGGTTACTCTTTGGAAGGTTGGTGTGGATTGTACACTTAATGGTAAGGTCCTAGGGAGTGTTGCTGAACAAAGAGACCTTGGAGTGCAGGTTCATAGTTCCTTGGAAGTAGAGTCGCAGGGAGATAGGATAGTGAAGGCGGCATTTGGTATGCTTTCTTTTATTCGTCAGAGTTTTGAGGACAGGAGTTGGGAGGTCATGTTACGGCAGTTCAGGATATTGGTTAAGCCACTCTTGGAATGTTGTGTGCAATTCTGGTCTCCTTCCTATTGGAAAGATGTCATGAAACTTGAAAGGGTTCAGAAAAGATTTACAAGGATATTGCCAGGGTTGGAGGATTTGAGCTATAGGAAGAGGCTGAACAGGCTGGGGCTGTTTTCCCTGGAGCGTTAGAGGCGGAGGGGTGACCTTATAGAGGTTTATAAAATCATGAGGGGCATGGATAGGGTAAATAGACAAGGTCTTTTCCCTCGGGTGGGGGAGTCCAGAACTAGAGGGCATAGGTTTAGGGTGAGAGGGGAAAGAAATAAAAGAGACCTAAGGGGCAACTTTTTCACGCAGGGGGTGAGGAGTGTGTGGAATTGGCTGCCAGAGGAAATGGTGAAGGCTGGTACAATTGCAACATTTAAAAGGGATCTGTATGGGTATAAGACTAGGAAGGGTTTGGAGGGATATGGGTCGGGTGCTGGCAGGTGGGACTAGATTGGGCTGGGATATCTGGTCGGCGTGGAAGAATTGGACTGAAAGGTCTGTTTCCATGCTGTACATCTCTGACTCTAATAGAAAATGCAGTTGTATCACAGTTGGTTCATCAAAATCTATAGAAATAGAGCATTAAAGTCAACATTTTAGGTGTAATAGTCTTCCTCAGAAAGGGCTTTAAACTGCGCACATCCTGGACTACTGCAGTGTAGGAAAGGTTGTTAGTTGGAGGAGATCAAGTTGAAACTTTTGGAGTTTAGATTACATTAGATTACTTAGTGTGGAAACAGGCCCTTCGGCCCAACAAGTCCACACCGAAGTGCAACCCACCCATACCCCTACATTTACCGCTTCACCTAACACTACTGGCAATTTAGCATGGCCAATTCACCTAACCTGCACATCTTTGGACTGTGGGAGGAAACCGGAGCACCCGGAGGAAACCCATGCAGACACGGGGAGAACGTGCAAACTCCACACAGTCAGTCGCTTGACACGGGAATTGAATCAGAGTCTCTGGCACTATGAGGCAGCAGTGCTAACCACTGTGCCACCGTGCTGCCCACACTACTCTGGTGATCTGCAAGGCTGAAATCAACGCAGATAATATGTTTCTGATGCAGTCATCCCACTCCTTAGGATGTATAAACAGAGGGGAAATAGGTGACTGCCAGGCAGGAAAGGAACAGGCAGCGCAAGAGTCCCCACTTTGCCCTGTATTAAATTCAGAATACTAATGAGAATGATGGCTTCCCTGCTAAGGGTAGCCTAAGCCAGGTGACTCAGCTATACTAGGAACTGGAGAGAGGTTGAGAAGAACAATAGTCTTAGGCGATTTGCCATTAATCAGCTTCTTCAGCCACAAGCATGAATCAAGATGGTATGCACCTTTCCTGTGCCAAGGTCAAGGACATCATTGAGCACATGCAGTGCAACAATGCAGGAACATGGACAGTGATCAGTCATGGTTCACACTGCAACAATAGAGGAGCATGAACAGTGAGGGTGCGGGTAGATATTGGTGACAAGAAAGTAACTGCAGGTAGTTCTCCTGTAACTGTGTTTTGTGAACATGATTTGGGTGTAATGCAATTTCTGAACGGTGAACTAAATTTTATATAAAGCCAACTCCCATTCGCTGTTACATGATTCCATCCCTGTTACTAACCAGCTGTGATTTATTCTGCTAGCGCATCGATTACAACAGATTGTCACCTGTGTGCGCATTTGTTTTGCTTCTTTCTGCAACTAAAGTAGAGGGAGCAAACTTTGAAATATTTGGCTGGAATGCTTACCGGTATCATGCATGGAGTTAGGGTGGCACCGGGAGGGTAGGGGGAGCATGAGAGAGCAAAGGTGCAAATACAGTAATGTCCAGCAAGGGTTGGAGTGTAAGTAGGCCTTTTGTAAAGCAGAGGCTTAGTTACTGGCTATGTGAAGCTTCAACATACGGCAACTTTACAGGAGAGGGTGCTTGTGTGTCAATGGGGGAAGGTGTGAAACTAAGGATGGATCACTGGGGACCCTTGTGCACTACAGAAATTGACCAAGGTGATTTAGACAGCATCTGCTAACTCATGACCACTTTACCTCGAAGGACAACGGCCGCAGATACATGGGCACACCATCAGCTTCAGGTTCTACTCCAAGTTAGTCATCAGCCTGAGTTGCTGTTCCTTCATTGCTATTGGGTCAATATCTTGGAAGTCCTCAATTACTTCCTGGGTCTACCTATAGCATTTAGACTGCAGCACTTCAAGATGGCATCTGGTTACCAGCTTCGCAAGGACAACTTAGCGATAAATACTGCCCCAGCCAGCAATGCCCCCATCCCATGAATGAACAAAAAAAGGTCTGGGGAAATAATATCTGCACAGCCAGATGGGTTCAGGCTTGGATAAGAACATGAGTAGAATGAGGCAGAAAAAAAAACGTCCTTGCAGGGTGACCTGCAGTATTATTGAAAGGGCTTAACCTAACTTGGTGGATGGACGGAGAAGGCGGCTGGAGAATGCGAACCCAGAGATAAAATTAAAGTCAAAAAAATTAATTGGAGACACAAATTTAATTAGTGTCAAATAATAAAAGGCAGGGTTAAAAGAAAAGTAGCCTGGCATATATTCAGTTTACTATGCATGTAATATGGAAGCAGGACGTGTGGTAAATGTTTCGCAAGCAGTCACATGCATGCACACTGTGACACTTACAGATTCCTAGTTCAATAAAAAAAATCAAAAGGACAGGCTGCTACATATTTCTGAAAGATAACTAAGAAAAAAAAGGGAGGGAGGGAAGTACGATGATGAAGAACAATATTTCTGATTGCTAATTAGTGAGGAAGAGGAACATAAAATTATAGGAGGTCTGTAAAATATACAGTTAAAATGAGGGCTTCAGTCATCATAAGTAGACTAGAATAGCAGAAGTTTAAAAGAACAGAGTGTGGAACAGATGATCTGCTGTTGTGGTTCTGTTCGCCGAGCTGGGAATTTGTGTTGCAGACGTTTCGTCCCCTGTTGAGGTGACATCCTGAGTGCTTGGGAGCCTCCTGTGAAGCATTTCTGTAATCTTTCCTCTGGCATTTATAGTGGCCTGTCTCTGCCGCTTCCAGTGGTCAGTTCCAGCTGTCCACTGCAGTGGCCAGTATATTGGGTCCAGGTCGATGTGTTTGTTGATAGACTCTGTGGATGAGTGCCATGCCTCTAGGAATTCCCTGGCTGTCTCTGTTTGGCTTGTCCTATAACAGTAGTGTTGTCCCAGTCGAATTCATGTTGCCTGTCATCTGCATGTGTGGCTATGAAGGATAGCTGGTCGTGTCGTTTCATGGCTAGTTGGTGTTCATGGATACGGATCGTTAGCTGTCTTCCCGTTTGTCCTATGTAGTGTTTTGTGCAGCCCTTGCATGGGATTTTGTACACTACATTGGTTTTGCTCATGCTGGGTATCAGGTCCTTTGTCCTGGTGAGTTGTTGTCCGAGAGTGGCTGTTGGTTTGTGTGCTGTTATGAGTCCTAGTGATTGTAGTAGTCTGGCTGTCAGTTCAGAAATGTTCTTGATGTATGGTAACGTGGCTAGTCCTTTGGGTTGTGGCATGCCCTCATTCAGTCGTCTTTCCCTTAAGCATCTGTTGATGAAATTGCGCGGGTATCCGTTATTGGCGAATACGTTGTATAGGTGTTCTTCTTCCCCTTTTTGCAGTTCTGGTGTACTGCAGTGTGTTGTGGCCCTTTTGAACAGTGTCTCAATGCAACTTCTTTTGTGTGTGTTGGGGTGGTTGCTTTCGTAGTTCAGGACTTGGTCTGTGTGTGAGAGACTTTCCTGTATACCTTTGTGGTGAATTCTCCGTTCAGTGTTCTCTGTACCATCACGTCGAGGAATGGGAGTTGGTTGTCCTTTTCTTCCTCTCTAGTGAATCGGATTCCTGTGAGTGTGGCGTTGATGATCCAGTGTGTATTCTCTATTTCTGTGTTTTTAATGATTACAAAGGTGTCATCTGACCCAGAGTTTGGGTTGAATTTGTGTTACGACTGTTTGTTCTAATCTTTGCATTACCGCTTCTGCTAACAGTCCAGAGATGGGTGAGCCCATGGGTGTGTCGTTGATTTGTTCATATATTTGGTTGTTGAATGTGAAGTGTGTTGTGAGGCACAGGTCCAGTAGTTTGAGTATGCCGTCTTTGTTGATAGGTTCACCGTCCTGTTGTCTGTTCTGTATGTCCAGCAGGTTGGCTATTGTTTCTCTAACTAGGGTTTTGTCGATAGAGGTGAACAGCGCTGTTACATCGAATGAGACCATGGTTTCTTCCTTGCCTATGTGTATATTTCTGATGATGTCCAATAACTCCTGTGTTGACTGTATAGTGTTTCTGGATTTGCTGATCAGGTGTTTCAGTTTCTGTTGTAGTTCTTTAGCCAGTTTGTGTAATGGTGTCCCTGGTAGTGATACGATGGGTCTGATTGGGAGGTCTGTTTTGTGCACTTTAGGTAGTCCATAGAATCTGGGGATGGTGTTGCTTTCAGGTTTCATTCTCTGTAGGTCAAACCTGGTTATCTGGCTGTTTTTTTCTACAAATCTTCTCACAAACTTTGAACAGATGATCTGCTTTTGGGTGCTGACTAATATATCCTGCCAAGAAATGTACTTGGACTAACAGGTTAGGATAGCATGGGAACTGTGCTCAGATGTTCCAGCCAAACAGTTCACACTTGTTATTCAGACTTCCACAGGAAGAATGACCCTTTAGGCAAGTAGTTTTGATTCCCAGGACTGTGGAACCAAATAGAGCTTGAATCACAAACTTCAAATTAGTCTCAACACAGAGCATATTTTACCTGTAGTTGGATTACCAGTATTACAAGCACAAAATCTACTTTGGAAGAAAAGTACACTGTACTGAAAAGGTTGACTGAACAATCACCCACACCATGAAGTAGCAAAGAAACAGATCTGCAAGACTATGAAACCCAGATTCCTAACGGTGTGCTGAAAGTTTCCTGCAAGGTCCAAAACCTATCCTCTACAACTCTTTCAACTCTGATAGCATCAGAGTATGGAGATTGGCTAAATAGCTGATCTCAGAGAAAACACTGCAGGAAGCAACAAAAGGAGACTGCACTTTTTTAAAAAATGCAAGCCACCATTCTGGGAAGGAAAACTGCCAGTACGTGGAAGTGGGTGGAAGGAGAGATGGCGAAAAAATAAGGGATTGTGAGAGCAAGAGAAAATTCAGGAGAGGTTCTGACTTCTATTATTTGCAGCTTACTGAATCATATTTGGAAAAACAACATTCAGGCATTAAAGGAGTGTTTTGATAGCACTGATCCTTCCAGATTAATAAAATTATTAAACATCCGTGGAGAATAATCATCTTGTCCTCATTATATCTTTTGTCAAAGTCTTACAGCACCTACTTACCAGTTTGATATAATGCTTTCAACGAAGCAACACCTGACAGGTCATCTGCTCTTGCTCTGCACAACCAACGGTTATAGCTAAAAGGAAATATTATTATCCTGTGAGTAATATTTAACAAACAACAGGAATAAACAGAAGACATATGGCCACTAGACACAATTTCATAACATGGCTGCCTGGAACTTCTAAGGAGTGCAGTGCAATTGCAAATTCAGCAACTAAGTACACCTCAGGTTAACACTGCCAACAGGTTAGTAATAAGAAAACCAGCTCCAATGAAGCAAATGTACTGTGGAAAGCCTATGATGAAACTAATGTGATGGTGCAGACACATGCTCTCAATTCCTCACATTTTGAATGTTAATGGTGTTATCAAGGAGAAAGGCTGTGTATAAGCTTATTTTCTCTCCCAAAAGTGGAAGAATTCATACAAACAAAACAAATTAAGCTTAAACATGAAGGTGATGCTAAAATAACTCAAGTATTTTGTTTAGAGCACTTTACCTGCACAAAAGTCTGAAAACAGCACAGCAAAATGTTTGGCAATGTATTTAAATCTGGAGAATCTATTCTGAAGGAGGTAGAGTTTCTTTTGGCAATTTTTGTAGCAGTACAATGTTGTATATAGGGGATACTTATATCAACCAAGACCAAGATAGAAGAGTATGGAATATTCACTGCATTTAAAAGGCAATAAAGAGAAACGCGTGTCGTTTTCATGCATTATATGCACAGTCACTACTCACTTGCGCTGATGTGCTTTTTGAACGGCTGCTTCAGACATTTGCCCTTGAAGAATCAGCCGCCTCTGTTTATCAATATCTCCTTCCATCTTAGCAAATGCATGTGTTCCAATATACTCTAGCTCAAGGTGTTCCTCATCAGATTCATCTTCATCTAAAATAATGATAAATAAAGCGACATCCCTTAGGTCAAAAACAACACTTAAAATTTACAACTCGCATTCAAATAAAGTGGTTTACACATTCACTAAAGCTAATGATCAGACCCAGCAACATCAAGTTTTAATACATCAAATGATAAGCTCTTTAGCATTTGCTAACAAATTACAAGTTCTAATGTAGAATTTTAAACTGGAAAGGCAATGTATCGAAAAAAAATTAAACACGTTAAGTAAGCCATTTCACCTATTACAAGTGGCTGTGACAGTGGTGTTATCTATTAACAGGATAATGCCATCAGTCCAAAAAGACATTCTGCATACTACAACTGCATAAAGTGTGTTTGTATTTCAATGGCAGTATGATGCCAGGTATGCAAGCTATATGTTCCAATGATTGGTTGATTGAATCAAACAATGACTGCTCACAATAGAGTGCAAACTGTACTCAAACAGCACACACTTACAGAACGCAAAACAAAGCATCCAAAGTCAGCTGTGATTCGGTGAATGGGTAGTGGTTGCTGAACAATCTTGTGTTGTTAACAGCTGGAACAACAACTAATTAACAATAATTAGAAGAGCTTGTATCATGGTACATTTATGCAGACTACAAATCAACATGTATGCATAGAGGTCCATTCCTTGCACATCAAAACTAGTGTCCTTTTTAAAAAAAAACCCGAGGAACTTGAGAAGCCTATAGTTTTCCTCAATGCTTTCTCCATGGGCAATACCATTGCCAATTCACATCGTCTTCTCCTGTCTGACAAATGGTTGCATTTGCAAACACGTGCATGCAGATCTTGCGGGGCAAGAGTAAAGGATGGGACCTTGAGAGAGGAGAGGGAGGAAAAGAGAGGAGTCTCTCACTTGAGCTTCCACTGACCTCCGGCAGACAGGATTCCAAAGATTCAGTATCCTCAATGAACAATTTCCTCCTCACTTCAGTCCTAAACAGCTTACCTATTAGCTTGAGACAGTGACCATGATTCTCGATACAGCAGCCAAGGGAAACATGCTTCCTGCATCTACTTTGTCAAGACCAGAGAATTTTACTTAGATCTACTTTGATGGATCCAGTAAGAATTTTTAAATCTCAATGTGGTTCCCGCTTATTTTTCTAAACACTGGAGAATAAAGGCCCAGTCTTTTTAATCAGCTCTCAGAGGAGAATTCTACTACCCACGCAATTAAGCCTGGTGAACTTCTGTTGCATTCCAGCGAGAGCAAGCACTTCCTTTGTTAAGCAGACCAAAATGATACACAGTTCATCAGATTCACTCCTGTACTAACATTTTCTTTTAATAAATGCCAATATATCACATGCTCGCCTAATGACTTGCTGTCTCTACATTACCTTTCAGTGACTCATTAAGGATACTTGGGTTTAATCAACATTTCTCAATCTTTCACCAGAGAAGAGAAACCCTGAATTTCGCTTACTCCTATTACTCTTCAAGAGGTCAGTCAAACCAGACGTAATTATCTACAGGTTTAAGGTTTGAATTCCAAACATCAGTAAAATCTACACAGTTTGCGAATCTTGATTAGAAGCTAACAATCACTGAGTTTTAGCTGATTAAATTTCTCTTGAATTATTGATTAGATTAGATTACTTACAGTCTAGAAACAGGCCCTTCGGCCCAACAAGTCCACACCGACCTGCCAAAGCGCAACCCACCCAGACCCATTCCTACATTTACCCCTTCAACCAACACTACAGGCAGTTTAGCATGGCCAATTCACCTAACCTGCACATTTTTGGACTGTGGGAGGAAACCGGAGCACCCGGAGGAAACCCACGCAGACACAGGGAGAATGTGAGGCAGCAGTGCTAATCACTGTGCCACTGTGCCGCCCAAATCAGAAGTGACAAGTAGTAAATGAATAAAGCTAGCATTCTACAACCAATACAAAATTTGAAGCCGAGACTCAAGTTATTCAGCAAAGAGGAGTTCTAAACACTGAAGTTTCATCATCTTATAAAATCACGTTTCCAGCTAATAACCACAAATAAAATATTACTCTACTGAGCAGAGCACAGCCTAACCTAATGAGAAAAAACCCTTTAAAACACAAAGTAAAGTTTACATGTATAAAATATCTTTCAAACAAACCAAATGGAGCAATTATGTTTCTGATCATCCAGCTGAAATATGTAGTTTAAGGATCAGTGTGTTAACAAGGGCATCACAATGCTTGGAAATGGTTTCTTCAAAAGGAGACTGCCACAAGGATCAGTGCTGGATCCACTACTTTTTGTCATTTATATAAACAAAGAGACCTTGGAGTGCAGGTTCATAGCTCCATGGAAGTAGAGTCGCAGGTAGATAGGATAGTGAAGAAGGTGTTTGGTATGCTTCCTTTATTGGTCAGAGTATTGAGTACAGGAGTTGGGAGGTCATGTTGCAGCTATACAGGACATTGATTAGGCCACTTTTGGAATATTGCGTGCAATTCTGGTCTCCTTCCTATCAGAAGAATGTTGTGAAACTTGAAAGGGTTCAGAAAAGATTTACAAGGATGTTGCCAGGGTTGGTGGATTTGAGCGATAGGGAGAGGTTGAAGGCTGGGGCTGTTTTCCCTGGAGCGTCGGAGGCTGAGGGGTGATCTTATAGAGGTTTATAAAATCATGAGGGGCATGGATTAGGTAAATAGACAAAGTCTTTTCCCTGGGGTGGGGGAGTCCAGAACTAGGAGGGTATAAGTTTAGGATGAGAGGGGAAAGAAAGAAAAGAGACCCATGGGGCAACATTTTCACACAGCGGGTAGTATGTATATGGAATGAGCTGCCAGAGGAAGTGGTGGAGGCTAGTACAATTGCAACATTTAAAAGGCATCTGGATGGGTATAGGAAGGTTTTGGAGGAATATGGGCTGGGTGCTGGCAGATGGGACTAGATTGGGTTGGGATAACTGGTCAGCATGGACGAGTCGGACCGAAGGGTCTGTTTCTGCGCTGTACATCCTTATGACTCTATAACCCCTGAAAACTATTCATATGATAATACTCACAAGGAGGAATGCCTGGTTTGTCCAATATACGGATCTGTCGCTCTGCAATGACCGGCTCTCCTTCAGCATTTCCTACATCGGCAGGGAGGAACGGTAGAGATCTCCTCTCTTCCTCCAAAGACCGTGGAAAATAAAGAGGCATCAACTTTAAATATGTTGCCTGTGGGAAGCCATACCAATTGTTAGTTGTAGATTCCACCTCCACCTGCCCTCAGCAGATCTTGTGTAAGCTTTAAGAGCATCTATTATTGGAATACTATGGAAAACATTACATAAGAATGGTCTAGAATGGCTATGACCTATCAAAGTAGTCCCATAGCTTCGGATCCCAACGTAGCTTGAATATTCTTTAAAATGCTTCCCTACATGGTGGTCTGGCAGCATACTAATCCCTTATGTCTGAGCTTTTGTAATGTCAGGTGTGAAATTTATATATTTTAATACAATTTATTTTGTATTTTTGAATTTTGAGCAAGTGGCACGAGTTTCCCATGTCTCTGAAGAGGTTTAATGATGAACTTCAGTACTTCTGTAGACATGGTGATTTTCTTTTTAAAAACAGTAAGTGAGCAAGTTAGGGCAGACCAATGGGAGCATTTTTTACATTGAGAGTTTTTTTTAAAACAAGCAAACAGAGCAAACAGTTGTGCACTAGGATTTTAGTTCATAAGGTCAGGGATTGACTTTCTTTTTAGGATAAATGCCTATAGCTAGAGACAAAAAGCTGTTTCATTTTAGTTTATGCTATACATCATAACTTAAATTTTAGGTTCGTTCTGAAATCTTGGCTAAAGTTGGATACGCAAAACAGCGGCTCGGGAAACATTAGTAGTTTAGGACAGTTAAAAAAATTACCTCCATGTGAGGAGTTTCATTTAAAACTTCCAGCCCAGAAGTACTTAAATTAGAGGATGTTATGGGAATCTTCAGAAAGTGTCAACTCAATTGCATGAAAGCTCCAGGATGAGACAATCAGATCCTCAAGGTGGGGAACTGATAGTAAAACTAAGCTCTATTAAATACAATAGAAGGGTATACTCCCTGGTCTGAATTCCGTAAAGAAGTGGTTTTGGGATTAATAATTTTGTATTTTACCAAGTGTTTCTAAATTTGAGTTGTAAGCAAATAGATTGGCTTATTTTAATTTTACTACTCTTGCAAAATAAATTTCTCAGAATTATACAGAACAGAAACTGGCCATTTGTCACAACTCAGCCATGTTGATCTGGTTTCTTGAACTGAACCGTTCCCATTTGCCTGCATCTGGCCCATATCCCTCTAAACCTTCCTATCCATGTATCTGTCCAAATTTCTTTTCAATGCTGTCAATGTAACTGCCTCTATCACTTCCCCTTGCAGCTCATTCCACATAACCATTAACCTCTGTGAAAAAGTTGCACCTCAGGTCCCTTTTAAATCTTTGCCCTCTCACCTTAAACCTATGACTTCTAGTTATGGACTCCCCTACCCTGGGAAAGGGAGTGTGCCAATTCACCTTATCTATGCCCCTAATAATTTTATAGGCCTCTATAAGATCATCCCCAGTTTCCTATGCTCCAGTGAAAAACGTTCCAGCCTACCCAGCCTCTCCTTATAATTCAAACCTTTTGGTAACGGTAACATCCTTGTAAATTTTTATTGTACCCTTTCCAAGGAAATAACATTCTTCCTGTAGCAGGGCATCCAGAATTGTATGCAGTTTGCTTGTTGTTAAAACAGAATGTTTTGCAATGTTTGTTTCAGTGAAAGACTAAGTTTTTAAAATTAAGAAAACACTATGATCGACCAAGCTGTATTTCAATCTGGGATCATAGAATCCCTACAGTGTTCAAACAGGTTATTAGGTCCAACAAATCCTCACCGACCCTCCGAAGAGTAACCCACCCAGACCCATTCCCCTACTCTATTATCCTATATTTAACCCTGACCAATGCACCTAACCTACACATGCCTGAACATTGAGCAATTCAGCATGGCCAATTCACCGAACCTGCACATCTTTGGATTGTGAGAGGAAACCAGAGTACCCAGAGGAAACGCACGCAAGCACAAGAGGAATGTACAAACTCCACACAGCAGTCACCCAAGGTTGGACTTGAACCCAGGTCCCTGGTGCTGTGAGGCAGCAGTGCTAACCACCTCAATCTGACTTGTCCAGTAATAACATCTGCTGAGATTATAACACACTCAACACCAGTGAAATTTTCACTAATACTGCATTTTGCAGTCATTATCAAAGTCCACAGGGAACACTCCCCTTGCCTACCTTTACTTGTGAATACTTGTCTCTGAAAGCAAAGACTGTCAGCACTGAGGAAAGAAAACACGCAGTCTACACAAAATGATGACAGACCATGGATCAATGATTAAATCTCAATCAAGTCCACACCAATAATAAAGGTAGTCTGAACAAATGTCACAATATAACTTCTCCTGATCCCTAATAATTGTTATGTTTCTATTTCTTTCATGGGATGTGTTGCACTCATAAGATCAGCATTTACTGCCCATCCCTAATTGCCCTTGAACTGCCTTGCTTAGCCATTTAGGAGGGCAATTAAGAGTAAATTACATTGCTGAGGGTCTAGGAGTCATTTGCAGGCCAGACCAGGAAAGGACAGATTTCCCTCCCTAAAGGAAATTAGCGAACCGGATGGATTTTTACAACAATTGACACTAGTCTCATGTCACCAGAGATTCCAACTGAAGAGATTTCTCCTGATTCCAATTTACTCCAATTTTGTTTAGACTCTTTGATGCCACATTCAATCAAATGCTGTCTTGATGTCAAGAACAGTCACTCCTATCACACTCCTTTAATCATGATTGAACCAAGGGTGTGATGAGGTCAGAAGCTGAGTGGCACAGGTGAAAACCCAAGTGAGGATTAATGAGCAGATTATTCCTTGGTAGTGACACTTGTTATCACGGTCAATGACCCTTTTTCTTTGGCATCCATTCTTCTCTATTCCTTCCTCTTAGTGCTTTTCTTTTTTTCATCTCTCATGGCTTTTTAGGATTCCCAGCCTGCTGGCGTGGTGACCTCCCAGCCTCCTGCAGAGGTCTCCTGGCATGGCATGGCGCGTCAATCGCGCAGTCTGGAGCCAGGGCTCGGTGTGGACTGGAAACCAGGTGCCAGAATGGTCTGTTGTACTGAAGTTTTATTTCTGTAATACTGGACATTTTATTTCTCTATTGTCTAAGATCTTGTTACTCAAGAAGCTGTGCCTAGGTACATTTGTATCCAAGTCAGTGTTGTAATTGGTGACATAAGCTTTGACTATACTCAGTGTATATGACAATAAAGACTATCCTTATTGTAATTTTGTTACTTTACAGATTACTGAAAGTAGACTGATTGGCTTGGTTAGATTTGTCAAATTACTACTTTGCTTTATTGCACACAGTACATTTCTGGGTAATTTTACACATTATTGGGTGGATGCCATTATTTTAAATCTATTAGACCAGCTTTGCTAGGCAACAGCTATTCTGCAGCACAAGTCTTCAATACAATTGCTGGAGTGTTGTCAGGATCCATGGCCTTCATCTGTTTCTTGGATTGAATTGAATTGGTTGATAACTGGCAACCATGATGCTGTTGGGCTCAGGAGCAGGCAGAAGTGGACCATCATTTGGTAGTTTTGCAAATACTTCAGCTTCATCTCTCTCACGGATGTGCTGGACTCCTCCAGCATTGAGGATTATGATATTTGTGGAGTTTCCACATCCTGTTAGTTGTTTAATTTCCACCGCTATTCATGGCTGGATGTGGCAGGAATGCAGAACTTAGATGTGAACTGTTGGTTATAGAATCATTTAGCTCTGAGTACTGCATGCTGCTTCAGCTGTTTAACATGCAAGTTTGATATGTCATGGCTTCCCAGTGTTGCCACTTCAGTTTTAAGTATGCATCGTCCTGCTCCTGCCAGGCCCTCTTGCAAGCTTCGCTGAATCACGGTGGACCTTCTGGCTCAATGGTAATGCTCGAGTGTAGGATGTATCAGCCTGGGTTACAGATTTGGTTGAATATCATTCAGCTGCTGCTGATGGCCTACTGAGTCTCATGAATACCCAATTTTGATTTAATAGTTTTGCTCAAAGTTAGTCTTATTTACCATGGTGGTAGGGCAACACAATGTAGAATATCTTCAATTGGAAGATGAATCTTATGTCGACATGGACTGTCTGGTGGTCACTCTACTCATCATTGTTATGACAGATGCATCTGTGATAGGAAGTTTGGTGGGGATGAAGTCAAGTAGATTTTTCCCTCTCGTTGGTTCCCTCATCACCTACTGTCAGACCCAGTCCAGAAGCTACATCCTTCAGCCAGTCTGGTCAGCAGTGATGATACCAAGCCACTCTTGGGGATGGATATTTAGTTTGCTCATCCAGAGTATATTTTATGGCCTTGCCACCCTCAGTAATTCCATTAAGTGATGTATACCATGGAAGAATACAGATTCATCAGGGTGGTAGGTAGCATTCAGCACATACAAACTGATGCCCGGAGACTTCATGAGGTTCACATTCAATTGCTGTCATTCCAGATAATTCTGTCACGGACAGTATTCCACTGTGCAACTCTAGTGGTTCTATGGAACAAAACATATCAGGATGCTAAGGGCAATGTCCAGGATGTCACCTGAAAGGTTTCCAGTATCTAAGTAGGTACCAGAAAGCCCATCCAGTTTTATTCCTTCTTTAGGCTTTGTAGCAGTTTTTATATAATGCAGTGGCTTATTTGACCTTCTTAGAGGATAGTTCAAAGTCAACTACAATGCTATGGGTAGAGAGTCACATGTAGGCCAAATCAGGTTAAGATGGCAGATTTCCTTCTCTGAAGGACAACAGTGAACCATGGTCACCGTTATTAAAATTTCACCACCTCACATGATTGGATTTGAAGCCATGCCTGTGGTCCGGGATGACTAGACCAGTGACATTACCACTGTGCCATGACCTCACCTACTTATTTTGCAGTTTCTGGATGGGAATTGCCCAATTCTTGACATTTTAATGTGGGCAGCTATGACTCAGTAGAATATTTTAATTTTTAGTCATCCCAATTGAGTGCCTAGCCACTAAATAATGGATTTTCCCTTTAACAAAAAAGTTTAGAAACTAATTTTTGAGTAGAGTTATTTTTTGTTTTGCTGGAGAACTTTAACTCCAACTATAACCGTAAGTGTCCTCCTTCAATGATGTGTATTTTCATATTTAATCTCATCTGAAATAGGTGATATTAACAAAGATGTGACAGCAAGACAATGATAGCACGGCTCATGCTGTAGAAACTGAATACACATTACATTTGTTTAAAATTCCCAATTTGTTTAAGTCGTTGTGTTGGGGATAGCAAATGTGGTTCCCTTGTTCAGAGGATAGCAAATGTGGTTCCCTTGTTCAAGAAGGGGAGTAGGGATAACCCTAGTAACTATAGGCCGATGAGCCTCACTTCTGTTGTGGGCAAAGTCTTAGAGAGAATTGTAAGGGATAGGATTTATGAACATCTGGATAGGAATAATGTGATCAAAGGTAGTCAGCATGGTTTTGTGAAGGGCAGATCGTGCCTCACAAACCTTATTGAATTCTTTGAGAAGGTGACTAAGGAGGTGGACGAGGGTAAAGCGGTGGTGTATATGGATTTTAGTAAGGCGTTTGATAAGGTTCCCCATGGTAGGCTACTGCAAAAAATATGGAGGTATGGCATTGAGGGTGAGTTGGAGGTTTGGATTAGGAATCGGCTGGCTGGAAGAAGACAGAGGGTAGTAGTTGATGCTAAAGGTTCATCTTGGAGTGCAGTTACTAGCGGTGTTCCACAAGGATCTGTTTTGGGACCATTGCTGTTTGTCATTTTTATAAATGACCTGGAGGAGGGGCTAGAAGGTTGGGTGAGCAAGTTTGCGGATGATACGAAAGTCGGTGGAGTTGTTGACAGTGAGGAAGGATGTGTCAGGTTACAGCGGGATATAGATAAGCTGCAGAGCTGGGCAGAAAGGTGGCAAATGGAGTTCAATGTGGGTAAGTGCGAGGTGATTCACTTTGGTATGAGTAACAAAAAGATGGGATACTGGGCTAATGGTCGGATACTTGGTAGTGTGGATGAGCAGAGGGATCTTGGTGTCCATGTACACAGATCTCTGAAAGTTGCCACCCAGGTAAATAGTGCGGTGAAGAAGGCATAAGGCGTACTGGCTTTTATTGGTAGAGGAATTGAGTTCCGGAGTCCTGAGATCATGTTGCAGTTGTATAAGACTCTGGTGTGGCCGCATCTGGAGTATTGCGTGCAGTTTTGGTCGCCATACTATAGGAAGGATGTGGAGGCACTGGAACAGGTGCATAGGAGGTTTTCCAGGATGTTGCCTGGTATGGGAGGAAGATCGTATGAGGAAAAGCTGAGGCACTTGGGGTTGTTTTCATTGGAGAAAAGAAGGTTTAGGGGTGACTTGATAGAGGTGTACAAGATGATTAGGGGTTTAGATAGGGTTGACCATGAGAACCTTTTTCCACATATGGAGTCAGCTATTACGAGGGGGCATAGCTTTAAATTAAGGGGTGGTAGGTATAGGACAGATGTTAGGGGTAGATTCTTTACTCAGCGAGTCGCGAGTTCATGGAATGCCCTGCCAGTAGCAGTGGTGGACTCTCCCTCTTTATCGGCATTTAAATGGGCATTGGATAGGCATATGGAGGATAGTGGGCTAGTGTAGGTTAGGTGGGCTTGGATCGGTGCAACATCGAGGGCCAAAGGGCCTGTACTGTGCTGTATTGTTCTATGTTCTATGTATTACCTCCACTAGTGAGAAGGACAGTCCATAAAAATCAATTTAAATGAAACAATTGCATTACCTGCACAAGGCTGCTATAAACAACCTTAAGTGACCTCAATTCACTGCAGGAAGTACTGTCAAGAGTAGTAGGCTAACACTGCCTCTGCTGTCACCAACATATCTGTCTATGGATGGAATACATCCCAGGGTGCTAAAATAGATGGCAGGAGAAATAGCAAATACACTTGTGACAATCTTCCAAAATTCAATGAACCCTGCGGCAGTTTCAGTAGACTGGAAAACAGCAAATATGACGCCACTATTTAAAAAGGGAGGAAACCAGTTAGCTTAACTTCCGTAGTGGGGAAAATGCTTGAGTCTATTATCAAGGAATAAATAGCAAGGCATCTAGATAGAAACTGTCCCATCGGGCAGACGCAACGTGAATTCAGAAAAAGCGAGTCATGCTTAACTAGCCTTTTGGAATTCTATAAAGACATTACAAACATGATGGATAACGGGAACTCAGTAGATGTGGTGCATCTAGATTTCCAAAAGGCACTCGACAAGGTGCCATAGAAAGGCTGCTGCATAAGATAAAGATCAAGGTGTTATGGGCAATGTATTAGCATGGATAGACATTGGTTAACTAACAGGAAACAAAGAATGGGAATAAATGAGTGCTATTCTGGTTGGCAGTGACTAACAGTAAGCCTCAGGGATCAGTGTTGAGACTGCAATTATTCACAATTTACATAGATCCAACCTTCCAACTCAGCACTGCTCTCTTGAACTGTCCTACCTGTCTATCTTCCTTCCTACCTATCCAGTTCATCTTCCTCTCCGACCTATCAATTTCATCCCCACATTCATCTACCTATCGCATTCCCAACAAACTTCCCCCCCCCAGCCCCAAGCCCTTCTCATTTAACTCTCAGCCCCCATGACAGCGGGGGGATCTTGTAGAAACAAATACAATAATGAAGGGAATAGATAGGATAAAAGTAGAGAGGATATTACCACTGGCAGATGTAACTAGACAAGAAAGCATAGCCTCAAAATTAGTGGGAGCAGATTTAGGACTGAATTGAGAAGGAACTTCTTTACCCAGAGGGTTGTGAAACTATGGAATTCCCTGCCCACTGAAGTGGTTCAGGCTTTCTCAGTAAACGTTTTTCAAGTTAAGGTAGAAAATGTTTTGATCAGTAAAAGAATTAAGGGTTATGGTGAGAGGATGGTAAGTGGAGCTAAGGCCATGAAGAGATCACCACGATCTTACTGAATGGTGGAGCAGGCTTGAAGGGCCAGATGGTCTACTCCTGCTCCTAGCTCTTATGTTTATTTGCTGTTTTTGACAGCAATGACAGTTGCTCACTAAGGCTTTTTCTTCTGCATAGATAAACATGAGTAAATAACAGCTCTCATTTCAAATGAACAGAGAAAAGTGCAGCCAAAGAAATGACTAAGGATATTCTAGTCATTTAGCTTCACAGTTAAAGACCTCAATAACGGATCATTTACCTCTTCTAAATCTGTAACTGCAAAAACAACAGTCTCAATAGTGTCTCCGTGTTTCTCCAAAAATCGTCTAACTGTTCCTAAGAATCAAAACATAGAAGAAAAATTATACATGTTATGAACTATTAGTGGACACCTTCCTGTGGAGGAAAAAAAATTATTATTTTGGTTTCTCCTTAAATTTTGATGCTGTTCTGGCATCATCGCAATGTGTGTATCACATTGTGCCAACATCGGCAAATATATAGTTGTGAATATTCAGTTCACAGTTCGTGTGTTTTAGCATAAACTTCAGTTCCTAAATGTAGAGGTTAAGTGTAGAAAGTGGGATAAATGCAAGTACCTTGTAGTCTAATACAATTAACAGGTTAGGACCCTGTTGCATTAATGGGTTAATGGATAGAAACGTGGAACCCTATAGTAGCATGTGGCCTTGTTCTAATTAGCCAGAGTGGTACTATCTACATTGATTGTCAAGAATTGCAGCCCAGAGTTTTTTTTTGGCAGATGGAAGAAAATATTAAAAACATTCATTGAACTCTGCATTGTTATAAAACCTATTACTTTATTAAATTAAAGAATAAATTTTAAATAAAGGATACTAAATCAAAAAGGTTAGTTGGATAACAGTCCAGAACAGACTATGTTGTAATGGACATGGGTGAAGCTTACCAAATGGTCTCTAGGTTCAAATTACCTGGGCTTATACTGGGAGAGAGAGCGAGTTACAGCCTGACACTGAATATTCCAGGTTACAAGTGATACAATTAACACACTCCCAACAGTAGGGCAGGTTAAGTCGCTGGAAGCCATAGACTTCGGTGCAACTGAATGGTATAAATGAAGCAATTTTTGCTAGTTGCAGCTGAGCAAAATTCAAGAACTTAAACGTTCAGTAGATAAATTGTTCTAACAATTAGATACTTAGAAGTAGTCTCAGGGATCCTGGAGGACATATTTTTAGGGGAAGACATTGAATTATCAACACGTGAGCAACTGTCCCAAGGCTAGATCTTCGGAAGTGGAGAATCAGAAGCCTTCACAAAGGAGATAAATGGGATAGATGAGATTTGGTGACCCACAGTGTCACTAATGTGGGGTGTTATCTACCTTGACCACATCAGCTATTTAAAGTGAAAACTGTGTGGTGTTCTACCACAGTGTGCCTGATGACTCATGTTTATCTTGAAGGTTAGTCTGAGATCTACATTTTTGTCAATTGTTTTACATTCTTAACCTTTACAATCAGGTGTAGTTTGTTTGTTTAAAAACGTGGAATTTTGTGGCTATATTCTCTCAATAAGGAAAGTCACGGGTTCCCAATTGGATCATGTAATGTGATGGTCTCACCCTGAATGATAATACATTGAACGTTTTAAACTCAACAACTATACGTTAAATGTTTGGTTGATTTTAATAACAAGAGTCTGAGACTCTACGGAAATACTGTCTACTTTAATCACCAAATTCACACTTGCCATTTTTGTGGAATTTGAATTACTGGATAATTTGAGATCAATGCTAAAAACAGCAGTGCTAAATATCCATATAACTTGCTCAACAGGTTGAGTGCAATATGAACAAGGATAACTAACATCAATAACATGAAACAAAGTATATCGATAATACAAATATCTTCCGCATTCTCACAATTTTAAGCATGTCTATTCAATTAGCTCCCTCATACTGTATGACTAAGTGACCAGGTTTAGAACCTTCCCATATCATTACTAGTTAAATAAACGTAGACTTTTAAAACTAAAAGTGACGATTAATTTTATAGCTGATATTTCAAAAGTATTGAACAAGAGAAAACCGTTCAGCTTGTGGTATCTGTACTGGTTCTTGGATGAAGTTTACAAATTCCTATATGCCGGCCTTGCTTCCTTCAACCTTGCAAATTAGCAGTCTTATAGGATAGCTGCCCAATTGGCTTCTGAAAGTTCTGACAGAGTTTGCCTTTTCAGGTTCAGGTAATGTATTCCTTCTTTTGTGACAAACATTTTTCCCTCAAGTTCTCTTGCAATTGTATTAAACCTACAGTCTTGAGCTCCCGATCTACTTACCAAAGGAAAGTTTCTACCTACTTTCTTGATCAAAACTCAACATTCTAAACATTTTTTTGTCTTCCTTTAAATTTAAGGAAAACAAATCTCGCTTCAGTCAGCTCAGCACATTAAAAAAGACGTTCATCCTTAGAATTATCCAAATAAGTCTCTTGCGTATAAGTTCTCCTAAGGCTTCTTCCAATGTCTTTAGAAAGAAGTGATAATGGAAAATCATGTATCAATCTAAGAAATTTTAGGGTTTTTTTTCTAATTTTTTTTTCTGATGAATCCCACAGTTCTGTAGTTTTAATGATTAAAAAAAAGATGAGAATATTGAGTAGGAAGGAGACTTTTTAAGAATGACCTACTCTAATATTACAAGTAGACATCTAAGTACAAAAGTTAATTAATCTTTAAGAAAACCATAAAATAAATATTTTAAAAATCAATAAAAGCAGATCACAGCTACCAGATCAACAAAACACATCACAGCAGGAGCAATCCTTAGGTACCCTTATTTTGATTCACTGCAATCAAACTAAAGGTTTGTAATTTGAAAACTAATAAAACTAGTAAACGTCTTGAGCATAGTGTAAGTAAAACGTTCTTGCATGCATTTCACATGGCAGAAAGCAGGTATCACTTCGAAAAACTGGAGAAAATTTTAACGTTTTCTCTCAATTTTGTGGAATATCAGCAACAGAATCACATACAACAAATAACATACTCAAAGCAATATTGGTAGCATCCTCCAAAGGGTAGCCTCTTTTTGGTGTATTAATGACACATAATCCAATTGAGGACATTGAATGCTCCCTGCAACAGATCAGAAGAAAAAATAAAAATCAGAACAGCTCATTTGTTTCCCTTCATTGGTTGCAGGACATGCATGATCAATTTTACTCTGAATGTACACAAACAAAAACAATCACAAAGAAATACACTGCTCTAGCTAAAAGATTCACAATACAATCATTGCGGGTATGATTTTCTTTTAAAAAAGGACAACACTGTTACACTGTAAACCCAGTTAGCTTTTAGAATAATGAACCACCCTGAAGCACATTTTTGTTTAGTCATGCACTTTCCAATACATTTCTATCTAGTTATCTTTTCAACTAATGACTTTGACTTACTCAAAAGGGAATCAACAGCTGAGAGCCGGTGCAGAGTGGATTAAAACAGAGCGGGGGGGGGGGGGAGGGTGCTGGCAGTTGTTGGACCGGGGTTTGACATGAGTGGTCAGTTCACATGTGGAAGCCCCTGTGCTCAGCTACTGCAATGTACTATTTATTTTTAATTTATTTGTGTGACTGTGATGGCCATCGTTTTAACTATGCCTAATTTCTGTAAAGTAATTCAACTCCTTTTCTTTTTATTCCTCTTTTTGTATCTAAGATTTGTACCTAGGTACTTGTACCTAAAATGGTGTCATAGGAAACAACATTGTAAATCTTCATTGTACTTCTATCCTTGAGCACACGTGACAATAAAGGATATTCTATTGTTGTCAAATAATGGTTTTAATAGTAATTCGCTGCACATGAAGTGTTCCAGCTCAACACTCATTAAATTGTCATTTTGTCCTTCCCAGGGTTAGATTTTAAAAAACAGATTAAATGAAAACAATTAAGTACTGCATCAACCAACATCACCACATGGAACTAATTGCAGCAACTTAATTCTGGAATTGAGAGAAAATACCTGTGAAATCAACAGCATAATAATTAAAGTCCAAAACACTGCTTCAGGCATCATACTGCATTTATTTTTCTGTTTACATCAGATTGAAGCCTCAAGTGAAATTAAGAAATAGTATAAAGAATGTCGGGGCATTCTTAAGATGGAAATCATGAAAGCAAGGAGGGGTATAAGATATCCTTAACCTTATCTGCCAAGGCTAATTCAAACAGATTCTACAATTATATTAAGAGCAAAAGAGCAATCAGAGAGAGAGAGAGCAGGGTCCCTTAAAGATCAATGAAGTCTTCTTTGTGCTGAACCTCAGGTAGAAGAAATATTAAATAAATATTCCGCGCCGGCTTTTATTGTGGAGAAAGATATGGAGGCTAGAGAACTCAGGGAAACAAATATTGATGATTTGAAAACAGTTCACTTCACAGAAGACAAAATACTGGAGGTCTTGGAAAAGAAGGTGGATAAATTGCTGGGACCTGATCAAATGCATCCCAGGACATTGTGGAAGTTAGGGAAGAAATTGCAGGGCCCCTAGCAGAAATATGTGTCTCATATATAAGCACGGGTGAGGCGCCTGAGGACTGGAGGGTAGCTAATATTATGTCTTTATTTAAGAAAGGCTGTAAGGAGAAGTCTAGAAAGTACAGACCTGTAAGTCTGATATAGGTGATGGCTAAGTTGTTGGAGGTGATTGTGAAAATAGGATTTATATGCATTTGGAGGGATAAGGAATGACTAGGTTTTGTGGAAGGAAAACCACACCTCAAAAACTTGACTGAGTTTTTTGAGGAAGTAAGCAGAAAGATTGAAGAAGGCAGAGCACTAGGTATTGTTTACTTGGAGTTTAGCTAAGCTTCTGGGAAGGTTCCACAAGATAGATGAATTAGTAAAATTAGATTATTTAGGACTCAGGGTGAGCTTGCCAAATGGATACAAAGTTGGCTTTACGACAGGAGACAAGAGGGTGGTGATGGAGACCTGTTCTTCGACTGGAGACTAGTGACCAGCAGTGTTTCATAGGGATCAGTACCAAGTCCACGTTTGTTTGTCATTTTATATAAATGATTTGGATCAGAATATTGGAGGCATGGTTAGTAAGTTTGTGGATGACAATTGGTGGTATAGTCAATAGTGAAGGAAGTCATCTAAAATTACAAAGAGACCTTGATCAATTGGGTCAACGGGCTGAGGAGTGACAGATGGAATTTAATTTGAATAACTGCAAGGTTTGCTTTATCAAAATGTAATATAAGGTTAGGACTTAAACAATTAATGGTTAAGGCGTTGGGGAGTGTTGTAGAACAGAGACACCTACGGCTTTGGCTTAATTTGCATCATAGGTAGACAGGGCGATTAAGACGACGTTGTTGAGCATACTTGCCTTCATTACCCAGACCTTCGAGTATTGGAGGTGGGGTATAGTGTTGAGGTTGTACAGGACATTGGGGAGGCTTCTTCCAGAGTACTGTATGCAGTTCTGGTTGTCCAGTAATAGGAAAGATATGATTAAACTGGAGAGGGTTCAGAAAAGATTTACCAGGATATTGCCAGGAATGAAGGATTTGAGTTATAAAAATAGGCCGGGACTTTTTCATTGGAGGTTGAGAGGTGACCTTTAAGAGGTTTACAAAACCATGAGCACATGGATAAGGTAAATAGCAAAGAGCTTTTCATTGAGATGGGGAAAGTTCAAATCTAGGGGAATGTTTTTAAGGTGAGAAGAGAAAGATTTAAAAAGGACATGAGGGTCAATTGAAAAGAAAAATACGAAGTGGTTGGCATGTGGAACGAATCGCCAGAGAAAGTGGCGTATGCAGGTATAGTTACAACGTTTAAAAGACATTTGGATAAGTACATGAATACAAAAGGTTTGGAGGGATATGGGCCAAAAGCATACAGGTGGGTCTAGTGCAATTCAGAAACATAATCGGCGTGGACTAATTGGACTGAACAGTGTTTCCATGCTGTATGACACTATCTTGGTAGGTTTCCTGAAACACATGATAAATCAACCTATGCTCACATACTGCCTACTAATAAAGAGAATTGACAGCTGAGACACTAATTTTTCTTCTTCTCTTCTCTGTAGCTATGAAACCCAATAATATTCAAGTTGATTTACCTGGCTAATAGAAGTACACTCCTGTAGCAGCTATATAAAGAGCTCTCAGCAGCTGTTCTGTACTTCGCATTGTATCGTGGTCCCACTGTATGGATAATAAACCTTGCAGCCAAGTTAAAGCCTTTGGTCATCTTCGCCTCTCCTGTGCGGCAACCTTAAAATAAGTTGTTCTGCATTTCAGATTCCAGAAACACAACAGCTATTACTAATGATACATAACATTGTCAGAGGGTGTCAAGCAAACTGGGCTTCCAATAACCCCATATCCATTAGATAATATAGATTAAGGTTTTAGTGAAGATCTGTAGCTTGGGTTGTGGTTGGCTTGCCAAGCTGGTTGATTTTCTGCAAATGTTTCATCTTCCTCCTTGGTGACATCTAGATAAAATACAAACTTCCTCTCAACAATCCACAAGAGAAAAAGCCAAACATAATGGCCACAGGATGCTCAGTCATGACTATGGATGCCCACCACTGCCCCCCAGAGGTATGAAAGAGAAATTTGAATTCAAAAATAAATTACGATGCAGCAAACCACGATGCTCAAACGGACCATCAGCACCAGGATCTGTACTATGAAAAGTCCAGCACTTCAAAAGAAACTGATGAAACTGCTCCACAGCAAGGACAACAACAAAACAGACAAATGGGTAAAAAGCTTATCAGACAGACAGGAAAACTGTCTTCACATGAGGACTTAACTCCTAATACAGGGATGCCAACAAAACAGACTTCCTGGCATTAGAGGTTACACTAAAATCCAATGAACTCACAGAGGAAACACAACAGACCATCTGACAGACCACAGTTCCCGCACTAAGTAGAAGAAACCAGTCTTACACACACACACACACAACACCTCAAAGGAAACCCTTCGAAGGATTATGAAAGGATATGATCATTGTGAAAAACTCACAAAGGTCACTTTTCAGTAGTAATGAATAAATCAGAATACATTGCAAAAGCACATAGTGACAGCAGAGGGAATCGGACCCAATGTCACTATTAACAAACAAGATCACCTATACTGAAAAGAAACTAGAAAAAGCAGGAAAGATAACAAAGATGGACGGACAGAAACTGAAATCTGAAGGCTCTCACACACCCAGTTTTTTTTTTAAACCAATTCCCCACAATGCACAAACCAGACACTCCTGCACCCCCATCAGACCTATAGTCTATATCAAGTTTGCTAGACACACCGACACACAGACTAAGGAGCTACACCACAGACTGAAACATCTCTTCACACCATCCACTCAGCAAAGGAATTCCTCAACAACACAGATTCAAAAATCAAAAATGAAATGATGGTCTCATTTGATGTTACAGCACTGTTCACCTCCAACAATATAATATTAACAAAGGAAACACTGGCCGCACTTCTAATCAAACCAACTACACTAACCGACAACAAAACTATCAGCAAAGATAATATTCTGAAACTACTGGACCTATGCCTGACCACACATTTAGTCTTTAATGACCAGGTATACAAAAAAAATCAAAGGGACACCCATGAGCTCACCGCTGAAGCAGGAATACAAAGACTAGAAAGTACAGTTCTCTCCCAGATCCAGCCCAAACAATGGATCAGATACGAAGAGTGTGGTGCTGGAAAAGCACAGCCAGTCTAGCAGCACCACTGTTCGATTCTGATCTCCAGCATCTGCAGTCCTCACTTTCTCCTATGGACTAGATATGTGGATGATACCTTGGTTATCATTAAACGGTTCAAGTTGGAAAGTAGACATCACCTCAAGAATAGCATATTCACTGGGGTCAAGTTCACCAGGGAAGAGAACAACCACCAACTCCCATTCTTAGATGTACTGGTTGAACAAATGAACAGCAGTGAAATCCTTACCACAGTGTACAGTAAGGCGAGATGCATAGACCAGATCCTCAGTTACAACAATGACCACCTCAACATCCACAAACAGAGCTGTGTCAAGACCCTGTTTAAAATGAGCCATAACACATTGCAACATCCTAGAGCTTCACAAAAAAAGAAGCGGAACACCTATACAGAATCTTTGCCAATATTGGGTACCCAACAGCTTCATCCGCTGATGCCTGGCATCCCAAACACCACCAAGACGACACTGTGACCCCCAATACACTGACCACCCTATCCTACATGAGAAACATCTCAGAATTAACAAGACTCCTCCGTCCTCTGGGAATAATGACAGCGTACAAACCAACAGCCACACTTCAACTACTGTCCAGGACAAAAGACCCCATACCCACAACATGCAGGACGAGTGTGATATATAAAATATCATGCAGCCACTACATAAAACATTACATCGGACAAATGGGCAGGAAACTCACCACCAGAATACACACATATCAGCGTGTAACAAAGCGACCAGTCCTCCCTCATATCAATACACACTGACAAAGAAAGACAATAATTCAACTGGGACAATGTTACGATACTTAGACTGGCTAAACAAGGACAAGCTCAGGAATTCCAGAAGGCCTGGTATTCATCCACTAGTTCCATAAACAAACATATTGAAATCGACCCCACCAACAGACCACCGCAGTACAAAACCAGAAGTAGAGGCACCCACCACAACAGACAGAACCGTATAAATGCAGGACAGACCACAACACCAGTGTTTTATCTGGAGGCTACACAGCACTGAAGATGTCACTCAGAAGGGAGAGCAAACATTTGCAAGAAAATCAACCAGTTTGGCAAACTGACCAACAACTTTGATAACACAGATGCTGATGTATGTTCTCAGATGTAGGTGTAAGTGAATTGTGTGCTTACTTTAAAACTCAGCCACAAACAAACACAAAAGAATGCTGGTAGTGGAGATGTGGGCTGTGATGAATTCAAGGCAGGAGTTAGAGATAACCTTACAAACACAGACAAGTTAAAATAAAGCAGTCCATGCAAAGACAATAGGATGAGTAATAGTAGGAATGCTTTTGTGGAGGAAGAAAACTGTGGAACACACACAAACTAATTTACAAGGTGGTGTTGGAGGGTGGAGAGTAAATCCACAGGCTCGGTGTAGTTTCAGAGCTAGTCTGAGGAATGGCTGTGGAACAGCAAGTTGCGTTGGACTGCAAATAGCAGGAAGGGTTGTGAAGAGTGGGTCTAACCCAGGGGTGGGGAACCTATGGCCTTCTAGGTCATTGTGTATGGCCTTTTGAATGAATCCAAATTTTGCAGAAGAAATCTTTTATATTTTACTAATTTTTTTTGGTCCTTTATTATTTTTATTTTAATCTTAAAATGAATGTATTTAAAATACCAGAGAGTAAAAGAAAATTCAATGAAATAATCCTCACAGGCTGACAGCCACAATTTAAAAATTGGTAAGTCATAAGGGCTATTTCGACACCTGCTATGCTCATGATTTAGTTATTTTAGTTAGTTAGTACATAGTAGTTAGATTTTTGCAAAATAATGTGAATTTTGAAGAATATATAATTGAAGTTTATTGGATGTGGCCTTATTAGATTACAACTCACAACGCGGCCTTCCAACATGAAAAGGCTCCCCACCTCTGGTCTAACCTAATGCAGCTAAAGGTGATATAACTGTCCAAAGGATGAGTTTTGGAGAACAGAATCAGCAGCTACAGGAAACAAGCATTTAATAACCACGGGTGATTCAGCATTATTGGAGCAGCATAAGAGAAACAGTAGAAACAGAGAGCTGGCTAAGTAATGCCAAAACTCTCTGTCGAAGAAAACTAATTGGATGAGGTCAAATGCCAGACCCAGCGGAATATCATGTATAAATGACACAATAATCGTTGCTCATAAGTTTGAATCTACTCTTTTATATTAAAAAAAGGTCTTTATCTACATTCACATTAAATTAACGATTGGTTTTTCAAGGTCTAACTCATTGGTTATTTCTGCTTGCCTTCCTCTGCCAAAACCATAATTAACTTAATGTGATGTCTGCCTGGAGCTCTGACTTTATTTTGCCCTAGCTGGACTCAGTACGGTAGATTTGCTGCATTTAGAGAAACTTTTGCATTGACAATCACTCCTTTATGGGGGCTTTATTTAAAACGAAGTCGACCTTTACTATTATTCTAAGTTGTCATGTATGTTGCTGAAATCAACTGCTGCACAATGATATGGCAGCTTCAATTCAGGACCCACTGCACTGTGGACCAACACAATTATTACAATTTATACATAGGTTGCATACTTCCTGTTATTCTAATTATGAGGCATACTGAATATTGCCTTACCAGCATTTCCTATTCAATTCTGCAAATGCAAATTCCTAGACAAGTACTATGTCAGTAAAGTCCAATCCTCAAAAGTAGGTCCCTGAAGCTGGAGATGGAGCAGGGCAAAGTGGTTAAAAATAATTGTTTGGGCCAGATTAGGGAAAGACGGAGTGACCTTTGACTTGGACTTGAGAACCAATGGCCATGTTAATCTGAATACTATCTGAATACTAAGCAACAGAGAGAGACAGAGAGAGAGAGAGAGAGAGAAGAGAAGCATTCAAACTATTGAGCTCATTGAGGACAGTCATGGAGCCAATCTTTCACATTAAATCCCTTTCACAGCTCAGTAATTTATGATAAAATACAGAGAAACGGAACTTCCATGTTGACAAACATAAATTGAGATGGGTTGAAGGCAGCATACGAGAGAACAAACAGTACAGCAGTCTATATAACCTGGAACACTTCAAAATAAACTGAGTCTGCACTCAAGGACTGTATGATATAGGATTCAGTCTGAATACAGACAAACTTACAACTGATTCCAAGTAATTCTCTAATGCAGAAACTGATAAACATGTGGAATGGAATCAACACAATGTTAGGATACTGGAAGTTAATTATTTAACCTGCAAATACAATAAACATGTAAATACAATAAACAGCACAAACAAATTCCCTGAATGAATGGACTAAAATGGCTTTCTGCGAATGTATATCTTCTGATTTTGAGGAGGAAAAATGGTTTCATTAAGACAAATGAAATCTTAAATCTTAAAGCTTACTAATACACATATGGCATAGACTGATCATGCAATTAGAAAAGTTAACTAACTTTCAAGGTTAAAAATGGAATTATATTCCGAGTACTCAATGGGTTTAAAAAAAGGGAACTCCCTGCAAAGTTTGGATACATTTATTGGGCAAGTACATCCAAATATCCTGGCTTAGAATTAATTTATGGCATCAAGAACCCCTACGAAAGTGTGACTGATGTTTCCTGCTTTAATGATGTTTTATGAATCTTACCTTTCAATTTCTGTAACTCATCCTTGAGTTCTAGTCCTGCATGTAAGTGGATACTTTCACTAATAGCATTTTTGTCAGACAGTGCTTCATTACTTGTGTTCACAATGGCTGTGCAACTCAGCAAGGTCACATCTCCCTTCCTAAAAAACAAACTCAGTATTAACAATTTGACATTTTGCTAACAACTAAAAAAAAAATTTCATGCATTCAAACACAAGCATGTGTTTTGGAGTACACGCTCTCCAAACAGTGGTCTAAAAATCAGCTGCCCAAAGCCAGAAACTTAATACCAGCCATACATTTTTTAAAAATTCAGATAGAAGTAATTTACTTTGACAGTTTGGCTAGGCACTGCACAATGCAGGACTTGTCAGTTTTAACTTTTAAGCGTGAATCAATTCTTGTTTTCAAGAAACTAAAGATTCCACCTGACCCAGAATAGCCCAAGCCACCCAAAGACAATTAGCCAGACTGGCATCAAACTGAAATAATTCAAATCTGCCACAGCCTGTCTTGAAGTTGCTGGTTTGGAGACAAAGGTACTGCATATTACAAAAAAAAATTACTGACATCATGTTACTTGGTATCAAAAAGCTAAAGTGCTTCAAAAGGCTACAGATCACAAACAAAACTTGTCCAATCAGACAATTATTTTCTAGATATCTGCTATACATACCTCTTTAGTATTTCCTATATTTAGTACTTTTCCTACTAATGATATTTAGCTAATACATCTGTAGTTTGAAGTTTTCTCTCGCCCTCCTATCTTAAGTCATGCAGTTTTATCGGCAATGTTCTAACTTGCAGGTACGATTACTGAATTAACAGAATTTTGAGTGATGATCAAATGCATTCACTTACTATCTCTGTAACCATGTTTGAACACTGTAGGATAAATTTATTGGGTCCAAGGGTTTGTCAACTTTAAATCCCAATCAGTTCTTCAACACGACAACTTAAGAGTCATAGAGATGTACAGCATGGAAACAGACCCTTCGGTCCAACCTGTCCACGCCGACCAGATATCCCAACCCAATTTAGTCCCACCTGCCAGCACCCAGCCCATATCCCTCCAAACCCTTCCTATTCATATACCCATCCAAATGCCTCTTAAATGTTGCAATTGTACCAGCCTCCACCACATCCTCTGACAGCTCATTCCATACACGTACCACCCTCTGCGTGAAAACGTTGCCCCTTAGGTCTCTTTTATATCTTTCCCCTCTCACCCTAAACCTATGCCCTCTAGTTCTGGACTCCCCGACCCCAGGGAAAAAACTTTGCCTACTTATCCTATCCATGCCCCTCATAATTTTGTAAACCTCCATAAGGTCACCCCTTAGCCTCCGACGCTCCAGGGAAAATAGCCCCAGCCTGTTCAACCTCTCCCTGTAGCTCAGATCCTCCAACCCTGGCAACATCCTCGTAAATCTTTTCTGAACCCTTTCAAGTTCCACAACATCCTTCCGATAGGAAGGAGACCAGAATTGCACGCAATATTCCAACACTGGCCTAACCAATGTCCTGTACAGCCGCAACATGACCTTCCAACCCCTGAACTCAATACTCTGATCAATAAACGAAAGCATACCAAATGCCTTCTTCACTATCCTACCTACCTGCGACTCCACTTTCAAGGAGCTATGAACCTGCACTCCAAGGTCTCTTTGTTCAGCAACACTCCTAGGACCTTACCATTAAGTGTAGAAGTCCTGCTAAGATTTGCTTCCACAAAATGCAACACCTCGCATTTATCGGAATTAAACTCCATCTGCCACTTCTCAGCCCATTGGCCCATCTGGTCAAGATCCTGGTGTAATCTGAGGTAACCCTCTTCGCTGTCCACTACACCTCCAATTTTGGTGTCATCTGCAAACTTACTAACTGTACCTCTTATGCTCGCATCCAAATCATTTATGTAAATGACAAAACGTAGAGGGCCCAGCACCGATCCTTGTGGCACTCCACTGGTCACAGGTCTCCAGTCTGAAAAACAACCCTCCACCACCACCCTCTGTCTTCTACCTTTGAGCTAGCTCTGTATCTAAATGGCTAGTTCTCCCTGTATTCCATGAGATCTAACCTTGCTAATAAGTCTCCCATGGGGAACCTTGTCGAACACCTTACTGAAGTCCATATAGATCACATCTACTGCGCCGCCCTCATCAATCGTCTTTGTTACTTCTTCAAAAAACTCAATCAAGTTTGTGAGACATGATTTCCCATGCACAAAGCCATGTTGACTATCCCGAATCAGTCCTTGCCTTTCCAAATACATGTACATCCTGTTCCTCAGGATTCCCTCCAACAATTTGCCCACCACCGACGTCAGGCTCACTGGTCTATAGTTCCCTGGCTTGTCTTTACCACCCTTCTTAAACAGGGCACCACGTTTGCCAACCTCCAGTCTTCCGGCACCTCACCTGTGACTATCGATGATACAAATATCTCAGCAAGAGGCCCAGCAATCACTTCTCTAGCTTCCCACAGAGTTCTAGGGTACACCTGATCAGGTCCTGGGGATTTATCCACCTTTAACTGTTTCAAGACATCCAGCACTTCCTCCTCTGTAATCTGGATATTTTGCAAGATGTCACCATCTATTTCCCTACAGTCTATATCTTCCATTTTCTTTTCCACAGTAAATACTAATGCAAAATATTCATTTAGTATCTCCTCCATTTTCTGTGGCTCCACACAAAGGCCGCCTTGCTGATCTTTGAGGGGCCCTATTCTCTCCCTAGTTACCCTTTTGTCCTTAATATATTTGTAAAACCCCTTTGGATTCTCCTTACTTCTATTTTCCAAAGCTATCTCATGTCCCCATTTTGCCCTCCTGATTTCCTTAAGTATACTCCTATTTCCTTTATACTCTAAGGATTCACTCGATCTATCCTGACTGTACCTGACATATGCTTCCCTCTTTTTCTTAACCAAACCCTCAATTTCTTTCGTCATCCAGCATTCCCTATACCTACCAGCCTTCCCTTTCACCCTGACAGGAATATATTTTCTCTGGATTCTTGTTATCTCATTTCTGAAAGCTCCCATTTTCCAGCCGTCCCTTTACCTGCGAACATCTGTCTCCAATCAGCTTCTGAAAGTTCTTGCCTAATACCGTCAAAATTGGCCTTTCTCCAATTTAGAACT
Source organism: Chiloscyllium punctatum (assembly GCF_047496795.1). NCBI lineage: Eukaryota > Metazoa > Chordata > Chondrichthyes > Orectolobiformes > Hemiscylliidae > Chiloscyllium > Chiloscyllium punctatum. Next base: position 60,204,239 of record NC_092753.1, read on the forward strand.
TCAACTTTTAGATCTGGTCTATCCTTTTCCATCACTATTTTAAAACGAATAGAATTATGGTCACTGGCCCCAAAGTGCTCCCCCACTGACACTCAGTCATCTGCCCTGCCTTATTTCCCAAGAGTAGGTCAAGTTTTGCACCTTCTCAAGTAGGTACATCCACATACTAAATCAGAAAATTGTCTTGTACACACTTAAATTCCTCTCCATCTAAACCTTTAACACTATGGCAGTCCCAGTTGATGTTTGGAAAGTTAAAATCCCCTACCGCAACCACCCTATTATTCTTACAGATAGCTGAGATCTCCTTACAAGTTTGTTTCTCAATTTCCCTCTGACTATTGGGGGGGTCTATAATACAATCCCAATAAGGTGATCATTCCTTTCTTATTTTTCAGTTCCATCCAAATAACTTCCCTGGATGTATTTCCGGGAACATCCTCCCTCAGCACAGCTGTAATGCTATCCCTTATCAAAAATGCCACTCCCCCTCCTCTTTTGCCTCCCTTTCTATCACCTAATTCTTATTACTTCCAGATTGGGACATGAGATAAAAAATAAATATGAATTCCCCATCTATAAACGACCTGGAAGTAGCATGCCCTATCAGGCTCTGTTAATGGGTGGAGAAAAGATAGCATCTGGGGTTGAGCTAATGAATGCACAGATATTGCTGTAATGGGGATCAAGCATACTAATTTACTTCAGTTTCACATTTTCATAACCTGTTGAACCTTAATTAATTCAGGGAACCTTCTATGTCTTCCACTGTGAAACCAAGCACAAATTACTATTTAGCATGTCATTTCTTAATTTCACTGTTTTGAACTCTGCTGTCTCTGCTATGCAATGAAGCTACCCTTGCATTTGCTAATCTTTTCGTTTGCTAATCTTTTCCTTTTTACATATCTATAGTTACTTTCACTATTCACTTTCTATTTCTAGCCTTTTATATTTGTGTTCTCTTTGTCTCTGTCAATTTCTTAGCCCTTCTCTACCAAATTCTCCTAATGCTCATGCTTGCAACGTAATACAACTCTTCCTTTAATCTAATACGATCTTTAAATTACCATGTTATGCATGGCATTCTGGGTTTTCTTGGTGGGATTTTTTTGCCTTGAAGGGATGCTTTTCATTGCCAACTAAGCATACCATGAATTCTTTAAACATTAGCTATTGCCTATCTAACACCGAATCTTCTGATGTATTCATAAATCTATCACAGCCAATTCTTTACTCATACAATCATAATTGGCCATGTTTAGACTTAAGACTTTTGTTTCAGATTGAACTACATTTTTCAAACTTAATGGTTAAATTCTACCACACTTTAAAATATCATTCTTTAAAAGCTTTTGCAACAGGATTATTAATTAGCCCTTTCCAAGTGCAAAATATGGTTCGAAATAACCAGTGCCACAGTTAATTCCTCAGGATACTGTTCCAGAAAACCATATTTTTTATTTTAAAAAATGCATTCATGGGATGTAGGGGTTTGCTGACGAGATCAGCATTGATTGCCCATCCCCAGTTACTGTTCAGAAGATGGTAGTGAACTGCCTTCTTGAATCACTGCAGTTTATTTGCTAGAGGTCGACCTGTTAGGGAGGGAATTCCTGGATTTTGACCCAGCAACTCAAACATATTTCAGGAACTCTTGTTCCACAGCACTGGTGCTCATAATATTCATCCAGTCTACGTAGTTTGAAGTCACCCATGATTACTACATTTTTCTTGCTACATGCACCTCTACTTTTCTGATTTATACTGTGCCTCACAATACCACTAACATTTGGTTTTTACTTTCACCAAAATTTGGTCCATAATCTATTTTGCCCTGGCATTTTAAGTGCGCATCTAGTTGCTTCTTCAATGCTGCAAATGTACCATCCTCCACCAACCACTCAACAGTAGGTTCTGTATTTCTGCCATGCTCTGGGCGATTTTTTGTCGTCTCAGATCCCCTCTAAATTACTTACTCCTTACTCAAAAGTATGCCCTGTGGTCTTAGAGATGTCTGTCATGGGGAAAACATTGTCAGAAACTCCTCTATCTGTGTCCCCTCAATTATGTTTACCTCAATCAAGTGTGTCAATAGAGTTCTCTGCTCCAGGGAAACAACCCCAGTGTATTCAGTCTCTCCTCAAAATTAAGACAAAATCTCCTCCACAATCACGCCTTGTGGGCTGAACGGTGGCACAGTGGTTAGCACTGCTGCCTCACAGCGGCAGAGACGTGGGTTCAATTCCCGCCTCAGGCGCCTGACTGTGTGGAGTTTGCATGTTCTCCCCATGTCTGCGTGGGTTTCCTCCGGGTGCTCCGGTTTCCTCCCACACTCCAAAAATGTGCAGGTTAGGTGAATTGGCCATGCTAAATTGCCTGTGGTGTTAGGTGAAGGGGTAAATATAAGGGAATGGGTCTGGGTGGGTTGCGCTTCGGCGGGTCGGTGTGGACTTGTTGGGCCAAAGGGCTTGTTTCCACACTAAATAATCTAATCTCATCTCTCCAGTGCAATCATGTCCTTCCAGTAGTGTAGCAACCAGAACTGCATACAGTATTTCCTCTGCAGCCTAACCTATGCTCTACAAAGTTGCAACAAGATTCCCTGCTCCAATATTCTGCAACACAGTTAATGAAGGCAAACATGCCTTCTTCAACAACCTATCTTCCTGTGCTGACACCTTCAAGGATCTATCGACTTGTACACCAAGGTCTTCTTGTCCACCTAGGGATCTACCATTCATTGGGTAAATCCTTCCCATATTAGACTTCCCAAAATGCATCACCTCACATATGATTAAATCATTCTGCCCAATTTACCAAGCTGATCAATATCAGACTGTAGCCCGAGACCATCCTCCTCACTATCAATACCAACACAAATTTGTCTCATCTGCAAATTTACTAATTATGCCTTTGACATTAACATTCAAGTCATTAATGTACATAACAATCAGTCCCAGAACCAATCCCTGTGGTACACCACTGGTCATATGCTTCCAATCTCAAAACCAACTCTTCACCATTACCCTTTGTCTCCTACTTGAGAGCTAATTTTGGATCCAGTTTGCCAACTTGCCTAGGATCCCATCGGCTTATCCTTTAGACCAGCCTTCCATGTGGGACCTTGTCAAAGGCTTTATAGAAGTCCATGTAAACCACATCAACTACACTAGCCACATTAAAATATGTAGTCGCACATATAACTTCATATTATATATAATGCAATTAAAATGATTCTGAAACGCTCCAATAAATCTGCTAACCCTGTTGAAACACTGCCTTTCCAAGTGTCGATTCATCCTGTCCCTCAGAAATCTTTCCAATAACTTCCCTCCGTGATGTCAGACTAACTGGTCTGTAAAGACCTGGTCTATCCCTGCTGCCCTCAGAACAAATGAACCACATTAGCTATCCTCCAGTCATCTGGCACTTCAGCCGTGACTAACAAACTATTAAATATATCTGCTAGGACCCCAGCAACACTCTCCCTCCGCCTCCCCCACCCCCACCCCCAATAGCAGTTTGGGATACAACTCATCAGGCCCTGGGGATTTATGTACCTTTATGCTCACTAAAGCATCTAAACACTTTCTCTGCATTAATCTTATCATGGTCTAGAACCTCACCATCCCAACAGAAATTTCCAGCTCCAATGGCTTTCTCTCTCGTGAATACAGGTAAGAAATATTCATTTAAAAAACTCACCTATGCCAGCTGACTCCTTCTACAGACTGCCCCTTTTATCTCAAAGGCCCCTGATCATCCTCTTGCTCTTAATATACTTATAAAATGCCTTGGGGTTTTCCTTAATCCTATCTGCCAAAGGTATTTTGTGACCCCTCTTTGCCTTAATTTCAGCAAACCTCTACACACTCTATACATCTGAACGGCCTCCCAATTTCAATGCTTTGCACCTAACATATGCTTCCTTTTTTTAAAATTATCTCGCGATATCTCTTGACATCCATGGTTTCTTGGACTTGCTGTGCTTGTCATTCATTCTTAGAGGAAAGACGCTGGTCCGGATCTCTCACTAAACTATTTTTAAAAGACTCTCATTTTCCATATGCAGACTCACCTTAATTAGCTGTTCCCAGTCTGTTTGCTGATATTGAAATTGGTCTTCCTCAGTTTAGTCACTTAATTTCTGTACTAGCCTGATTCCTTTCCATAATTACTTTGAAGCTTAGTGTTATGATGATTATCCCCAAAATACATGCCCACTGACACTTCAACCATTTGACTGGCTTCACTTGTCAGCACTGCCCCATTTCTAGAAGAACTATTTACATACTGGTTCAAAAACCTCTCCTGGATGCATGTGAAAGACTCCACAGTCTAACCCTTTCACACTAACTCAAGCCCAGTTACATGTTAGCAACATTTAAATTCCCTAAATTCCAAAGCCACTTGCATTTCTGATTTGCCAAAGTATCTGCCCCTCTCTCTCTCTGTTGGGAGGTATGTACAATAATCTCAGCAAAGTGACTGCCCATTTTTAAATTTCAAAGCTCTACCAAGGTGGCCTCATTTGAAGAGCACAAGCCATCCTTTCTCATTACTACAGTGATGGTCTCTTATCAATAAAGGAATGTCTCCACAGCTCTTACATCCCCACCTATCAGGCCTGAAACTTCTATATCTTGGAATGACAAGGTGCCAGTCACAGAGTCATGCAACACGGAAAAAGCTCTTCAGCCAAACTTGTCCATGCCAACCAGGTTTCTTAAACTGATCCAGTCCCATTTGTCTGTGTTTGGCCCAAATACCTCTAAACTTTTCTTATCTATGCATCTATCCAAATGTCTTTTAAATGTTGTAATTGAAAACGCTTCCACTGCTTCCTCTTGCGCCTCATTCCATATACCCACCATCTGTCTGAAAAAGGTTGTCCCTCAGGTCCCTGTTAAATCCGACCCTTCTCAACTTAATCCTGTGCCCTCTAGTTTTGGATTTTTCTATCCTGAGGAAAAAACCTTGGTATTCACCTTATTTATGCCCCTCATGATTTCATAAACCTCTATAAGGTCAACCCTCAGCCTACCACATTCCAGGGAAAACATCCCAGCCTAAATCTCCTTACAACTCAAACTTTCCAGTCTCCATCACATCCATGTAAATCTTTTTTGCACCCTTCCCAGTTTAATAACATCTTCCCTACAGCAGAGTGACCAGAATTGTATGCAGTACTCCAAAAGTGGTCTTACCAATGTCTTGTACAGCTGTAATATGACATCCCAATGCTTGGATTCAGTGCTCTGACTAACGAAGGCAAGCATGCCCAACGCCTTCTTCACCATCCTGTTGATCTGTGACACCACTCTCTGGAAGTATAGTCCTGCCCTTTCTTCAATTATGTCGCTGAGTGTGACTACAACAATTTAATATTCTCACATGCTGATCAGCGCTCCAAGTTCATCCACCTTACTACTCAGACACCTTATATTGGACACAATTTAGCTTTACTGCTCTCCTATATGCCTTATGCTCATGTCTTTTCCACGTACAGGACTGTCCCAGTATTTTTTCTAGATCTGACTAAACTATGCTCGATTTTATATCTGCTGTGCCCTACCCACCTGCCAAACTAGTTCAAAACCTCCCCAACAGCATGAGCAGACCTCCCAACAAAAATATTGGGCCCATTCTGGATCAGGTGCAACCTGCCCAACTTGTACAGGACTCAACTGCCCCACAAACTATCTCAATGATCCAAAACTCTAAAGCCCTGCCTCCTACGTGATCCCTTTAGCCATGTGTTCATCTGAACTGTCTTTCTATTCTTAGCACAAGCACTGGAAGTATTCAAGAGATTACAATATCAATAATCCTCTTTAATCTACTACCCAACTCTCTCAATTCCTGTTTCAGGACATTATCTTTTAACCCATGTTGTTGGTGCTAACATATACCACAAATGCTAGACGTTCACCCTTGCTCTTCAGAATGCTCTGCGGTTGCTTGGAGATATCCCTAACCCTGGCACCAGGGTGGCAACATATCAGAGAGTCTTGTTTGTTGTCACAAAAATGCCTGCCACGTTCTCTTACAATTGAGTACCTGTCACTAAAACTCTCCTAATCTTTTTTTTGCCAGCATCCAATCACACAACAAATTTGCACTAGCCAAAAGGAAGAAGTCATAGAGTCACAGAACAGTACAGCATGGAAACAGACCCTTCAGTCCAACTCGTCCCTGCTGACCAGATACCCTAAATTAATCTAGCCCCATTTGCCAGCACAAGGCCCCTATCTCTTCTCTAAACTCTTCCTATTCAGGTAACCACCAAGATGAGGTGCCAGAGGATGTTATAGGGGCTGGTACAATTATAACATTTAAAAGGGATCTGGATGGGTATATGAATCGGAAGGGTTTAGTGGGATATGGGCCAAGTGCTGGCAAATGGGATTAGATTAGGTTAGGATATCTGGTTAGCAGGGACAGGTTGGACCAAAGAGTCTGTTTCCATGCTGTACATCTCTATGATTCTATAAATGATGAAGTTGTACAAGCCTCCACCACTTCCTCTGGCAACTCATTCCATACATGCATCACCCTCTGTGTGAAAATTTGCCCCTTCTATCTCTTAAATCTTTCCCTTCTCAAATTAAACCTAGTTTTGGACTTCTGAGGAAAAGACCAAGGCTATTCACCCTAACTATGCTGCTCATGATTTTATAATCCTCTATAAAGGTTACCCCACAGCCTCCCACACCATAGGAAAAATAGCCCTTGTCTATTCATCCTCTGTCCATAGCTCAAACCCTCCAACCCTGGTAATATCCTTGTAAACCTTTTCTGAACCCTTTCAAGTTACACAACATCCTTCCAATAGCAGGGAGACCAGAATTGAACACAGTATTCCAAAAGTGGCCTAACCAACATCATGTACAGCCGCAACATAACCTCACAACTACTATATGCAGTGCACTGGCCACTAAAGGAAAGCATACTAAAGGCCACCTTCACTAACCTTGCGACTCCACTTTCAAGGAACTATCAACTTGCACTCCAAGGTCTCTTTGTTCATCAACACTCCCTAGGACAGAGGTGGGGAACCTTTTCATCTTGGAAGGCCACATTATGTCAGTTGCAATCTAATAAAGCCACATCCAAGAAACTTCAATTATATATTCTTCAAAATTCACATTTTTTTAATTGAGGATTATTTCGTTGAATTTTCTTTTACTCTCTGGTGCTTTAAATACATTCATTTTAAGATTAAAATAAAAATAATAAAGGACGAAAAAACATGAATAAAAAATAAAAGATTTCTTCTGCAAAATTTGGATTCATTCAAAAAGCCACGCACACAATGGACTCGAAGGCCACAGGTTCCCCACCCCTGCCCTAGGACCTTACCATTAAGTGTATAAATTCTGCCCCAATTTGCTTTTCCAAAATGCAGCACCTCACGTTTATATGAATTAAAATCCATCTGCCACTCTTTGGCACTCCTGTCCATCTGATCAAGGTCCAGTTGTATTCGGAGGTAACCTTCTTCACTATTCACTACACCTCCAGCTTTGGTGTCATCTGCTAACTTACTAACCATAACTCCTATGCTCACGTCCAAATCATTCACATAAATGACAAAAAGCAGAGGACCCAGCACTGATCCTTGTAGCACACCGCTGGTCACTGGCCTCCAGTCTGAAAAGCAACCCTCCATCATCACCCTCTGTCTCCTGATTATAAGGAAAGAAAGAGATAAGTTTTATGGAAGCTGTTGAAAGATGAGAGGGAGAAGAGTCAAAATAATTGAGGAAATGAGTTTCAAACAACACCCACATAGTCAAAGGCATTGTCCTAAAGAGCATACAGGAAGCACCAAAGGTGGAGGAATGCAGTCATTAGAGGTTTGGACAGTTAAAGGAGGTAAGAGAGGAGCAAATTTGACAGATTTAATCATATGGATGCCACTTAAATTTGAGACATATGTAAAACCAGTGGCTAATGAGGGTCAGCAAGTCATAGATGACTTGGTGCAGGACAGGATAACAAATTTCAGCTTATTCGAATTCTGTCAATCATGAAAGCTGAAGATAGCAGAATGGCCAGAGATGGCTAAGGGTTTCAGCAGGTGATGAGCTAGAACAGGGAAAAATGCAAGCCAGCTAATCGAGACAGAAGTACGTCAATTCTGTGATAAGACAGCATATGGACAAAATCTCCATTTAAATCAAGTTCAGGTGCAGAAAGATTGAATAACACTTTTATTTTATTCATTAATGAGATGTGGGTGCTGGTGGCTAGTCCAGTATTTACTGGTCAGCTCTAAATGCTAAAAGGTGAACTGCCTTCTTAAACAGCTGCAGTCTATTTGTGAGAACTACAATGCTAAAAAAGAGAGGAAGTGCCAGAATTTTAACCCTATAACAATGAAGGAACAGCAACATATTTCCAAGTCAGGATGATGAGTGAATTGAAGGGGGACTTGCAGATGATGGTGTTCCCACATATCTGTTGTTATTGTGTACAGATTGCAGTGGTTGAGTTTGGAAGGTGGTCCGTAAAGATTAGATTCCCTACAGTGTACAGGCCCTTCGGCCCAACAAGTCCACACCGACCCTCCGAAAAGTAACCCACCCAGTCCCATTTCCCTCTGGATAATGCACCTAACATAATGAGCAATTTAGCATGGCCAATTCGCCTGACCTGCACATCTTTGGACTTGTGGGAGGAATACCACGCAGACACGGGGAGAATGTGCAAAATCCACACAGACAGACAGTCACCCAAGGCTGGAATTGAACCTGGGACCTTGGTGCTGTGAGGCAGCAGTGCTAACCACTGAGCCAGCATGCCACCCTAGGAGCCTTAGTGAATTTCTGCATTGATTCTATTGATGGTGCATACAGCTGCTACTGAGTGTCAGTGACATAGAGAGTGATTGTTTGTAGACGTGGTGCTAATCAAGCAGGTTGTTTTGTCCTGAATGGTGTCAAGCTTCTTGAGTACTGTTAGAGCTGTACTCATCCAGTAAGTGAGAACAATTCCACCACTTGTGCCTTGTAGATGGCGGACAAGCTTTGGAAAAGCAGGTGGTGAATTAATCCAACATTTCTAGCCTCCAACCTGCCTTTTTTAAGTCAATAATTGTAAGACTAGTTCAGTTTCTGGTCAATGGCAAACCCAGGATGTCGATAGGTTAGATAGTTAGACTCTGTCTTATTAGCGATAGTCATATTATTTGCCACCAGTCAGTTCAAATCTGGATATTGTCGAAGGTTGGTGCATTTGGACATGAACTGCTTCAGTATCGCATTCATCACCAATGGTGCAAATTGTATAATAATTAGTGTATATCCTCAGTTCAGGTGGGGATGGAGGAAAGGTCATCGATGAAACAGCTGAAGATGGCTGGGGCTAGGACACCACCCTAAGGAGCACTATGGTGATGTCCTGCAGCTACAATGACTGACTTCCACCAATCACAACCATCTTCCTTTGTGCTATGTATGACCCCAACCAGTTAAGAGCAGTTGTTCAGGAGGGAATAGAATCAACTTTCAGGCTGCTGTTTATGCTTCAGGGACACAGATGAAACCTGTAGCTAATGAAAATTGCAGCTCTTCCAAGCATAGACCAGAGAGAGAACAAAAAGGTCAAGATAGGAAATGGAGGGATAGCTTAGTTCTCAATGCATATATCAAACCTGACGTCTTGCATTTGGACAAGGTAATGACTTACCAGAGTGCCAGCAAGGATATAAGAAAGGAGATGGGGTGGGCAATGAAGGATGCGTTGTAACATGACTCCAGGGGTAACAGAGAGTGAGTGAGAGGATGAGTATCGGAACTTAGAAAGATCCACAACATTATAACATGCAGTACAGGAAGGAGGCAGAAATGTAGGTCAAACAAGGTAGTCTTTATGAAGTGGGCAGCTATGGGTTATGAACTGGATGCCCAGATGTAATCAAGTAATTTGTTGTTCAGAGAACTTAGGCAGGTGTACAAACAAACAGCACCAACAATGGAGCAGAGTTTGTCAGCAAAAAACAATAATGATAACTTCACTTTTTTCTAACATTAAGCTGGAAACAATGCTGAGTTGGAAGCTGAGCTAATGAAGGCAATAGATACCTGTTTACTCTTAAACTTCAGTGAATATGTGCAAAACTCTACTTTTCAAAACACCTGCCTTGATTAGAAATTTTGTATGCCTTCAAAAAGATTACATTTTGCTCTCAAAATTGTTTGAAGAGGATCAACTTGTAATGCACTGTTTCATAAAGACTTGTTTGACGAGCTTGTGACTGAATAAAAATTCAAAAGTACTACATACTTCGTTTTAACGAGGACATTATCAAGTGGCATTCTTGCTAAACCAGCTTAGAAGCTTCATTTGGCTAGAGTTTACTGCAGTTTTGCAAACTTCTCGATCAGCTGGAACAGTTGATCAACCAGCACACTCCTGGTCCCATCAGTTCCAGTTTGTAAAATGTTTGTTGTAGATGAAAGACTGCATCCTGATCTAAGTTTTGACTGTCCATTACCCCCATCCTTGCCCAATTAGACTGACTCTTCTGTTCCTCATGTGCCAAATTCAAAGTCAAAGACTCCAGGACTAGATTCATCTTGCATCTGCAGCCTTCTCCAGTCATATGTTCCCAGTTTACCATTGCTCACATTAGGTCATCGGGGACTTTTGTCCCATCAACCTCAATTGACATGACCAGAACTTTTAACATCTTGGCCTTCGTCTCAAACACTCTAACTTTTATAGAACACACTTCTATCTTTTACCCTTACTCGTATCCCTCAAAAGGTGGAGAGCTTAACCATTTACCATGCTTTCCATTCCTGACCACTGCCACACACACACACGCACAGAAGAGCCAAGGCTAATCTCTCTCTTCAGTTGTGAAGCAACTCATGAATATTCCTAACAAATTAAAGGCAATCATTTTATCAAATATTGAGGGAGAGGGAAAGACCCTTCCAAAAATGGGGGAGGAGAATAATTTATACCTCAAAATTAACATGAGGCACAAACTTTGAAAGTATTTGGCACAGATGAAGACCTGACTATTACGCCTGTGCTGGCTGAATAAAAGCTATCCAGTTTAAATCAATCCTTTGGCTCTTCATCCATAGATATCCACTTGATGTAGCAACCTTTAGGCTGAGAGTTTTTTTTAAAACATTGAGAATTTCTGTCTCCATCACAATTTCAGGCAACAAGATCTGGACCCTACTACCCTCTTGAGTTCTTAACTCTCCTCTAACCATTCCATCAATTTTCTTAAGTCTATAGCCTCTGGTTATTGACCCCTCTGCTTCCTTTCCAATGTAAGAGTATTTTATAATTTTGAGAACCTTAATTAAATCTCCCTTTGGTTTTCTTTGCCTCAAGGAACATCTCAGAATTTTTTTCTCCTCAGAACTAAAACTCCCCATTCTTGGCAACACCCTCAAATCTCTTTTACTCATGCTCTAGTGTGATCACATCCTACCTGTAATATGGTGACCATGAGAATTCTCAGTATTCGTACTGCAGTGTAATTAGTGCTTTAAACATAACTTGATAGTCAAAAAAAGGAAGAATACCACCTTCCTTCTTGACAACATTCAGGGATCTGGGAGTATAATGTCCCAAGGTTCCTCTATTCCTTCCATCGCTGAATCCTACCAACTACTATGTATTTTCTTGCCTTGCCTGCTGTCCCAAGATTACCTCCTTACACTTTCCTGGATTGAATTTCATACCACTTTTCTGACTTGCTGACCAATCCATTGATATCTTCCCACACTTGACAGCTATCTTGCTTTCTATCAATCACACCACCTTTTTTTAAACAGCAACAAGACCATAAGATAACAGAGCAGAATTTGGCTATTCAACTCATCAAGTCTGCACCACCATTCGATGTGTTTTTCAACCCCACTCTCCAGCTTATCTCAAAGATACAGAGTGATTTGGACTTCTGTGGCAATGAGTGCGACAGATTCATCACTGAAGAAATTTCTCATCTCAGTTCTAAATAGTCATCCCTTTTTTGATGCTGTGCCCTCAGGTCCTAGTCTCTTCCTGTAGTGGGAGCATCATCTCTCTGTCCATGCCTCTGGCATTCTACAAGTTCGAACATTTTCAGTCCTCCAGCAGCAAGCCTTTAGCAAATGATTAGAAGGTTTTCATGGCAATGCAGCCGAACATTTAGGATTTAAGTATTAAACAATGTCAAAAAACATACAGCTTTTTTGTAAACAAGGTACCTTTCATATAGCAAACAATCCCAAGTCTTTCATAAAGACATTACAAAACAATGGATTCCAAACAAAATATATTGAAATGACTAACATTAGAGAGAACAGGTTGGTTTAACAAACCTTGAGAGAGCCTGGAAGACAAAGATTTAGCCGGGACTATCAGACAATGGGACCAAAGCCACCCACTGACAGGGATGGTGCATAGTGAGACAAAGGCACAGTGTGTTCAGGTACTAATGATTTGGAGATGCCGGTGTTGGACTGGGGTGTACGAAGTTAAAAATCACACAACACCAGGTTATAGTCCAACAGGTTTAATTGGAAGCACACTAGCTTTCGAAGCAACGCTGAAGGAGCGTCGCTCCCAAAGCTAGTGCGCTTCCAATTAAACCTGTTGGACTATAACCTGGTGTTGTGTGATTTTTAACTTCAGATACTAAGTGTTTCTTATCACCCTTAAAAAAAGGCATTAAAACAGCACACTCTCCCACTCTCATTCTCTACCAAAGTCCTGGGTGCTCCAGGTGAAAAAGTGTAACTTGTTTAACTACATACTGTGAACAACTCTGTATGATATAATTTACAAAAAGCAGACATTATCAAAAACAGGACTGTACTTATAAAATAATGCTGCTAGATTATTATAGCATGTTTAAGTTAGATAGCTTGTTTATCCAAATCTCAGTTTATCGACTGAATCCTGAATGAGTTCATCTGCACTAGCATGATACTACACATATACCGCAACATGTTGGAATGCTTTATTATGTTCAGGCAGCATATAAATACAACTTTTGTGACAATTCAAGAAATAATGGGGATTGTGATCACATGAATACAGACTGGTTGAAGAGTAGGAATAAGGGAATTTAGAACAGAAAGATGTACTAAGTGGCTTTTCACCAGACACTGCACTAAGGCTTCAGTTATTAACTAACACTTGTATATATCATCTGAACTTATTCAGAGAATATCAATTTGTGCTATTCAAATCAAATCTGTAGACTTTGTTGGCAAATTGCAACTAAAACTATGAAAGATTACAGACAGCCACTGACAAACTAGCTAGTTGCAATTTCCTGATAAATTCTGAATAAAAGGGAAGCAATGGACCCAACGTGCAGCAAAATGACCTTTGAATGCACGTGGAGGTCATAAGAGGCAAGAATGAATAAAAAGGCAAATAAAATCATTGGTTTGCTATCTACACACTGAATACAAAAGCAAAAACATAACTTATAAAATGCTCCGATTAGTTTACAATTAGAATACTGTACACATTTGGGTAATCCATTGTAGGAAGGAAAATGCAATTACAAAAAAAGATGTAGAGTAATTTCACCATTATACTACAATGAAGGAGCTTATAGTTATCAAGAAAAGTTTAAGAATTGACAATTTCTTTTCCGTAAGAACAGAGAAGTGAAATTGAGGTCTGCAAGATTATGCAAGTTTATCGCAGGAAATAGTGCACTCATTTCCAGCGGTCAGCAGGACAGTGATGAAGGATCAGAAAAATGTTCAAAGGGATAAGCTTGAAAATTGAATTCTGTGCCACAACCAATTTTGTTGTACTGTGTGCAAAGATTCTAATTAGAAAGCTGCTTGAAAGAGGAATATAAAAGTGTATGTGAAATGAATATCAAATGAGTATTTATATGGAGAAAATCACTGGCCCTAACATCACACCCAAATTGGCCAGTTCCTGTCGTAACTTCTTACAATTATACAAGATGTTATAAACAACCCTACTAATAGAATTTAGTTAACAACCCATGTCAGCCCCCAATCCAAACCTCATTCACCACTGCAAGTAACATAATGGTACAGATGTTATTTTGGAAAACCACCTGCAATCAATTGAGAAACATTTTAGCCCAACTCTCTTCAGTATCAAACTTTTGATTAAGATACACTACAAAAGTTATTTTTCATGTAGGGAACAAATCTGCACAGCAAGTCAAATAATGTTCATTATATGTGAATACTTCATTAAGCAAAATATATAATCAAGAAAATAACAGCACTGTTCAACAGCTGAATATCTCACTGGGGTTTAAAGATTAATAATCGGCACACAGCTTGTGCCAACATTTGTTAATTCAACAAAGTAATTTGTCTAACAGGCCTTTTATATCGAGGTTACACCATCTGCTCTTAATACATTGATCATCTGCAGTGGCAACAGCATGACCAGACTTGACAATGACAGGGGATTTTCCCATCAAATAATGCTTTTTAGAATCTAGATTCCCTATTACAATACCAGAATGCTTTACTAAAATAGTCAGTCTTTATTTGGTATTAGTGCAGCTTGGTTATTTTACATAATTAAGTAGCACTATACAGACCTTGGGACTGTAATAACTAGAGAGCTGATGTAATTTTGTTTGTTGATTTCAGCTTCACTGAAGTTGGCTTAATAAAAAGCAACTTTTTAATACTGCTTTTAATCTTAAAAGGGTTATGCAGTGCAACAAACAGGCTGCATTCAAAGACAAATTAGACAGATCAGTCATATGTGCATGCTCAATGCTGCAACAGACCAAGTTTAATTAAGCTGATATAAAAAAAATGTGATTTAGTTATACAGCATCTTTCACCATGAACAAGACATCTAAAGAATTTTGAAGTTATTGGATTTGAAAGACTGACTCTCTCCACAGATGCTGTGTTTTGCTTTTTAAGTTCAGTTATGCTCAACAGCACTTTGTTTGTATGTCCAAGTGCTTTACAGTCAATAAAGTACATTGAATTATCATGTAGGAAATACAGCAGCCAATTCTCATTCAGCAAATTCCCACAACCAATGTGAAAATGACCAGGCAATCTGTTTTGTGATGTTGATTAAAGATTAAATAATTAAGCGATTTTTAAGAAGATTTGTAGCTCAGGTTGAGGTTCTGGATGTTTGTTTGCTCGCTGAGCTGGAAGGTTTGTTTCCAGACATTTTGTCACCATACTAAGTAACATCATCAGTGAGCCTCTGATGAAGCGCTAGTGTTCTGTCCCACTTTCTATTTATGTGCCTTGATTTCTTTAGTTGGGTGATGTCATTTCCAGTTCTTTTCCTCAGAGAATGGTAGATGGGGTCCAAACTGGTGCGTTTATTCAGAGTTCCAGTTGTAATGCCATGCTTATAGAAATTGTCGTGCATGTTTCTGTTTGGCTTGTCTCAGTCGAAGTAGTGTCCTTCCTCATCTAAGGATACTCGTGATAGTGGGTCATGTCTTTTTGTGGCTAGTTGATATTCATGTATCCTGGTGGCTAGTTTTCTACCTGTTTGACTGATGTTGTAGTTGTTATAGCCCTTGCAAGATATTTTGTAAATGACATTCGCTTCACTTGTTGTTTGTATAGGGTCTTTTAAGTTCATTAGCCGTTGCTCAAGGGTGTTGATAGGTTCGTGGGCTACCATGATGCCATGAGGTCTGAGTAGTCTGGAGGTCATTTCAGAGACGTCTTTGATGTAGGGTAAAGTAGCTAGGGTTTCTGGGTGCATTGTACCTGCTTGTTTGGATTTGTTGCTGAGGAATTGGCCGACTGTGTTTACTGGGTACATGTTCTTTTTGAATATACTCTATAGGTATTTCTCTTCTGCTCTTCATTGTTCCTCAGTGCTGCAGTGCGTGGTGGCTCGATGAAATAACGCAGCTTCATTTGTGGGTGTTGGGATGATTGCTTCCATAGTTAAGTATTTGGTCTGTGTGTGTTGTTTTCCTGTAGATGCAGTTTTGAAGTTCTCCATTGAGTGCTCGCTCCTACTGTGACATCTGGAAATGGCAGTTTGTTGCTGTTCTTCTCCTCTTTTGTGAATTTTATACCAGTGAGGATATGATTGATGGTGTTGTAGATTTCCTCTAAAAAACGTTTAGTTTGATAACAAAAATATCATCCACATAGTGGACCCAAAATGTGGGTTGGATAATTAAGAGAGCTGTTTTTCGAATCTTTGCATAACTACTTTTGCTAAAAACCCTGATATTGGTGATCCCATGCATGGCCTGTTGATTTGTTTGTAGGTCTTGTTATTGAACGTGAAGTGGGTGGTAAGGCACAAACAGACAGAAAACTAGCCACTGAGATACATGAACGTTAACTCGCCACAAAAAGACAATGACCCACTATCACGAGTATCCTTACATATAGATCAAGAAGGACACCACTTTGACTGGGACAACACATCTATCCTATGACAAGCCAAACAGAGACATGCATGAGAATTCCTTCAAGCATAGCATTGCAACCGGAACTCTATCAACAAACACATCAACTTGGACCCCATCTGCCATCTTCTGAGAAAAAGAACTGTAAATGACATCACCCAAAAAAACCAGGACACAAATAGAAAGTGGGACATACCACCAGCGCTTCACTGGAGGCTCACTGATAAGGTTACCTAGTACAGTGACGAAACATATGAAAACAAGCCTTCCATCTCAGCAAGCAAACTTACACCCAGGATAAGTAAATAGCCAGGGCATTAAGGACATCTCCTCTTCCATTAGATCAAATAGGCAGGTGGCCTCTCTTTAACATCTCATCTGAAAGATGAGCCCTGTTACAGTGCAGTACTTCTTCAGAACTGCATGGGAGCATCAGCCTTCTTTTGTTTCTTCAGGTCGTGATGTGAGGCTTGAACATAGAACGCTGTGGCTCGGATGATATTGTGATGATGAGGCCACAGCTGACAATAGTGAGAAGAGACAAATTCAGTCACTAAGCTAAAACAGGGAGAAAACTTAACAGAAAAAGCCAGTAAAATGAAACCAGCCCAGTAATTCTCCAAAAGAGGAATAAACCACTGCCTAAACACTTCATACTCTTCAACATGTCTGGATGAAGAACTTACACTTGAAAAGGACAACTTGTGTGGCTTACTATTATCACCATCTGAACAGTAAAGCAAACACTAGGGTGTAATTAAACATCCAAATGAGGTCTTGCAAAAGTGTCCAGAAAATGATCCACATTTCCGAATGCTTGGATTGAATCTTGATGAATTGTCTAGATAGTCAAAGCCACCCAAGTGAGAATTCATTGAAGTAGTAAGCCATAGGTCACGTTTTTAGAAAGAATGGAGAAGTTCAGTAAAGTGGTAGAGATCAAATAATATACAAGGTAAGCAAAAGGTCATACAAGCAGTTCTAGCAAGATCTGAGAAGTGATATGGAAAGACACAAATGAAAGTGGGATCTGTTGCACTTGAAGAGGAAAAGCATCTGGAAGTTAAATGGTTACAGCCACGCCACACAGAAACTGCACAATTTAAGTGTAGAAACAAGGAAGTGAAGTAATCGCAGCTCAATACGTTTAACCACCAACAACAGGACACTGAACAAAAACAATGAATTGCATATAGGATGGATTTCAGCTACTTTTCACATAGTAAGGTCAAGGTCACCTGCCCCACCAGCAAAAGTATTGTCAGTAAATAAAAACAATAGACATATCAGATGGTAGCAACAAGATGTAAAGCTCCTGCTGCTGAAGTGTGCACTGTGTAGTGTTTTAAAACATTAAAACGCAGAAATGATTTTAATAAAAGGGCGATTAAGAGTCTAACATTAAAATGTGTTTTTTTTAAAAGAACTTATTTTGTATATCTATGTTCTTACCCCAACTGTTAATTTCCCATGTTTTGGAGATATTGGCCTGGATCTTGTGGTCAGCTGGCAAGAAATGGCATGACTACAGAAACAATAAGGTTGCAAAGTTGCAAACATTTCAGCCAACAAGGATGACTGGAAAATCATATACTGCATTCAATGTAATTCACAACTTATGAAGATGGAAACCCAATTTGAAAAAAATTGAGTTCGAAGTTGTAGGACAAGTTAATACTGATGTGATAGGTAATAACACATTGAAGGACACTGAAGACATTTCACAAGGTTAGAGAGTCAAGAGTGAATTTTCTGAGGAATGAGACAATAGCCATTGTGAAAGGATCAATGTTTGAGGAGAAAGCATTATCAATTCATAATTTCCCAACAACAGTACATCTAAAACATAAAATTGGATTGAATTTAATTACCCAATAATTGAAATCCAAGGAAGTAATCCTCTATATAAAGTGGAGAAGATGCAAGAACAGAAGATCGAGTAGTAAGAAACTGGAATATGTAATGTAAGCAGTTAGAATTGTAACACCTTAATGTTCTCTAACCTACGTCAAAAATGACAGGAGATGCTGGGCATTCAACCCCTTGCTACCAGGTGCAAAACCCAATTCAGCATGTAGTTGCATACAACCTGACTCCTGGAGTGCGGGGGTGGTGAGAGCACATAACAGTGAAAAAAGGAACAATGAAGCATGTTTCAAAACAAAGCAATATCATTTGCTCAAAATGACAATGAACCTCTGGATGTCACTGGATTCGCGAGCAATGTGAAATGATGCCATGAATATGGATTTAACTTAAACATATCACACAAGTTTGTTTAACCAAGAAAGTACAGTGTTAACTAGAAACTCTCGACTGAGAAAGAAAAGAGGAGCTGACATTCTCTCCAGTCACCCCGGGTGTCCGATAACAGCACAAGGGCCTAGGAAACCCCATCAGATCAGCAATGAACACTTACAGGAAGCGGTGATCACACATGAATTCTGGCGAAAGGTTCTGCAAGTTTAAAAAAACATAATAACTCCTCACAGCTGCTCTCGAGGATGGAAGTACCTGCCGACTCCGCTTGGCGCAGCTAGAAGGAAAACAAAGCGCCGGTGTACACGTACCACAGAATAACTTTGTTGTTAATGTCTTTCCTGTAGGGGAAAGGCGAGGAGATGGATGTGTCCGGCCGCAGCTCACGGCTGAGCCCAGTCTCCAGCAGCGGCTCCGGGCGGTGAGCCCAACACGGTAGAGTCTGAATGTCGATGATGGGGGAGCGGGCCCCCAGGGGATCCATACCGAGGGAAGACACTTCAATCCCCCTGTTGTTGTTGTTGTGGTGGTGAGGGGGGGGGGGGAAGTGGGACTCTCGGACAGAGACCCCGCCCCCGGTCCGGTCCGGTCCGGCCCGACCTGCCTGGGCTCACGGGGAAGACTCTCTCTGTGAGTGAGTGTGACTCTGCTTCGGGCCGCCCACCGGGAAAGCTCACTCACCAACCGCTACCGGAAGTCGGCGTCGACCCCCCTCACGTCACTTCCTCTCTGTTCCAGGTCGTGGTTGTGGGTGACGTACGGGGCTCCGCTCAGACTCGATCAGTGGATGAGGAGGAAGTGGGTGGCTGTTACCCCGGGCAGTGAGCTCCCTCTCCCACCGGCTCATACACACAGTGAGCCATCTCCAGGAGCGAAGACAGCGCCGCGGGCCGTGTTCACATTCAAACTGATGGACTTCCACAGACTCACCTCTTGTGTCTCTCAATACAGCACCGTGCGGCAGAAACGCCGCGCTCAGGAGCTCATACACATCTACCCAGGCTGCATGACCCGGGAACATGCTTGTTTTGGGTAGAAGATGAGTTTCGTGTGTTGCTGAAGAACACGGATGGCCGAACGTTGAGGCTTTAAGTCACAGAAATTAAACTTTTGAAGCTCAGCTTGCGGGATCTCTGCCTCTTTACAAAAGTGAAGCAACACGGTTTGCAGCTAATAAATGTGATACAGAAAGGGAAATTCTTTCAGCTTTCTGTCACATGCAGTATTTTGGTTTTGTTAAAAGTGATATTTGCTATATTTTTTCACATTCGACATTCTAACTTGAATCATATTCATTTATATTTTTTGTGGGGTTCGTTCATCTCTGGAAGGATTGCAGAATGGTTCTGCAAGTTCCACCTGTTAGGTTCAAAATAGCTTGAAGATCATGGTGATTTTTTCCAAGAATTTGAGATTTAGGTCAGGAGTTGTAGAGTATACTTAAATGTTACATCACAGAAGGCCATTTGGCTGATGCTATTTGGGCTGGCCTTCTGAAAGAGAAATTCTCCTCTTTTACCACTCCTCATAGCACTCAAATTTTTAAATTTTCAAATAATGATCCGGTCCCTTTTGAAAGCCTCGGTTGATTGTCTCCCACATTATCAGTCAGTGCATTGTCTCCATTATTTTTTGAGTTACTTTAAATCTAGGCCGTCTGTACATCAATGGAATAGTTTCTCCCAATTTACTGTGTCCAGTCCCTTCATGATTTTGAATACTTTGATTAAATCTCCTCTCAACCTTCTGTTTTCCAGGCCACTTTTCTGTGTAACTGAAGCTCCTCATCACAGAACCATTCTCATGTATGTTTCCTGTGCGCTCTCTAATACCTGCGTAACATTCACCAAGTTTAGTGAAGGATACAATTTCCTAGGTTTTATTAATAAAAGGCATAAAGACCAATGGCGGTGGAGGGTTGCTTTTCAGACTGGAGGCCTGTGACTAGCTGTGTGGCACAAGGATCAGTGCTGGGTCCACTGTGTTTATGATTTGGATGTGAATATAGGAGGTATGGTTAGTAAGTTTGCAAATGACACCAAAATTCGAGGTGTCGTGGACAGCGAAGAAGTATGATGGGATCTTGGGCGGCACGGTGGTTAGCACTGTTGCCTCACAGCGCCGGAGACCCGGGTTCAATTCCCACCTCAGGCGACTGACTGTGTGGAGTTTGTCCATTCTCCCCGTGTCTGCGTGGGTTTCCTCCGGATGCTCCGGTTTCCTCCCACAGTCCAAAAATGTCTGGGTTAGGTGAGTTGGCTATGCTAAATTGTCTGTAGTGTTAGGGGAATGGGTCTGGGTGGGTTGCGCTTCGGCGGGTCGGTGTGGACTTGTTGGGAGGAAGGGCCTGTTTCCACACTAAGTAATCTAATCTAATCTTGATCGGATGAGCCAATGGGCTGGGAAGTGGTAGGTGAAGTTTAATTTAAATAAATGTGAGGTGCTTGTTTGGAAAAGCAAATCAGACAGGACTTCTACCCTTAATGGTAAGGCCCTGCGGAGTGTTGCTGAACAAAGAGACCTTGGAGTGCAGGTGCATCTTTCTTTGAAAGTGTAGTTGCAGGTAGATAGGATAGTGAAAAAGGCATTTGGTATGCTTGCCTTTATGGGTCAGTGCATTGTGTATATGAATCGGGAGGTCATGCTGCAGCTGAACAGGACATTTGTTAGGCTACTGTTAGAATAGCGAGTTCAATTATGGTCTCCCTCCTTTAAGAAGGATGTTGTGAAACTTGAAAGGATTCAGAAAAGATTTACAAGGATGTTGCCAGGGTTGGAGGTTTTGAGCTATTAGGCGAGGCTGCATAGGCTAGGGCTCTTTTCCCTGGAGCATTGGAGGCTGAGGGGTGACTTTATAGAGGTTTATGAAATCATGAAATTGCATGGACAGGGTAAATGGACAAGGTCTTTTCCCTGGGGTGGAGAAGTGCAAAACTAGAAAGCATCGGTTTAAGGTGAGAGGAGAAAGATTTAAGAGGGACCTAAGGAGCAACTTTTTCACTGAGGGTGGTGCGTGTATACAATGAACTGCCAGAGGCAGTGGTCAAGTGGTGAATTCCAATATTTAGAAGGCATCTGGATAGGTACATGAATAAGAAGGATTTAGAGAGATATGGGCCAAATGCTGGGAAATGGGATGAGATAAGGATATCTGGTTGGCATGGATTGAGTTGAACTGAAGACTCAGTTTCTGTGCAAAATATGACTGGAAATCCTAAAATCTGCTAAAGTGACATAAATACAGGGGGTTAAGAGGAATGCGACTGATTAGGGTCCAAAAAGGCCATTTATGCACGTGAATGTTAAATTCGTTCCCACTTTTATGTGTAGCACTTCTGGAAATACACAAGTATTTTAAAAAGATTGCAAAACATTTTTGGCGATTATCAGTGACAAAACAAAAAACAATACATTAAATAATACATTTGTAATTCTCCCTGCCTGGGTGTAGTAAATTATTGATCATATTTCGAATGAAAGGTGTAAGTATTTTGAGACTTTTTGAAGTTTAATGAATTAAAGTCAGAGTCTGAGATGGAGATTATCTTCGCTCTGACATCGAGTCATCCAGTCTGACTGACTGTTTCCGCGAAGCTTCCGGCATTAACACGGGCGCTGCAAGTGAGGTGAGTGAGAGAGGGAATGGGGAAGGGAGAGAGAGAGGGGGAATGGGGGAGAGAGAGGGGGAATGGGGGAGGGGGGGAGAGAGAGAGGGGGAATGGGGGAGGGGGGGAGAGAGAGAGGGGGAATGGGGGAGGGGGGGAGAGAGAGAGGGGGAATGGGGGAGGGGGGGAGAGAGAGAGGGGGAATGGGGGAGGGGGGGAGAGAGAGAGGGGGAATGGGGGAGGGGGGGAGAGAGAGAGGGGGAATGGGGGAGGGGGGGAGAGAGAGAGGGGGAATGGGGGAGGGGGGGAGAGAGAGAGGGGGAATGGGGAAGGGAGGGAGAGAGAGAGGGGGAATGGGGGAGGGGGGGAGAGAGAGAGGGGGAATGGGGGAGGGGGGGAGAGAGAGAGGGGGAATGGGGAGGGGGGGAGAGAGAGAGGGGGGAATGGGGGAGGGGGGGAGAGAGAGAGGGGGAATGGGGGAGGGGGGGAGAGAGAGAGGGGGAATGGGGGAGGGGGGGAGAGAGAGAGGGGGAATGGGGGAGGGGGGGAGAGAGAGAGGGGGAATGGGGGAGGGGGGGAGAGAGAGAGGGGGAATGGGGGAGGGGGGGAGAGAGAGAGGGGGAATGGGGGAGGGGGGGGGAGAGAGAGGGGGAATGGGGGAGGGGGGGGGAGAGAGAGGGGGAATGGGGGAGGGGGGGGGAGAGAGAGGGGGAATGGGGGAGGGGGGGGAGAGAGAGGGGGAATGGGGGAGGGGGGGGAGAGAGAGAGGGGGAATGGGGGAGGGGGGGAGAGAGAGAGGGGAATGGTGGGAGGGGGGGAGAGAGAGAGGGGGAATGGGGGAGGGGGGAGAGAGAGAGGGGGAATGGGGGAGGGGGGGAGAGAGAGGGGGATGGGGGGGGGGGGAGAGAGAGGGGGAATGGGGGAGGGGGGGAGAGAGAGAGGGGGAATGGGGGAGGGGGGGAGAGAGAGAGGGGGAATGGGGGAGGGGGGAGAGAGAGAGGGGGAATGGGGGAGGGGGGGGAGAGGGAGAGGGGGAATGGGGGAGGGGGGGAGAGAGAGTGGGGGAGGGGGGGAGAGAGAGAGGGGGAATGGGGAGGGGGGGAGAGAGAGAGGGGGAATGGGGAGGGGGGGGAGAGAGAGGGGGAATGGGGGAGGGGGGGTGAGGGGGGAGGGGGGGAGAGAGAGAGGGGGAATGGGGGAGGGGGGGAGAGAGAGAGGGGGATGGGGGAGGGGGGGAGAGAGAGAGGGGGAATGGGGGAGGGGGGGAGAGAGAGAGGGGGAATGGGGGAGGGGGGGAGAGAGAGAGGGGGAATGGGGGAGGGGGGAGAGAGAGAGGGGGAATGGGGGAGGGGGGGGAGAGAGAGAGGGGGAATGGGGGAGGGGGGGAGAGAGAGAGGGGGAATGGGGGAGGG
The DNA here is from genome assembly GCF_047496795.1 of Chiloscyllium punctatum. Lineage (NCBI taxonomy): Eukaryota > Metazoa > Chordata > Chondrichthyes > Orectolobiformes > Hemiscylliidae > Chiloscyllium > Chiloscyllium punctatum. The sequence continues at coordinate 60,227,899 of NC_092753.1, forward strand.
GGGGAGAGAGAGAGGGGGAATGGGGGAGGGGGGGGAGAGAGAGAGGGGGAATGGGGGAGGGGGGGAGAGAGAGAGGGGGAATGGGGGAGGGGGGGGAGTGAGAGAGGGGGAATGGGGGGAGGGGGGGGAGAGAGAGGGGGAATGGGGGAGGGGGGGAGAGAGAGAGGGGGAATGGGGGAGGGGGGGAGAGAGAGAGGGGGAATGGGGGAGGGGGGGAGAGAGAGAGGGGGAATGGGGGAGGGGGGGAGAGAGAGAGGGGGAATGGGGGAGGGGGGGGAGAGAGAGAGGGGGAATGGGGGAGGGGGGGAGAGAGAGAGGGGAATGGGGGAGGGGGGGAGAGAGAGAGGGGGAATGGGGGAGGGGGGGAGAGAGAGAGGGGGAATGGGGGAGGGGGGGAGAGAGAGAGGGGGAATGGGGGAGGGGGGGAGATGAGAGGGGGAATGGGGGGGAGAGAGAGAGGGGGAATGGGGGAGGGGGGGGAGAGAGAGATGGGGGAGGGGGGAGGGGGGAGAGAGAGAGGGGGATGGGGGGAGGGGGGGATAGGAGGAGGGGGAATGGGGGAGGGGGGGAGAGAGAGAGGGGGAATGGGGGAGGGGGGGAGAGAGAGAGGGGGAATGGGGGAGGGGGGGGAGAGAGAGAGGGGGAATGGGGGGAGGGGGAATGGGGAGGGAGAGAGAGAGAGAGAGGGAATGGGGGAGGGGGAATGGGGGAGGGAGAGAGAGAGAGAGAGAGGGGGAATGGGGGGAGAGAGAGAGGGGGAATGGGGGAGGGGGGGAGAGAGAGAGGGGGAATGGGGGAGGGGGGGAGAGAGAGAGGGGGAATGGGGGAGGGGGGGAGAGAGAGAGAGAGGGGAATGGGGGAGGGGGGGGAGAGAGAGAGGGGGAATGGGGGAGGGGGGGAGAGAGAGAGGGGGAATGGGGGAGGGGGGGAGAGAGAGAGGGGGAATGGGGGAGGGGGGGAGAGAGAGAGGGGGAATGGGGGAGGGGGGGAGAGAGAGAGGGGGAATGGGGGAGGGGGGGGAGAGAGAGAGGGGGAATGGGGGAGGGGGGGAGAGAGAGAGGGGGAAAGGGGGAGGGGGGGAGAAGAGAGGGGGAATGGGGGAGGGGGGGAGAGAGGGGGAATGGGGGAGGGGGGAGAGGAGAGAGGGGAATGGGGGAGGGGGGGAGAGAGAGAGGGGGAATGGGGGAGGGGGAGAGAGAGGGGGAATGGGGAGGGGAGAGGAGAGGGGGAATGGGGGAGGGAGAGAGAGAGAGAGGGGAATGGGGGGAGAGAGAGAGAGAGAGGAGAGAGAGGGGAATGGGAGAGAGAGAGGGGGAATGGGGGAGAGAGAGAGAGGGGGAATGGGGGGGGAGAGAGAGAGGGGGAATGGGGGGGAGAGAGAGAGGGGGAATGGGGGGGAGAGAGAGAGGGGGAATGGGGGAGAGAGAGAGAGAGAGGGGGAATGGGGGAGAGAGAGAGAGAGAGGGGGAATGGGGGAGAGAGAGAGAGAGGGGGAATGGGGGAGAGAGATGAGAGATGGGGGGAATGGGGGAGAGAGAGAGAGGGGGATGGGGGAGAGAGAGAGAGAGGGGGAATGGGGGAGAGAGAGAGAGAGGGGGAATGGGGGAGAAGAGAGAGAGGGGGAATGGGGGGGAGAGAGAGAGGGGGAATGGGGGAGAGAGAGAGAGAGGGGAATGGGGGAGGGAGAGAGAGAGAGGGGGAATGGGGAGAGAGAGAGAGGGGGAATGGGGGAGAGAGAGAGAGGGGGAATGGGGGGGGAGAGAGAGAGGGGGAATGGGGGGAGAGAGAGAGGGGGAATGGGGGGGAGAGAGAGAGGGGGAATGGGGGGGGAGAGAGAGAGGGGAATGGGGGAGAGAGAGAGAGAGAGGGGTAATGGGGGAGAGAGAGAGAGAGGGGAAATGGGGGAGAGAGAGAGAGGGGGAATGGGGGAGAGAGAGAGAGGGGGAATGGGGGAGAGAGAGAGGGGGGGAATGGGGGGGAGAGAGAGAGGGGGAATGGGGGGGAGAAGAGAGAGGGGGAATGGGGGAGAGAGAGAGAGAGAGAGGGGGAATGGGGGAGGGAGAGAGAGAGAGAGAGGGGAATGGGGGAGGAGAGAGAGAGAGAGAGAGGTGGAATGGGGGAGGGAGAGAGAGAGAGAGGGGGGAATGGGGGGGGGGAGAGAGAGAGAGAGAGGGGGGGAATGGGGGAGGGGAGAGAGAGAGAGGGGGGGAATGGGGGAGGGAGAGAGAGAGAGAGAGAGAGGGGGAATGGGGGAGGGAGAGAGAGAGAGAGGGGGGAATGGGGGAGGGAGAGAGAGAGAGAGGGGGGGAATGGGGAGGGAGAGAGAGGGGGGGAATGGGGGAGGGAGAGAGAGGGGGGGAATGGGGGAGGGAGAGAGGGAGAGAGAGGGGGGAATGGGGGAGGGAGAGAGGGAGAGAGAGGGGGGGAATGGGGGAGGGAGAGAGAGAGAGGGGGAATGGGGGAGAGAGAGAGAGAGAGGGGGAATGGGGGAGAGAGAGAGAGAGAGGGGGAATGGGGGAGGGAGAGAGAGAGGGGGAATGGGGGAGGGAGAGAGAGGGGGAATGGGGGAGGGAGAGAGAGGGGGAATGGGGGAGGGAGAGAGAGGGGGAATGGGGGGAGAGGGAGAGAGAGGGGAATGGGGGAGGGAAGAGAGAGGGGGGGAATAGAGGGGAGGGATGAGAGGGAGAGAGAGAGGGGGAATGGGGGAGGGAGAGAGAGAGAGGGGGAATGGGGGAGGGAGAGAGGGGGAATGGGGGAGGGAGAGAGGGGGAATGGGGGAGGGAGAGAGGGGGAATGGGGGAGGGAGAGAGAGAGAGAGGGGAATGGGGGAGGGAGAGAGGGGGAATGGGGGAGGGAGAGAGGGGGGGAATGGGGGAGGGAGAGAGGGAGAGAGAGGGGGGGAATGGGGGAGGGAGAGGGAGAGAGAGGGGGGGAATGGGGGAGGGAGAGGGAGAGAGAGAGGGGGAATGGGGGAGGGAGAGAGAGAGAGGGGGAATGGGGGAGGGAGAGAGAGAGAGAGAGGGGGAATGGGGGAGGGAGAGAGGGGGAATGGGGGAGGGAGAGAGGGGGAATGGGGGAGGGAGAGAGAGAGAGAGGGGGAATGGGGGAGGGAGAGAGGGGGAATGGGGGAGGGAGAGAGAGGGGGAATGGGGGAGGGAGAGAGAGGGGGAATGGGGGAGGGAGAGAGAGGGGGAATGGGGGAGGGAGAGAGAGGGAGAGAGAGGGGGAATGGGGGAGGGAGAGAGAGGGGGAATGGGGGAGGGAGAGAGAGGGGGAATGGGGGAGGGAGAGAGAGAGGGGGAATGGGGGAGGGAGAGAGAGAGAGAGAGAGGGGGAATGGGGGAGGGAGAGAGAGAGAGAGAGAGAGGGGGGGAATGGGGGAGGGAGAGAGAGAGAGAGAGAGAGGGGGAATGGGGGAGGGAGAGAGAGGGGGAATGGGGGAGGGAGAGAGAGGGGGAATGGGGGAGGGAGAGAGAGGGGGAATGGGGGAGGGAGAGAGAGGGGGAATGGGGGAGGGAGAGAGAGGGGGAATGGGGGAGGGAGAGAGAGGGGGAATGGGGGAGGGAGAGAGAGGGGGAATGGGGGAGGGAGAGAGAGGGGGAATGGGGGAGGGAGAGAGAGGGGGAATGGGGGAGGGAGAGAGAGGGGGAATGGGAGAGAGAGAGAGGGGGGGGGAATGGGGGAGGGAGAGAGAGAGGGGGAATGGGGGGGAGAGAGAGAGGGGGAGAGGGGGAATGGGGGAGAGAGAGAGAGGGGGAATGGGGGAGAGAGAGAGAGGGGGAATGGGGGAGAGAGAGAGAGGGGGAATGGGGGAGGGAGAGAGAGGGGGAATGGGGGAGGGAGACAGAGAGAGAGAGGGGGAATGGGGGAGGGAGAGAGAGAGAGAGAGAGGGGGAATGGGGGAGGGAGAGAGAGAGAGAGAGAGGGGGAATGGGGGAGGGAGAGAGAGAGAGAGGGGGAATGGGGGAGGGAGAGAGAGGGGGAATGGGGGAGGGAGAGAGAGGGGGAATGGGGGAGGGAGAGAGAGGGGGAATGGGGGAGGAGAGAGAGGGGGAATGGGAGAGAGAGAGAGGGGGGGGGAATGGGGGAGGGAGAGAGAGAGGGGGAATGGGGGGGAG